>NC_091985.1:161171147-161471147 GCF_044704955.1 Pristiophorus japonicus
AGAGAGAGAGAGAGAGAGAGACCGGGGGCAGGGAGAGAGAGAGAGAGAGAGACCGGGGGCAGGGAGAGAGAGAGAGAGACCGGGGGCAGGGAGAGAGAGAGAGAGAGAGACCGGGGGCAGGGGAGAGAGAGAGAGAGACCGGGGGCAGGGAGAGAGAGAGAGAGACCGGGGGGAGGGAGAGAGAGAGAGAGACCGGGGGCAGGGAGAGAGAGAGAGAGACCGGGGGCAGGGAGAGAGAGAGAGAGACCGGGGGCAGGGAGAGAGAGAGAGACCGGGGGCAGGGAGAGAGAGAGAGAGAGAGAGACCGGGGGCAGGGAGAGAGAGAGAGAGAGAGACCGGGGGCAGGGAGAGAGAGAGAGAGAGAGACCGGGGGCAGTGAGAGAGAGAGAGAGAGACAGGGGGCAGGGAGAGAGAGAGAGACGGGGCAGGGAGAGAGAGAGAGAGAGAGAGAGAGACCGGGGGCAGGGAGAGAGAGAGAGAGACCGGGGGCAGGGAGAGAGAGACCGGGGACAGGGAGAGAGAGAGAGAGAGACCGGGGGCAGGGAGAGAGAGAGACCGGGGGCAGGGAGAGAGAGAGAGAGACCGGGGGCAGGGAGAAAGAGAGAGAGACCGGGGGCAGGGAGAGAGAGAGAGAGACCGGGGGCAGGGAGAGAGAGAGAGAGACCGGGGGCAGGGAGAGAGAGAGAGAGACCGGGGGCAGGGAGAGAGAGAGAGAGACCGGGGGCAGGGAGAGAGAGAGAGAGACCGGGGGCAGGGAGAGAGAGAGAGAGACCGGGGGCAGGGAGAGAGAGAGAGAGACCGGGGGCAGGGAGAGAGAGAGAGAGACCGGGGGCAGGGAGAGAGAGAGAGACCGGGGGCAGGGAGAGAGAGAGAGAGAGAGAGAGACCGGGGGCAGGGAGAGAGAGAGAGAGAGACCGGGGGCAGGGAGAGAGAGAGAGAGAGAGACCGGGGGCAGTGAGAGAGAGAGAGAGAGACAGGGGGCAGGGAGAGAGAGAGAGAGACAGGGCAGGGAGAGAGAGAGAGAGAGAGAGAGACCGGGGGCAGGGAGAGAGAGAGAGAGACCGGGGGCAGGGAGAGAGAGACCGGGGACAGGGAGAGAGAGAGAGAGAGACCGGGGGCAGGGAGAGAGAGAGACCGGGGGCAGGGAGAGAGAGAGAGAGACCGGGGGCAGGGAGAAAGAGAGAGAGACCGGGGGCAGGGAGAGAGAGAGAGAGACCGGGGGCAGGGAGAGAGAGAGAGAGAGACCGGGGGCAGGGAGAGAGAGAGAGAGACCGGGGGCAGGGAGAGAGAGAGAGAGAGACCGGGGGCAGGGAGAGAGAGAGAGAGACCGGGGGCAGGGAGAGAGAGAGAGAGACCGGGGGCAGGGAGAGAGAGAGAGAGACCGGGGGCAGGGAGAGAGAGAGACCGGGGGCAGGGAGAGAGAGAGAGAGAGACTGGGGGCAGGGAGAGAGAGAGAGAGAGACCGGGGGCAGGGAGAGAGAGAGAGAGACCGGGGGCAGGGAGAGAGAGAGAGAGACCGGGGTCAGGGAGAGAGAGAGAGAGACCGGGGGCAGGGAGAGAGAGAGAGAGACCGGGGGCAGGGAGAGAGAAAGAGACTGGGGCAGGGAGAGAGAGAGATCGGGAGCAGGGAGAGAGAGAGAGACTGGGGCAGGGAGAGAGAGCGAGGGAAAGACTGGTGGTGAGAGAGATCGAGAGAGAGAGAGAGAGACTGGGTAGGCAGAGAGAGAGAGAGAGAGAGAGAGAGACTGGGAGTGAGAGCGAAGAGAGAGAGAGAGAGAGAGAGAGACTAGGGAGGCAGAGAGCGAGAGAGAGAGAGAGACTGGGGAGGCAGAGAGCGAGAGAGAGAGAGAGACTGGGGAGGGAGAGAGAGAGAGACTGGGAGTGAGCGCGAGAGAGACTAGGGAGGCAGAGAGAGAGAGAGAGAAGACTGGGGAGGCAGAGAGAGAGAGAGAGAGAGAGAGAGACTGGGAGAGAGACCGAGAGAGACTAGGGAGGCAGAGAGAGAGAGAGAGAGGACTGGGGAGGCAGAGAAAGAGAGAGAGACTGGGAGTGAGAGCGAGAGAGAGACTAGGGAGGCAGAGAGCGAGAGAGAGAGAGAGACTGGGGAGGCAGAGAGAGAGAGAGAGAGAGACTGGGAGTGAGAGCGAGAGAGACTAGGGAGGCAGAGAGAGAGAGAGAGAGAGGACTGGGGAGGCAGAGAGAGAGAGCGAGAGAGAGAGAGAGACTGGGAGTGAGAGCGAGAGAGAGAGAGAGAGACTAGGGAGGCAGAGAGAGAGAGAGACTAGGGAGGCAGAGAGAGAGAGAGACTGGGAGTGAGAGCGAGAGAGAGAGAGAGACTGGGGAGGCAGAGAGAGAGAGAGAGAGAGAGAGAGAGAGAGAGACTGGGGAGGCAGAGAGAGAGAGAGAAGACTGGGGAGGCAGAGAGAGAGAGAGAGGACTGGGGAGGCAGAGAGAGAGAGAGAGAGAGACTGGGAGTGAGAGCGAGAGAGAGAGAGAGACTAGGGAGGCAGAGAGCGAGAGAGAGAGAGACTGGGGAGGCAGAGAGAGAGAGAGAGAGAGAGAGACTGGGAGTGAGAGCGAGAGAGACTAGGGAGGCAGAGAGAGAGAGAGAGAGAGAGAGGACTGGGGAGGCAGAGAGAGAGAGAGAGAGACTGGGAGTGAGAGCGAGAGAGAGAGAGACTAGGGAGGCAGAGAGAGAGAGAGAGACTGGGAGTGAGAGCGAGAGAGAGAGAGAGACTGGGGAGGCAGAGAGAGAGAGAGAGAGAGAGAGACTGGGGAGGCAGAGAGAGAGAAAGACTGGGAGTGAGAGCGAGAGAGAGACTGGGGAGGCAGAGAGAGAGAGAGAGAGAGACTGGGGAGGCAGAGAGAGAGAGAGAGAGAGAGAGAGAGGGAGACTGGGGAGGCAGAGAGAGAGAAAGACTGGGAGTGAGAGCGAGAGAGAGACTAGGGAGGCAGAGAGAGAGAGAGAGAGAGAGAGACTGGGGAGGCAGAGAGAGAGAGAGACTGGGGAGGCAGAGAGAGAGAGAGACTGGGGAGGCAGAGAGAGAGAGAGAGAGAGAGAGAGAGAGACTGTGGGGAGAAGGGATCGGGAGGGGAGGGAGAGAGGGAATTCAGGGAAGATGGATCATATTCTTCCAACCCCACCTCCTTTACACCTGCACCACGTTCTCTCTCTCCACCCCCGACATCTGGTTGATTTTTCAGAAAGCTCGGTGTGTGTGTGTAACAAGTGCCATGATTGGACTGGACGAAATCCGGAAGTCACGACACTGTCACTATTCACTTCATACCCACACACAATGCCCATCTATGGCAGGGGCTTGGCAGGGGGAGAAGGTTATGAATCCCTGGAGGAGGAACTTGGGAAGGGGGAGCACGTCAGGAACTTGGTCGAGGGTGGGAGAATGTCAGAAACTTTGGGGGGGGGGGGGGGGGGGTTCGGGAGGTCAGAAACTTGGGAGCGGAGGCAAAAACTTGTTTAGGGAGAAGGTCTTAATCCATGAGAGTGAGCCCTGTCTGTTCCAAGTGAGCTCTGTTCCGTCTGGAGTTAGCAGTCAGAATGGCTTGAATTACTCTTTGCGAAGTCACGGATTACAAAGGCTGGACGGTTCGAATCACATATTGCAGAGAAACTGCCAGGTGTGTCTTGCCCTCCAAGGGGATCAATCAGCAATCAGGTCTTATGATCAAGGGGACCCAATCAGAGCATTTTGCTGTTGCAAATAAGCACGTCCATAAAAATTACCTGATTAGTCAGGGCAATAAAAGCCCGAGAAAGTTTCCGATAATATCCTTCAACTGTTGCAGTTCCGTATTGCTCACTGGTATTCCAACAGCAGACCATATAATGCAGCTGTGGGGTGCTTACAAGGCCGTAGTCTACAACAAAGAGAATCAGATAACTTAATATTAACTGCTTAGTAACATGATCTCCGCGATTCTACCACAACACCAGCGGTTCCTGCTGTGTGAAATTAGAGAAAGTACAATGTGATCCAAATAGCTTGTGAGAATGGACATTAAAATATGATGGCCCATAATTTGCCGCCCACAATGATGGTGAGCTGGCAGCGTTCGCCAGCATTATGCCGTTGAAACGGACCACAACTTCAGGATTTAGCCCATGCGCAGCCGAGAGTGGAAATCCTGAAGTTGCGGTCAGTCATTCACTGCTCCGCCACAGGCTGCACTGTGTTCCCCCCCCCCCCACTCTCGCCGGCAATCGGTGTAATCTGTCAAATCATGGAAACTGATGAAAATGTTGGCTTTTCCGTGGCAATTACGCTGTTAAATACCCCGTTAAAAGTTGGACCCTTTTGGATTTGGTGTAACTGTGGTTTTAACAGCGTATTGACTGCCAAACAAACGTAATGCCCCGAAAAATTAATTTTAATTTTGTGACGTGTCAAATTCAACACAAGTTAACATTTAAAAAATGTTCCAGCAGCTCTTCGCTGGGAACCCCCATTAGCTTCCATGGATTTCAATAATGCATTGCAAAATTCTTACCAGAGTGATGGTGCGAGCTTTGTGCGAAGCTCACTGTGGGGCTAGCCCTTTGCTTTTCCGCCTACCGCAAATTCCATGCCATTAGCAATATTCAGATAAAGCATTTGAAAAAAAGTGTGATTTGATTGACTGAACATTTTACACTGAATCTCAAATGACAGCAGTCAGACCTGATTGGGAGATGAGATTCCCTCATCAAATTCTAACACATGATGAGGAATCCATCACTTTTGTGTGTCTGTGCACCTTTAATTAGGTCACTGTCCAGGATCAAAGCTGAAACACAGGCTCAACGTTCCAATGAATGTATAAACATATATAAAAATACCACCAGCAACCATGTCTCCACAAGATCCTGCAAATCCCCTGGGAGGACAAGTGGAGAAAGTGCATCCAGGAGGGCGCTGAGCACCTCGATTCTCGTCACCAAGAGCATGCAGAAAACAAGCGCAGGCAGCGGAAGGAGCGTGCGGCAAACCTGTCCCACCCACCCTTTCCTTCAACAACTGTCTGTCCAACCTGTGACAGACTGTAATTCCCGTATTGGACTGTTCAGCCACCTAAGATCGAGTGGAAGCATGCCTTCCTCAATTTCGAGGGACTGCCTATGATGATGAAACATGTACAATATTCTTCATGTTCTGACACAACTAAATGCAGATTACAAGATCATTTTCAGAAGATACAGCTGTTATCCTAACTTTGGCACATACCTTGGTAAGTTCCTCCTAAGGCACTCACACCATCAATAACAGCCTGGGCAAGCTTTAGGCTACTGGGTCTGAAGATGAAAGACATACAGAGTACAAAATTACAGGACCAGAACATTCACACACACACACACACACACACACACACATACACACACAAACAGAAATATCGTTTGTTATACAGGTAAATTGTTATTCAGGTAAATGGCAAGACCATCAGCAGGAAGGGGCCATTAGAGGGAGCAACGTGCAGCGACATGCCACTGCAGGGAGCAGCGCGTACTGCTGCAGGAGGGCGAGGGCTGATTGCAGTGCGGGCAGGTACAACAGGAGCAGCAAGGTCTGGGTGAAGGAGTGGCAAGAGTTCGTAGAGGGATGTGATCGGGGCCCAGGAGAGGCGAGGGCCCAGGGGCAGCACAGGCCAGCCCACACTGCGGTGTGTGCGCACACTAGGCCCATGTAGCAGAGCTGGTCTCCAGTCGTCTTGGTTAATCTTTGCCACTGGACCAAGACCTAGCTGTCAAGCCCATGTGGTGGCTGGTGTGCAACGGCCACCCCACGTTAAAAAAATCCACGCACAGGCATCTTCCACCCTTCAACATGTAGTTCAGGGTCCAGAATATTAGGTCCTTCATTGAAACACCTGTGAACTCATCCCTTTTCGGCATGGAAGCAAGTCATCCTCGTTTCGAGGGACTGCCCGAGATGATGATGATGAAATGGTACAGGTATTGTAACAGCCAGCAGGAAGGTGCGCTGTATGTATGCTAGCCATTTGAAGCTTCTTACAGCTCAGCTCATGAAGAAGCTGCACAAAGTGCTGTAAAATATAAATTAATTGTTCAAAGAACAATGCGTTGTCAGAGGTGAATTCATTACATGTGCAACCCAGGGTCAAATTCTTCAGTCATACAAACTCAAAGCAAAAAAGATAGCACACTTCATGCAGGTACGTGATTCACACTCTGATCACGTTACTTTATACAATACAGGGAGGTTACTTAGCTTCAGTTCAAATACTGCTCCATAATTGGATCAACACACAATGGGACAGCTAATCGCAGTGTCACAGGTCCATCTGCACATGCTAACATAGCATTCAGTTTAGACAATTAACCAGGCAAAAAGCACAATTATCTCAAAATACTTGGTTTTTTTCAACTGTCAGCAGCTAGGCCCTCCATTTTATCCTTATTACCGCACTAATTGGGAAAGCAACTCACTTCAATGTGCCCAGGTTAAGTTTTAGGAGATAGTGCTTTAAGCATTAAATAAAACAAAAACAACAGGCTGAAGCATGTTAAAGAATGAAACAAAGACGCTGCTTATTCTGACTACCCATTAGAGTAACGGAGTAGATTGTAAAAGGTGTGCCACACTGCAGGACTCTGCTGACAGCAGGTTTGGTGGCAAATGCACTGAATCCTGTCAGTAAATCATGCAACTTGAGCTGGAGTGTTTTTATTACACTGCAAATTACAGGGCCCAGCAAATCTCTCCCATCCTGTAAGCTCGATATAGATATTGAAGAGTATGTTGCAATTAATGGACCAATGATTAGGAGTTCAGGAGATGTCACTGAACACAAGAACAAGGACTAAAGACTTCAGCTTACAGAATGTTTTTTTGAAAATTCACCAAATATTATGAGGGAAAAAAGTAATTTATTTTATATATTACTACGATTACAACAGTGACTATACGTCAAAAGTACTTAATTGGCTGTGAAGTACTGTGGGATGTCCCATGGGTGTGAATGGTGCCACAGAAATACAAGTCCTTTCCATTAAAGAATTTAAATCAATACTTTGTTTATATTGAAAGGATATACGTGGTAGAAACAGTTCTGTATTCTGTCCTCTGATCTCAAGATATTAGAGAGAAATTACTTTGAAAGGAGTCTGCATACACCATTTAAAAAAACGGTATTAGTGGAAACGGTATTGCGTTGGATTCAGAACTGGCTGGCAGGACGCAGGCAAAGAGCAGTTATAGATAGATTTGGATCTGTTTGGAGACCGGTCACCAGTGGTGTCCCGCAGGGATCAGTGTTGGGACCGTTGCTTTTTACTATTTTTATTAATGATCTGGATTTTGGGGTTGACCGCACAATTTGCAAATTTGCAGATGATACCAAGAAATGTGCGAGTGCTACAACTGTAGAAAATGTTCATCTGTTTCAGGCAGATCTTAATGTGTTGGGAGACTGGGCTCAAGACTGGAAAATGATGTATAACTTGGATAAGTGCAGTGTTATGCATGTGGGCAGGTCAAATACTCAACATTCATACACCCTCCAGGGAAAGGCATTAAAGATGGTGGTGACAGAAAGAGATTTGGGCATTCTGGTGCATACATCCTTAAAAGGTACATGAGCAATGCCATGCAGCGATAGTTTAGAGCAAATAGGGTGTTGGGGTGTATCCATAGGACAATTGAGTATAAGACGAGGCATACCATTTTGTCCTTGTACAACACCTTAGTCAAGCCGCACTTGGAATACTGTGTCCAGTTTTGCTCTCCTCACATTGAGGCTCTGGAAAGGGTGCAGAAGCGGGCCACTAGACTAATTCCAAGTCTAAAGCATCTTCGTTATCAAGATAAGTTAAAAGAGTTGTGACTCTACCTTAGAGCAGCGTAGACTTGGGGGGATCTGATTAAGGTTTATAAGATAATGAAGGGAATAGATGGTGTCCCAGCTGATAGTTTATTTCAATTAAATAGGTTAGGCAGGATCTGGGGTCACAAATTTAAGTTGTATAAGACTAGATCTAGGTTAGACGTCAGGAGGTGATTCTTTTCCCAGAGAATAGTAGACCTCTGGAACAAGCTGCCATTTCGTGTGGTGGATGCAGACTCGCTGAATTCCTTCAAGCAAAACCTGGATTTGTTTATGGCTGGGGCGGAGATTAACTCTTACAGAAGGTAGGTACTGCAGGGAATTCAAGGCCAGAGTGATCTCCTGGACTAGTTTCGATCGCCTAGATGGATCAGAGAGGAATTTCCAAGATTTTTTTCCCCAAATTGGCCTGGGTTTTTAATCTGGTTCTTTGCCTCTCTCAGGTGATCCCATGGTTTGGGGTGGAGTGGAGTGTATATGTTGTGATACACAAGGTATCGCAATTGTGTGGCACAGGCTCGGTGGGCCAGATGGTCTTTGCCTGTCCATCATTGTTCGTATGTTCGCATTGGGAAAGCGAGTTTTTAAAATCACCAAGAAAAAGAGGCTTTTAAAACATATTGAATACACTTAAAAACCTGGAGACAGTACAGCGTCCGAAATCGAAATTCTCGGGACCGAGTCCGTGCCAGTTTTTGGGTCTTTCTGGATTTCAGACAAGAAAATCAATAGTCTGAAATCCGGAATCCTCGGGACCGAATCCGTGCTGGATTTTGGGTTTTGCTGGATTTCGGACCTCGCGCCCACCAATCCTCTGCTTCCTCGCCGCTCGCCGAAATGCCCAGTTTTCGGACAATTCCGGTTTTCAGAATTCCGGATTCGGACGTTGCACCTGTACTAGAAAAAAATCCAACCTTAAAGACTGAAATGTCTTTAAAAAGTTTGTGGTTTTTTTTGATTATTGTATCTAAAAATATCTCCACTTCTGTCACTCTTTAAAATGTATAATTAAATTCCCTGGAAATGGGGCTAGACTTTCCACTATGGTCGCTGTCGCCCCAAAATGGGCGATATTTCCTGCCTTCGTGCTTTTTTTATTTTTCAGGATCGCTGGAATATCGCCCATTTTTAAAACTGCTAGTTTTGCCTTTTTAATTTGGGCGATTGTCTTAGCGATAGTGAAATGGGCCTTAGTGATGCATTCAAGGCTGGCGTCCATAGCAACGGCCGTTCTGTGCATGCGTGTTTTTTTTCAGGTAAAGAACTTTTCCCATGGGGGTTGACAGAGAGAACAGGGGACCTGGTCCCCATCAGGAACATAATAGAACCTCTCTTTTATTCTAACCCCTGTTATTTTATAATATAAAATCTATCAGCCAACTGAGATGAACTCCATTTCCTTCTTCATGGGATGACATACCCTAGTTCTGCTTCTACTTGTACTGTGGACCAGAGGGGGGAAAACATCCATGATTAATATTAACCCTGACATTACAGCAATGTACTTGTATGTAACTTTTCTCGTTTTAGTCTCCCATCTCTATTCTGCAGTATGTGATTAGTGATCAATACAGGTTGAGAAATTACAGGCCCAATCACTTTAAATCGCTATAAATGCCCTTAATTTATCCTCAACAAATACACTTGTGATTAGACGATTGGCAAGAGTCAAAAAGGCCCATAAAATCATTCACAAATTGATTCTCCCGACAGCCTTTTACTTCAGATCCTCCCCCTGGTGCCGAGTTATTGCAGCTTTTCTTCAGCGTATTTTTGAGCTTGCGATCATTTGGACGAATTGTGGGCGAAATGCCGAAAGTAGCACTCGGCGATAATCTGGGCCATAATCGGGCGCAAGTTTCCATTATAAGCACTATTCTCGGCCATGCACGAGGATGATGTCATATATATATATTTTTATAAAGTAGGCTGGGCGATGCAGCTTAGTCATGTGTGCCGAAAGTTGGGCCGGCGATAATCGGGCTCTAGTTTCCTCTTTTCAGCAAATATGGGCGATAGCCTGAATCTCAGCTCTTATCTGGGCGCTAAATGGACGGTGATGTGCCGAAAGTCTAGCCTTTTGTGCTTGACATTAAAATCACACACTACTCAAAGGGCCAAAATACAGCTACACAAAGAGAGACTCGGCTACCTTCTCCATCTCCACAGGCTGAAACAAGTTGTTGCAGCCTAATAATGCATCGCAACATGTGGAAAAATTACATTTAGTTAACAAGTGGGGGGGATGGCTGATTGTTTTCGCTGGCATGTGTGACTGGCATGTTTCAGTGAATGGAGAGCTATAGCATTACCATACCGCATGCTATATCAACATATAAAATTCTGACGGGATTGGACAGGTTAGATGCGGGAAGAATGTTCCCGATGTTGGAGAAGTCCAGAACCAGGGGTCACAGTCTAAGGATAAGGGGTAAGCCATTTATGACCAAGATGAGGAGAAACTTCTTCACCCAGAGAATTGTGAACCTGTGGAATTCTCTACCACAGAAAGTTGTTGAGGCCAGTTCATTAGATATATTCAAAAGGGAGTTAGATGTGGCCCTTACGGCTAAAGGGATCAAGGGGTATGGAGCGAAAGCAGGAATGGGGCACTTGAAGTTGCATGATCAGCCGGGGATCTTATTGAATGGTGGTGCAGGCTCGAAGGGCCAAATGGCCTACTCCTGCACCTATTTTCTATGTTTCTATGTCATGATTCTCTAAACCCCCCTTTCTCTGAGAGTGTGGTCAAGTTACACAGGCATCAGGAGAACTCCGACATTTACATAAGAAATAGGAGCAGGAGCAGGCCATACTGCCCCTCGAGCCTGCTCAGTCATTCAATAAGATCATGGCTGATCCAATCATGGACTCAGGTCCACTGCCCTGCCTGCTCTCCATAACCCTTTATTTCCTTATCGTTTAAGAGCTTTTCACCGAAGCAACCATCTCTCATGTTGCACGATAAGCACTGACAAGCTAGGCAATGGGGACATCACAACAACCCCCAATCCTGCCCTTGTCCAACATCCATACAAGCAGAATTTTCCAGAAAAAGTAATGTCGCCATTCTAGATCAATCCCAACTAATTTCTCCACCTGGAGTCCTGCTACCCCATCAGTACAGAACATGGGTCCTTCTATATCTTGTCGGGATCAGTCCCACACCCATTTACCGACAATCTGGGGGAAAAGCTCATGATTACAGTTACATTAAATTGTATCAGTAGCACTATTGCTACAGAAAGACATCAGAAAGCCAACAGGTGAAACTGAATTGAATAAAGTTTAACATCTATTCTGTGACACATAAATGTCAATTTTTATTTGTGAATATGAATATTTTAACAAATTGAATCATCGGTGAGAAATGGTTATTCAGCACATCCACCTCATTCCTGTGAGTTTCTACGGACCCGGGAAGGCATCGGAAAAGCCAGTTTTCAGTGCAAAATGCGCATGTGCTGAAAATCGGCTTTTCCGATCGGTCAAGCTCCAAGCTTGACAGATCATCCACATCTCGGGAGCGAGGACATTTGCTTGGGCAAGATTGCGGGATTTACCCATATCTTGCCCAGCAAATGTCCTCAAAACTCTTGCGCCTGATAAAAGCAGGTGCATAGCCTACTGTTACAGGCTTAAGAGTCTTAAAACACACAAAACATAAAAAATAAAATTAAAAATACACATTTTATTTTTAGAAACCCTGCTCACTACGTTAAAATTTATTTTAAACCATAATTTTAAAAACTTTTTAAAAACTCAGAAATGTTTTTTTACTTTGAGGTATTTATTAACTTTAATTTCATTTAATTTAAATTATGTGAGGTGTCTTTTTTATTTTTTATGATGGTGTTTTTGTATTTGGGCTTTTTTTCTCAATTAATAGCAATGAGAACTCGTAAATACGGAGTTCCCATTGCCATTAATTGAGAATACTGTACCTGATTGGCTGAGCAGTCACACGTGACTGCATCGTCTCCGTGGGAATTCGAGGAAGGGAGCGCGCTTCGCAGCGCGGGAAGAGAAGGCCTCCGCAACGGAATCCCATGCTCCTCCGGGACCACCAGGTACTTTCGGAAAAATTCTCCGGTCGGAGGCAATTGCCCGCGGGAGGCCTTAGACCAGAATTTCAGGGCCAATGTAACTCAATGTGTACCTATGTTGTCATATGCAATATTTAAAGTTGTCAGTACCCTGTATTGCATTTTATTTTTCATTAATCCACCCAATCATGTAACAAGTCTAAATCGTTGTGCAAAACCATAACTGTATTCCTTGTTCCCAGTCCACTCACTATTCTAATCCCACCTGCAAAAGATTTGTCAAGCAGGGCCTTCCTCTCCTAGATCCACGCTGTTACTTATTAAGCTATTATATAAAGTTGTTCATTATTTCCATAAACAACATGGACTCGGGAATCGGAAGTACAATTTCACCATTTGCACATAACGGACACCTTCCACCCATTGGGAAGTCCTTTGATCCCTGTCTGTCTGTGAACAGAGGGAGAAAGAGAAGCAGGGTACCAGGAGGCTCTATGTAACAGGAGCAGTGCATAGGCATTCGGGTTTGTTCATGGGAAAGCTGCAATGGTTCTTCCTGAAGCAAAAAGGTCAGAAACGCTGGAGGATAGTCAGAAACCATCTTGTTTAAATCACTGATATTGGGCTAGCGTGCCTTGTTCTTTTTTTGGTATTATTATGCAATTGAATGAAGACTGGTCATAATGGCTATTCTGTACGTTCACTTAATTATCAGATTAAGCAGCTCAATGATTCATACCTGGCCTCACCTCACCAAGTATTTGCTCAACCTGCCTTTCAAAAGATTGAAGTAGTTCAAATATCTGGTTCAGATCACAGGGATCACTATTGTTAATGTTTGAATTTGGTAAACTCCCCGCTTCAGTGGTGAAATAGGACAACACTATGAATTAAATATTTCAATTCTAATTTCGGGAATTTTCAAGATGATGAGCAGCCACCGCGACAGAAGTAACGGGACGCTCACATAAACAATCGGTATTAAAGTCCCGTTCTTGCTTAATATCCTGTAATAATCCTGTTTATTAAAAGAAAATTATTGGCACGTATGTTATACACACAGATTAAACAATATTGAAAACAATGAAATGGAGTTTACTGAAGTTCTGAACAAGACCATCGCAGGACTTGCTCCCACCCCCACAAACTGAGAAGTAACTTGGATGCTCTGCAATTCCAGCAATATCTAGATCACAGAACCAGAACACATACCGGGTGTCTCTGCCGAGAAATACCCGAGCCACCTCCTGCAGGTCCACAGACTCTTTCTCAACGATGCTGGTCAAGACAGATTTCAGATCCTGTTCTTCTGCATTTGCCAAGTGTGTGGCATACGCTTCCCATGCAGGTGTAAGCATCTCTCCTCGAGGATCAACCAACTTCACTCCATTGTCTTCCTGTAATGGAACGCAAACATTTATGATAGCGCTGTACAAACTCCAGGTACACTGTAAAGATGTTGACTAAAACTGCTCTGCACCTTTGAAGACTATCTTTCTAGTTTCCTGAACCAATGTGGTCACTTGGCTGACTGTGTCAACTGGGACCCATTGTTGCAGTCAACATCGCACATATGGGTGACATACACCTGCTACTTGTTATCTTGATTCAGAAAAGCAGTGTGGAGGCCTCAGGGAGTGGCGTGGAGACCACTTCAAGGAGCAGCGCGAGCTGGTGCAGGAGGGTGACGGCAGTGAAGGGTGACGTCATCAAGGTCCAAGTCGGTGATTGGAGCGTGGGCAGGTACAGCAGGAGCAGCGAGGTCGGGGCGAAGGAGCGGCGAGAGACTATAGAAGGACATGATCAGGGCCCAGGAGAGGCGTGAGTTCAAGGCCAGGGGCAGCACAGGCCAGCCCACACTGCGATATGTGTGCGCACCAGGTCCGTGCAGCAGAGCTGGTCTCCAGTCGTCTTGGGTAATCCTTGCCACTGGACCAAGACCTAGCTCTGTCAAGCCCGTGTGGGTGCTGGTGTGCAACGGTCACCCCACGTTAAAAAAATCCACGCACAGGCATCTTCCACCTTTCAGGATGTAGTTCAGGTCCTTCTTAGAAACACCTGTGAACTCATCCTTTTTTGGCGTGGAAGCAAGTCATCCTTGTTTTGAGGGACTGCCTATGAGTGATGAGTGAATGACTCGTTCAAAATCACATTTTTACTATGCGAGTGAAATAGTTCTGCTTCAGTACAAAATCACTTTCTCACTAATCAAAGTAGAGCTTACCCATACAATAAAACCACTTTGCAACTATTACAGTAGTAATATAGTTTCACTCTCCCCGAGCAGTAGGGGTACACGTGACTCCATTAGTCGGAAGCTGATTCTCTCCAACCCGTAGGGAGACACAAGAAAGGTAAACTAAAGAAATATAGTAAGTTGCAGCTTTGAATCCCAGTCTGTGATGAGTTACTTGATCCCAGTTGAGCTATCGGTGGGAGGCTACATTTGGCCTTGTGCCCCTGGGCTAAGGAATGGAAAACAGACCAGGGTTTCCACCAATTTGCTATTCAGTGATTGCTGCTAAAGGCGCATCTCATCATCATAGGCAGTCCCTCGAAATCGAGGAAGACTTGCTTACACTCTAAAAATGAGTTCTTAGGTGACTGTACAACCCAATATGGGAGTTACAGTCTCTGTCACAGGTGGGAAAGATAGTCGCTGAGGGAAAGGGTGAGTGGGACTGGTTTGCCGCACGCTCTTTCCGCTGCCTGCGCTTGATTTCTGCATGCTCTCGGCGACGAGACTCAAGGTGCTCAGCGCCCTCCTGGATGCTCTTCCTCCACTTAGGGGGGTCTTTGGTCAGGGGCTCCCAGGAGTCGGTGGGGATGTTGCACTTTATCAGGGAGGCTTTGAGGGTGTCCTTGAAACGTTTCCTCTTCCCACCTGAGGCTCGCTTGCCGTGTAGGAGTTCCGAGTCGAGCGCTTGCTTTGGAAGTCTTGTGTCAGGCATGCAAACAATGTAGCCCGCCCAACGGAGCTGGTCGAGTGTGGTCAGTGCTTCGATGCTGGGGATGTTGGCCCGATCGAGGACGCCAACGTTGGAGCGTCTGTCCTCCCAGGGGATTTGCAGGATCTTGCGGAGACAACGTTGGTGGCATTTCTCCAGCGATTTGAGGTGTCTACTGTATACGGTCCACGTCTCTGAGCCATACAGGAGGGCTGGTATCACTACAGCCCTGTAGACCATAAGCTTGGTGCCAGTTTTGAGGGCCTGATCTTCGAACACTCTCTTCCACAGGGCGGCCGAAGACTGCACTAGCAAACTGGAGAGGGTGTTAAACCTCGTCGTTAATGTCTGCCCTTGCTGATAATAGGCTCCCGAGGTGTGGAAAGTGGTCCACGTTGTCCAGGGCCGCGCCATGGATCTTGATGACTGGGGGGCAGTGCTGTGTGGCGGGGTCAGGTTGCAACATACACAGAAGTGGTGATCCCCATGCAGTTCAATAGCCTGCCAACACTCACGGGTATGACACTGGAGGGCACTTGGCTTTTTAAGTCAAAACCAAGTTAACATTTTCAGTACAGGAGATAAAGAAAAAAGTGAGAGAGAAACTAAGCAGGTACTCAAATGCACGATGGAGGCTTTCACCGTTGTACAGAAATTCTAATGGCAAATCTAATAAGAGGCTTATAATGTTGCCAAAAAAAGTAGTAAGCCTGAGGATTGGGAGAGTTTCCGAAACCAGCAAAGGATGACCAAAAAATTGATTTAAAAAAGAGAGAAAATAGACTATGAGAGCAAATGAGCAAAAATTATAAAAACTGATTTTAAGAACTGTAGAGGGGGGGGGGGAAAGGGGTGTAAGACCAGGACGCAGCAGCAGAGAGTAGGCAAATTTCAAATAAATGTAAAAATAATAGAGCATCAATAGTAGAGTGCTTCAATTACCCGAATATAGAATGGGGGAAAAAACAGTGCAAAGGGCAAAGAGGATGAATAATTCCTAAAATGTGTACAGGATAATTTTCTTAATCAGTATGTTTCTATCCCAAGATAGAAGTATGCAGTGCTGGATCTACTTCAAGGGAATTAAGTGGACTGTGTTACTGTGGGAGAGCATCTGGGCAATAGTGATCATAATATAATTAGGTTTAAAGTAGTTATGGAAAGGGACAATGAGAAACGAATGGTGAAAATACCCAACTGAAAGAGAGACAATTTCAGTGATCTGAGAAAGGATCGAGCACAGGTGGACTGGAAACACAGACTGCCCAGGCAAACAGGAAGTGAACAATGGTAGGCCTTCAAGGCAGAGATAGTGTGGGTACAAACCAAGCACATTCCCAAAAGGAGAAAAAATGGGGCATCCAAAGCTAGAGCTCTCAAGCTGACAAAGGAAATAGAGATTAAAATAAAACAGAAAAAGGTTTTTGACAAATATCAGGTGTAGAATACAGTGGAAAATCAGGCAGAACATAAGTGCAGGGAGAACATGAAAAAGAATATAAAAAGGACAAAGAGAGAGTATGAGATAACATTAGCAGGTACATAAGAACATAAGAAATAGGAACAGGAGTAGGCCATTTGGCCCCTCGAGCCTGCTCCGCCATTCAATAAAATCGTGGCTGATCTGATCACGGACTCAGCTCCACTTCCCTGCCCGCTCCCCATAGCCCTTTACTCCCTTAACGCTCTCCGCCTTAAATATATTCAATGACCCAGCCTCCACAGCTCTCTGCAGCAGAGAATTCCATAGATTTACAAGCTTCTGAGAGAAGAAATTTCTCCTCATCTCAGTTTTAAATGGGCGGCCCCTTATTCTAAGACTATGTCCACTAGTTGTAGTTTTCCCTAGGAGTGGAAATATCCTCTCTGCATCCACCTTGTCAAGACCCCTCATCATCGTATAAGTTTCAATAAGATCACCTCTCATTCTTTTGAACTCCAATGTGTATTGGCCCAACCTATTCAACTTATTCTCATAAATCAAACCCCTCATCTCCGGAATCAACCTAGTTAACCTTCTCTAAAGAGCCCCCAATGCAAGTATATCCTTCCTTAAATATGGAGACCAAAACTGTACGTAGTACTCCAGGTGTGGCCTCACCAATACCCTGTACAGTTGTAGCAGGACTTCTCTGCTTTTCTACTCTATCCCCCTTGCAATAAAGGCCAACATTCCATTTGCCTTCCTGATTACTTGTTGTACTTGCATATTAACTTTTTGTGTTTCATGCACAAGGACCCTCCCATCTTTGTATCATCAGCAAACTTGACTACATTACACTCAGTCCCTTCATCTAAGTCACGAATGTAGATTGTAAATAGTTGAGGAACCAGAACCAATCCCTGCGGCATCCCACTAGTTACTGTTTGCCAATCGGAAAATGATCCATTTATCCCGACTCTCTGTTTTCTGTTAGTTAGCTACAACACTGGCATCTACCCGACAAAGTGGCAAATTGCCCAGGTATGTCCTATCCACAAAAAGCAGGACAAATCCAATTTAGCCAATTACCACCCCATCAGTCTACTCTCAATCACCAGCAAAGTGATGGAAGGTGTTGTCAACAGAGTTATGAAATAGATCTTACTCACCAATAACCTGCTCACCGATGTTCAGTTTGGGTTCCACCAGGATCACTCAGCTCCAGATCGCATGGCAGCCTTGGACCAAACATGGACAAAAGAGCAGAATTCTAGAGGTGAGGTGAGAGTGACTGCCATTGACATCAAGGCAAAATATGACCGAGTGTGGCATCAAGGAGCCTGAGTAATACTGAAGTCAATGGGAATCAGGGGGAAAACTCTCCACTGCTGGAGTCATACCTCACACAAAGGAAGATGGTTACGGTTGTTGGAGGCCAATTAACTCAGCCGCAGGTCATCGCTGCAGGAGTTCCTCAGGGCTGTGTCCTAGGCCCAACCATCTTCAGCTGCTTCATCAATGACCTTAAGTGGGTATGTTCGCTGATGATTGCAGTGTTCAGTTCCATTTGTCACTCCTCAGATAATGAAGCAGTCCATGCCCGCATGCAGTAATACCTGGACAACATTCAGGCTTGGGCTGATGAGTGGCAAGTAACATTCACACCACACAAATGCCAGGCAATGACCAACTCCAACAAGAGTCTAGCCACCTCCCCTAGATATTCAATAGCATTACCATCGCCAAATCCCCACCATCAACATCCTGGGGGTCACCATTGACCAGAAACTTTACTGTGGCTACAAGAGCGGGTCAGAGACTGGGTATTCTGTGGCAAGTGACTCACCTCCTGACTCCCCAAAGCCTTTCCACCATCTACAAGGCACAAGTCAGGAGTATGATGGAATACTCTCCACTTATCTGGATGAGTGCAGCTCCAACAACTCAAGAAGCTCGACACCATCCAGGACAAAACAGTCTGCTTGATTGGCACTGCATCCACCACCTTCAACATTCATTCCCTCCACCACTGGCGCACCGTGGCTACAGTATGTACCATCTACAAGATGCACTGCGGCAACTCGCCAAGGCTTCTTTGTCAGCACCTCCCAAACCCGTGACCTTTACGACCTAGAAGGACAAGGGCAGCTGGTGCATGCAAACACCATCACCTCCAAGTCACACACCATCCTTACTTGGAAATATATCGTCGTTCCTTCATTGTCGCTGGGTCAAAATCCTGGAACTCCCTCACTAACAGCACTGTGGGAGCACCTTCACCACACGGACAGCAGCGGTTCAAGGTGGCGGCTTACCACCATCTTCTCAAGGGCAATTAGGGATGGGCAATAAATACTGGCCTTGCCAGCGATGACCACATCCCATGAATGAATTGTAAAAAAAGAACAGGCTTAATGGAGAGCCTGCTCTTTTCCTGTCCTTCATTTCAGTCTGTTTGTCATCCCTTCATACTGTCCTGTAGCTGAATACTCGACAAGGGTAACATTAGAATTAACAACTCAATGGAAAACTAGTTTCCCTTTGGAGCCACACTCTCACTGTTGAATCTTACCTCTGGATTGTGGGAGGCTGTGACCATTACACCAATGGTAGATTGGGTTTTCTTGGCCCTCAGCACTGCCAGCAAGCCCATGCGATACATCACATGATCCAGCTGCTCGGCTTTTGCACGGAATCCTGCTGTTCCATATTGAAGAACTAGCCCTACAGGTTTAGGGTGCTGTCCAGACATCTTTACTTCTTCAAAGCAAGCCATAGCTGTGTTAGAGAAATAATTTTTAGAAATAGGAAAAGACCGTGAGTCTACACCAATCTGCTGGTGTCTTGAACCCATTTACAAACATAGGAAAAATGATGAACAAGACTATCTGGTCCATCAAGTCTGTCCCACAATTTAACTTCAAGGGTCTTATGGTAACTTACCCCACAACTCTATTATCCTTTGGGTGAACTGTACGACCAGATCAAGTATGTCAATTCTCGTCATACTCTTGAAAACTTCAAGTACATAGAATTACACAGAAAAAAGGCCACTGAGCCCAGCCAGTCCAAAATGGTATTTCCACTGATAGGGGAGACTAGAACTAGGGGGCATAATCCCATTTAAAACTGAGATGAGGAGGAATTTCTTCTCTGAGGGTTGTAAATCTGTGGAATTCGCTGCCTCAGAGAGCTGGGACATTTAATGAATTTAAGACAGAGATAAGACAGTTTCTTAACTGATAAGGGAATAAAGGGTTATGGGGAGCGGGCAGGGAAGTGGGCCTGAGTCCATGATCGGATCAGCCATGATCGTATTAAATGGCGGAACAGGCTCGAGGGGCCGTATGGCCTGCTCCTGCTCTTATTATGTTATGTTCTTATGTTCCCCTCCCTTTCAGTAATCTGAATCCCAAGTACTATGTTCCCATATCCCTTTATTCCACTTGCCTTAAACAACCTATCTAACTTATTTTTAAATATTGTCAAAGTCTCTGCTTCAATCAGAAGTTTTCCCTGCCCTCTATTCTAAAGCTCCTACATTTAATCTTCAATATCTAAGTCCCATTTCAGACCATCAATCACTGAAAGTATTGTTTCTATCTACCCTGTCCCATTCATGCATAATTTTAAACACCTCTATTAAATCACTCATTAATCTCCTCTGTTCTAACAAAAACCCCAATTTTACCAAGTCTTCCTTCATATTTGTATTTCCGCATACCAAACAGCATCCTAGTAAATCTATTCTGTACCTTCTCTATTGCCTCAAAATCCTTCCTATGGTGTTTGAGCCCCAAACTGGGCCCAGCACTCAAACCGTGGTCTTGCTAAAGTTTTATATTGATTCACCATTACGTCTGAACTTTTATATCCTATACTTTTGTCATCAAACCCAATAATTATTAGCCTCTCAGCTCAAGGTACTGCTTTGAAAGCCTTGTGAACGTGCTCTTTCACATTACCTGCCATCAATGGGTCACTTCAAAATCAACAGAAATCAGTAGATTTTAAGAAAGTCCAAATATTGGCATGTGTGACATCTGAAGTTTAACAAACTCAAAATGTTACATATACCACAGCAGATTTCTCGATGCTGCTGATAGTGAGTCGGAGCCGATACTGTTGGAAAGTGAGGGGCTAGGATGTGGGAGGGGTGCACAACTTCTCTGAACGGATTTGGAAACAAGTTTGTAAGAGCTCAGCTCAGAAAGCGATTGTGTTTTTTCTGATCAATTGCTAGGAAATAGTGCTTTCTTTATTGACTGCCGCTAGATTCATAGAATTATAAACCAGCTGGTTAACCCAGCAAACTGATGCCAGTGTATATATAGTTAGATGCGTAACGTTCCTCTCACATGCCAGTTAAATAAACAAATATTTGCATTATCTCATTAGGTGGGGGTAAAGAGTAGTTCTTTACCTAGTGAGTGCCAAAGAAAGTAAAACTTAATTTCTCTGCGCTCCTCCAACTCTGGAGTCTTGCACATCCCTGATTTTCTTCACTACATCATTGGCAGGCGCTGCCTTCAGCTGCCTAGGCCCCAAGCTCTGGAATTCTCTCCCGAAACTTCATTCACCTCTTTATCCTCCTTTAAGACGATCTTTAAAACCTACCTCTTTGACCAAGCTTCTGCTCATAACATAAGAAATAGGAGCAGGAGTGGGCCATACTGCCCCTCGAGCCTGCTCCGCCATTCAATAAGATCATGGCTGATCTGATCTTGGCCTCAACTCCACTCTCCTGCCCACTCCCCACAACCCTTGATTCCCCGATAAGAATCTGTCTATCTCAGCCTTGAATATATTCAATGACTCAGCTTCTACAGCTCTCTGGGTTAGAGAATTTAGAGAAGAAATTTCTCATCTCCATCTTAAAATGGCGGCCCCTTATTCAAAAACTATGCCCCCCCCCAGTTCTAGATTCCTCCACTACCCTGTCAAGCCCCCTCAGAATCCTATATGTTTCAATAAGATCACTTCTCATGAGTATAGGCCCACCCGGCTCAACCTTTCTCACAAGATAACTCCTTCAACCCAGGGATCAACCTACTCTGAACTGCCTCCAATGCAAGTATATCTCTCCTTAAAGGAGACCCAGGTTATAGTCTCACCAACACCTGTCCAAATATCTTTTGTGGCTCGGTGTCACATTTTGTTTTATATTGTTACTGTAAAGCACCTTGGGACATTTTACTATGATAAAGGCGCTATATAAATGCAAGTTGTTATTACTTCCATCTTTATCAAAAATGTTTTCGATTGTATATAGTGTTACGAAGAAATTTGGCTTAAACAATCAAGATAAATTCAGGTTTTTTATTTGGAACTTCCTTACAAACTGGAATAATGCTACAGAACTTGCTGCCCATATCGTTTTTTTTCCCTCTCCAGTTTACTTTATGTTGGGTCAGTTGGAAGTCTCTTCAAACACTGACCAGCCCACACACCCACTGTCCCCAGTGTGATCTGCCCCAATAGTGACCAGCACACACCCACTGCCCTAATAGTGACCAGCACACACCCACTGCCCCAATATTGACCGCCCCACACCCACTGTCCCAATATTGACCGGCCCACACCCACTGTCCCAATATTGACCGGCCCACACCCTCTGCCCCAATATTGACCGGCCCACACCCACTGCCCCAATATTGACCGACCCACACCCACTGTCCCAATATTGACCGGCCCACACCCTTTGCCCCAATATTGACCGGCCCACACCCACTGCCCCAATATTGACCGCCCCACACCCACTGTCCCACTATTGACCGGCCCACACCCACTGCCCCAATATTGACCGGCCCACACCCACTGTCCCAATATTGACTGGCCCACACCCACTGTCCCAATATTGACCGGCCCACACCCTCTGCCCCAATATTGACTGGCCCACACCCACTGCCCCAATATTGACCGGCCCACACCCTCTGTCCCAATATTGACCGGCCCACACCCACTGTCCCAATATTGACCGGCCCACACCCTCTGCCCCAATATTGACCGCCCCACACCCTCTGCCCCAATATTGACCGCCCCACACCCACTGCCCCAATATTGACCGCCCCACACCCTCTGCCCCAATATTGACCGGCCCACACCCACTGCCCCAATATTGACCGGCCCACACCCACTGCCCCAATATTGACCGACCCACACCCACTGCCCCAATATAGACCGGCCCACACCCACTGCCCCAATATTGACCGCCCCACACCCTCTGCCCCAATATTGACCGCCCCACACCCTCTGCCCCAATATTGACTGGCCCACACCCACTGTCCCAATATTGACCGGCCCACACCCACTGTCCCAATATTGACCGGCCCACACCCTCTGCCCCAATATTGACCGGCCCACACCCACTGTCCCAATATTGACCGGCCCACACCCACTGCCCCAATATTGACCGGCCCACACCCTCTGCCCCAATATTGACCGCCCCACACCCTCTGCCCCAATATTGACCGGCCCAGACCCACTGCCCCAATATTGACCGCCCCACACCCTCTGCCCCAATATTGACCGCCCCACACCCTCTGCCCCAATATTGACCGGCCCACACCCACTGCCCCAATATTGACCGGCCCACACCCACTGCCCCAATATAGACCGGCCCACACCCACTGTCCCAATATTGACCGGCCCACACCCTCTGCCCCAATATTGACCGCCCCACACCCTCTGCCCCAATATTGACCGCCCCACACCCTCTGCCCCAATATTGACTGGCCCACACCCACTGCCCCAATATTGACCAGCCCACACCCACTGTCCCAATATTGACCGGCCCACACCCACTGTCCCAATATTGACCGGCCCACACCCTCTGCCCCAATATTGACCGGCCCACACCCACTGTCCCAATATTGACCGGCCCACACCCACTGCCCCAATATTGACCGCCCCACACCCTCTGCCCCAATATTAACCAGCCCACACCCACTGTCCCAATATTGACCGGCCCACACCCTCTGCCCCAATATTAACCAGCCCACACCCACTGCCCCAATATTGACCGGCACACACCCACTGCCCCAATATTGACCAGCACACGCCCACTGCGAACTGTCCCAACACTGACCAGCACACACCCAGTGTCCCAACACTGACTAGGAACCTGTGGGGCGTGTTACTGGCGGCGCTGCCCCTGGGCTGGGTGGCGCAGGCCCGTTCTGAGGGCCCCAGAACTACCCGGCAGGCTGCGATCAACGCACAGATCAACCAGGAGCTCACCGCATCGTACATTTATCTGTCCATGGTGAGAGAGAGAGTGGCATAACATCCTATACATCCCCAACACATCCACACTACCCTCCATGATTGGAGCGTGGGCAGATACAACAGGAGCTGCGAGAGACTGCGGAGGGATGTGATTAAGGCCCAGGAAAGGTGTGAGTTTGGGGCTCAGAAGAGGCGAGGGCCCAGGGGTAGCACGGGCCAGCCCACACTGCGGTATGTCCGTGCAGCAGAGATGGTCTCCAGTCGTCCTGGTTAATCCTTGTCACTGGACCAAGGCCTAGCTCTGTCAAGCCCGTGTGGTGGCTGGTGTGCAACGGCCACCCAACTTTGAAAAAATCCACGCACAGGCATCTTCCACCCTTCAAGATGTAGTTCGGGATCTGGAATATTAGGTCCTTCATTGAAACACCTGTGAACTCAACCTTTTTTTGGCGTGGAAGCAAGTCATCCTCATTTCGAGGAACCGCCTATGATGATGATGTGGATATGATGATTGACCAGCCAAAACCCACTGCCCCAATATTGACCAGCCCACACCCAGTGCCCCCAGTGTGCCCTGACCCAGTGTTTCTCTCACTGGTCGGCGGGGGGACATCGCCCAATTCTCCTCCCTCCCTCTGTTCAACGGTTCTTGGTGACAGGTTGCACCGTTTGGGGTTGGGGCCAGCGCCACCCTCTCGGGGGTCCGCGGTACAGTCACTTACCCCCTGCCACCGCTGCCGCCAACTGGCCTTCCTGACCGGAAGTTCCGTGAGCGGAGGCCAGGCTGATTGACGGGTGCTGTGGCCCAATCAGCGCTTGGTTGGTGGTGAGTGTGGCGAGGGCGGGACTTCCCGTGTGCGGTGGCGCTGCCTCTCCCGCGGGACCTTCCTCACTGCCCGGCCCGGGGCCGGGGGAGACAGCGCCATCATCTGGTTACCCTCTCGCCAGGACAATCCGTCCGGGACACCCGGCAGCAGTCAGCCAACAGCGGGTTCGTCCTAACACTCCAGGGCGGTGAGGGGGCCGGGCGACATGGGGACCGGGCGGTGAGGTGATTGGGCGGTGAGGGGGCCGGGCGGTGAGAGGATTGGGCGGTGAGGGGGCCGGGCGGTGAGGGGATTGGGCGGTGAGGGGGCCGGGCGGTGAGGGGATTGGGCGGTGAGGGGATTGGGCGGTGAGGGGGCCGGGCGGTGAGAGGATTGGGCGGTGAGGGGATTGGGCGGTGAGGGGGCCGGGCGGTGAGGGGATTGGGCGGTGAGGGGGCCGGGCGGTGAGAGGATTGGGCGGTGAGGGGGCCGGGCGGTGAGAGGATTGGGCGGTGAGGGGGCCGGGCGGTGAGAGGATTGGGCGGTGAGGGGATTGGGCGGTGAGGGAAATGGCAGTTAGGGGACCGGGCGGTGATGGCGGTGAGGGGGCCGAGTGGTGAGGGGACCGGGCGGTGAGGGGATTGGGTGGTGAGGGGATTGGGCGGTGAGGGGGCCGAGCGGTGAGGGGACCGGGCGGTGAGGGGATTGGGTGGTGAGGGGGCCGGGTGGTGAGGGGAATGGCGGTGAGGGGATTGGGCGGTGAGGGAAATGGTGGTGAGGGGGCCGGGTGGTGAGGGGAATGGCGGTGAGGGGATTGGGCGGTGAGGGAAATGGTGGTGAGGGGATTGGGTGGTGAGGGGGCCGGGTGGTGAGGGGAATGGCGGTGAGGGGATTGGGCGGTGAGGGAAATGGCGGTGAGGGGGCCGAGCGGTGAGGGGATTGGGTGGTGAGGGGGCCAGGCGGTGAGGGGATTGGGCGGTGAGGGGGCCGAGCGGTGAGGGGATTGGGTGGTGAGGGGGCCAGGCGGTGAGGGGATTGGGCGATGAGGGGATTGGACGGTGAGGGGATAGAAACATAGAAAATAGGTGCAGGAGCAGGCCATTCAGCCCTTCTAGCCTGCACCGCCATTCAATGAGTTCATGGCTGAACATGAAACTTCAGTACCCCCTTCCTGCTTTCTCGCCATACACCTTGATCCCCCGAGTAGTAAGGACTTCATCTAACTCCTTTTTGAATATATTTAGTGAATTGGCCTCAACAACTTTCTGTGGTAGAGAATTCCACAGGTTCACCACTCTCTGGGTGAAGAAGTTTCTCCTCATCTCGGTCCTAAATGGCTTACCCCTTATCCTTAGACTGTGACCCCTGGTTCTGGACTTCCCCAACATTGGAAACATTCTTCCTGCATCCAACCTGTCCAAACCCGTCAGAATTTTAAACGTTTCTATGAGGTCCCCTCTCACTCTTCTGAACTCCAGTGAATACAAGCCCAGTTGATCCAGTCTTTCTTGATAGGTCAGTCCCACCATCCCGGGAATCAGTCTGGTGAATCTTCGCTGCACTCCCTCAATAGCAAGAACGTCCTTCCTCAAGTTAGGAGACCAAAACTGTACACAATACTCCAGGTGTGGCCTCACCAAGGCCCTATACAACTGTAGCAACACTCCCTGCCCCTGTACTCAAATCCCCTCGCTATGAAGGCCAACATGCAATTTGCTTTCTTAACCGCCTGCTGTACCTGCATGCCAACCTTCAATGACTGATGTACCATGACACCCAGGTCTCGCTGCACCTTCCCCCTTCCTAATCTGTCACCATTCAGATAATAGTCTGTCTCTCTGTTTTTACCACCAAAGTGGATAACCTCACATTTATCCACATTATACTTCATCTGCCACGCATTTGCCCACTCACCTAACCTATCCAAGTCACTCTGCAGCCTCATAGCATCCTCCTCGCAGCTCACACTGCCACCCAACTTAGTGTCATCCGCAAATTTGGAGATACTACATTTAATCCCCTCGTCTAAATCATTAATGTACAATGTAAACAGCTGGGGCCCCAGCACAGAACCTTGCGGTACCCCACTAGTCACTGCCTGCCATTCTGAAAAGTACCCATTTACTCCTACTCTTTGCTTCCTGTCTGACAACCAGTTCTCAATCCACGTCAGCACACTACCCCCAATCCCATGTGCTTTAACTTTGCACATTAATCTCCTGTGTGGGACCTTGTCGAAAGCCTTCTGAAAGTCCAAATATACCACATCAACTGGTTCTCCACTTTACTGGAAACATCCTCAAAAAATTCCAGAAGATTTGTCAAGCATGATCTCCCTTTCACAAATCCATGCTGACTTGGACCTATCATGTCACCTCTTTCCAAATGCGCTGCTATGACATCCTTAATAATTGATTCCACCATTTTACCCACTACTGAGGTCAGGCTGACCGGTCTATAATTCCCTGCTTTCTCTCCCTCCTTTTTTAAAAAGTGGGGTTACATTGGCTACCCTCCACTCGATAGGAACTGATCCAGAGTCAATGGAATGTTGGAAAATGACTGTCAATGCATCCGCTATTTCCAAGGCCACCTCCTTAAGTACTCTGGGATGCAGTCCATCAGGCCCTTGGGATTTATCGGCCTTCAATCCCATCAATTTCCCCAACACAATTTCCCAACTAATAAAGATTTCCCTCAGTTCCTCCTCCTTACTAGACCCTCTGACCTCTTTTATATCCGGAAGGTTGTTTGTGTCCTCCTTAGTGAATACTGAACCAAAGTACTTGTTCAATTGGTCTGCCATTTCTTTGTTCCCCGTTATGACTTCCCCTGATTCTGACTGCAGGGGACCTACGTTTGTCTTTACTAACCTTTTTCTCTTTACATACCTATAGAAACTTTTGCAATCCGCTTTAATGTTCCCTGCAAGCTTCTTCTCGTACTCCATTTTTCCTGCCCTAATCAAACCCTTTGTCCTCCTCTGCTGAGTTCTAAATTTCTCCCAGTCCCCAGGTTCGCTGCTATTTCTGACCAATTTATATGCCACTTCCTTGGCTTTAATACTATCCCTGATTTCCCTAGATAGCCACGGTTGAGCCACTTTCCCTTTTTTATTTTTACGCCAGACAGGAATGTACAATTGTTGTAATTCATCCATGCGGTCTCTAAATGTCTGCCATTGCCCATCCACAGTCAACCCCTTAAGTATCATTCGCCAATCTATCTTAGCCAATTCACGCCTCATACCTTCAAAGTTACCCTTCTTTAAGTTCTGGACCATGGTCTCTGAATTAACTGTTTCATTCTCCATCCTAATGAAGAATTCCACCATATTATGGTCACTCTTCCCCAAGGGGCCTCGCACAATGAGATTGTTAATTAATCCTCTCTCATTACACAACACCAAGTCTAAGATGGCCTCCCCCCTAGTTGGTTCCTCGACATATTGGTCGAGAAAACCATCCCTTATGCACTCCAGGAAATCCTCCTCCACCGTATTGCTTCCAGTTTGGCTAGCCCAATCTATGTGCATATTAAAGTCACCCATTATAACTGCTGCACCTTTATTGCATGCACTCCTAATTTCCTGTTTGATGCCCTCCCCAACATCACTACTACTGTTTGGAGGTCTGTACACAACTCCCACTAACGTTTTTTGCCCTCTAGTGTTCTGCAGCTCTACCCATATAGATTCCACATCATCCAAGCTAATGTCTTTCCTAACTATTGCATTAATCTCCTCTTTAACCAGCAATGCTACCCCACCTCCTTTTCCTTTTATTCTATCCTTCCTGAATGTTGAATATCCCTGGATGTTGAGTTCCCAGCCCTGATCATCCTGGAGCCACGTCTCCGTAATCCCAATCACATCATATTTCTTAACATCTATTTGCACACTTAATTCATCCACCTTATTGCGGATACTCCTTGCATTAAGAAACAAAGCCTTCAGGCTTGCTTTTTTAACACCCTTTGTCCTTTTAGAATTTTGCTGTACAGTGGCCCTTTTTGTTCTTTGCCTTGGGTTTCTCTGCCCTCCACTTTTCCTCATCTCCTTTCTGTCTTTAGCTTTTGCCTCATTTTTGTCTCCCTCTGTCTCCCTGCATAGGTTCCCATCCCCCTGCAATATTAGTTTAACTCCTCCCCAACAGCACTAGCAAACACTCCCCCTAGGACATTGGTTCCGGTCCTGGCCAGGTGCAGACCGTCCGGTTTGTACTGGTCCCACCTCCCCCAGAACCGGTTCCAATGCCCCAGGAATTTGAATCCCTCCCTGCTGCACCACTGCTCAAGCCATGTATTCATCTGCGCTATCCTGCGATTCCTACTCTGACTAGCACGTGGCACTGGTAGCAATCCCGAGATTACTACTTTTGAGGTCCTACTTTTTAATTTAGCTCCTAGCTCCTTAAATTCTTTTCATAGGACCTCATCCCTTTTTTTACCTATGTCGTTGGTACCAATGTGCACCACGACAACTGGCTGTTCTCCCTCCCATTTCAGAATGTCCTGCACCCGCTCCGAGACATCCTTGACCCTTGCACCAGGGAGGCAACATACCATCCTGGAGTCTCGGTTGCGGCCACAGAAACGCCTATCTATTCCCCTCACCATCGAATCCCCTATCACTATCGCGCTCCCAATCTTTTTCCTGCCCTTCTCTGCAGCAGAGCCAGCCACAGTGCCATGAACTTGGCTGCTGCTGCCCTCCCCTGATGAGTCATCCCCCCCAACAGTACTCAAAGCAGTGTATCTGTTTTGCAGGGGGATGACCACACGGGACCCCTCCACTATCTTTCTTGCACTACTCTTCCTGCTGGTCTTCCATTCCCTATCTGGCTGTGGACCCTTCTCCTGCAGTAAGACCAACTCACTACACGTGATACGTCATTCTCAGCATCGTGGATGCTCCAGAGTGAATCCACCCTCAGCTCCAATTCCGCAACGCGGACCATCAAGAGCTCGAGGCGGATACACTTCCCACACACGTAGCGCCCAGGGACACCGGAAGTGTCCCCGAGTTCCCACATGGTACAGGAGGAGCATATCACGTGACCAAGCTCTCCTGCCATGTCTTAACCCTTAGATACACTTAAATTGGTAGTAACAATGCTAAAGTTCACTTACTGATATAAAAAATAAAAAGAAAAGCTACTCACCAATCACCAGCCAATCACTTACCCCATTGGCTGTGACGTCACTTTTTGGTTCCCTTCTACTTCTATTTTGCTTTCTCTCCCGCTGTAGCTGCACCGGTACACTTTTTATAGGTCGCTCCCCTCTCAACAACTGCCGCTGGCTCTCGATCTCCCGCTGGGATTGGGCGGTGAGGGGGCCGGCGAGTGAGGCGATTGGGAGGTGAGGGGGCCGGCGAGTGAGGGGATTGGGCGGTGAGGGGGCCGGGCGGTGAGGGGAATGGGCGATGAGGGGACCGGACGGTGAGGGGATTGGGCGGTGAGGGGATTGGGCGATGAGGGGACCGGGCGGTGAGGGGATTGGGCGGTGAGGGGGCCGGCGAGTGAGGGGAATGGCGGTGAGGGGTCCGGCGGGTGAGGGGGGACCGGCCAATGGTGGGAACCACTTCAATGGATGTGTGCCGAGGGTGAAGGATGTACAGCAGCATTTTGCGCTGTGTGCCAGAGAGTAAACCCAGCTGGGAAATGCAGCACGGATTCATAAAACTGTGATCATCCCGAGCATCCAAACATGATTCCCACCTCACTGAGTCCGGAATCACAGTGTCCTCATTAACCTGAACCCAGTGAGGAGCAGCTTGCTCCAGCAGCGATTTCCATTTCAAGTGGAGCAAGCAGAAACTGACAAACCCTGCAATGAAATTTGATGTGTGTGAAATTGATGTTTCCGATTTGTTGCAATGGATTTTTCCAGAAATGAAACTATTTTGGGGGGAGTTGGGCGAGTCCAAGCATTTCGAAGTGAGTGGATCTAGCTCAAGTGGATCAAAAGGAATGATCATGGGGGCTTTAGGGATAGGGGACACAAGGAACATATCTTTCTAACTAGACACAGAGTGGTAAATGGGGCCTACTGAAATCAAACATGAAGGATTAACTCAGTGGATTTAGTTTTTCACCTAATTGTCTTCCAGACCTGAAGCCACCCAGTCTTGGTATAGGTGGTGTGCCCTGTGGGGCCCTGTTCATCTGTCCATTCTTTGTGTGAACCAGGATTCTTAGTATCACCGAGCACAGCTGAGCTGTCCCCATCAGTGCCCGCACATGGACACTTCCAGCAGGAGGCTTTGGATAGCAATCAGGACTGGGACATTCGGTCCCGTTTAGTTATCTCTCAGGGTAGGGTGCTAACATCAATCATAGTGAATGTGATCCTCTGCACTCTGATCCCGGGATCTAACCTGAGGCCTTCCTGTGCGGTGAAGACACTCACGCGTGGGAGTGTATTTAACCATGGAGCCCTTGGAGGAGCTCAGTGATGTCTGGCTTACTGGAGGGTTGGAGAGATTTTGAAATTGTGCCCTGTACACCCACATCCAAGTCATTAATATATATCAAGGATAGCAGTGGTCCGAGTACCGGCCCCTGGGTATACCCTCCTCCAGTTCGAACAACAACCATTCACCACAACTCTCTGTTGGAAATCTATGTATACCACATCAACCCTTCCTGTTAGCATAACCTCCTGCTTTTGTACTCTATTCCTCTATTAATAAAGCCCAGGATCCCAAATTATTTTTAAAACAGCATTCTGAACTTGTCTTGCCACCTTCAAAGATTTGTGTACATACACCTCTAGACTCTGTTCCTGCACCCCCTTTAAAACTGTACCATTTAGTTAATATTGCTTCTCATTCTTCCTATCAAAATGTATTGTGTATCTTGAGACACAGTTTGATGGAGAACTGCACCACATGGCTTCCATAAGAACTGCCCTGCATGTGGCTTTGTTATTATATATATCATTAGTCCACCAGGTGGCCCTATTACACTTCTCCCATTTTATGTTTCCAAATTCTACTATAGAATTCTGTAACACAAACAAAAGATCTGAACTTACTTTCCACATTTACAGATGAAACTCAACTGCTGGTTTTCTACCAGTAGTGGTCTGAGGAGCATTCCGATAAGTAATCAGAAAATTCGCCAGTTTGTGGTCTAATTCAACTGACATTTCTCTGGATTTGGATCCAATATTTGCTTATGAGGGGATGTTTGACAATTTTACTGTGTGCTCTGCTGCACTATTTGAAGCAGGGTGGTACGGTGGAACGTTGGTATGTTTCACACCGTTTCTGTTCATGAACCATGTGAACTCTTCTGAACAAAATTGCTGCCCATTATCTAACACAATTTCTGCTAGGAGGCCGTATAAAGAAAGCAATCTTCGCAATTTGTCTAGTATTTTGCTTGTTATCCGCATCAAAAACACCTCTACCCACTTCGAGTGACTATCACTATGAACAATAGCTGTTCTCCTCGCTCAGCAAACTCTACACATAACCTTTGCCACACCCTGGGAGGCCATTTCCATGGCTGTAATGGTGTTTTCTTGCTCACCGATTGACAGGTTGTACACTGACTGACGATGAACTCTATCCCTTTAAACCAGGACACCAGAAGTAACTGCATGCAAAAATTTTGGTCAAGCACATTCCTAGGTGTTGGTTATGAAGATCTCCTAACAATTTAGACCTGGACCTATTTGAGATAACCACTCTTGCTCCCCACATGATACAATTTTTATCCACTGACAAGTCATTCCTACGAAGGAACTATGGATGAATATCTTCCTCTGATGTCTGGTTTGACCATCCATTTGCTATGTAATACACCTTTGACATAACTGGGTCACGTTTGGTTGCTCTACCAATCTCTTCAGCTGTGACTGGCAGCACATAAATGTATGAGAAATAGTTATTGGGTGTAACATGATGGGGATGACAGTCTGGACATAGCATCACCATTACTGTGATCAGCTGATCATCTGCACTCAATGTCACATATATACACTGACAAAATCAAAGCCCATCTCTGCATTCGCGCTGCAGCTAAGGTTGGATCAGGGGCTCGTGGAATTGGGGGTAATATACTAGCATGGATTGAGGATTGGTTAACGGACAGAAAACAAAGTAGGAACAAAAGGGTCATTTTTGGGTTGGCAGACTGTAACTCGTGGGGTACAGCAAGGATCAGTGCTTGTGCCTCAGCTATTCACAGTCTATATCAATGATTTGGATGAGGGGACCAAATGTAATATATCCAAGTTTGCTGATGATGCAGAGCTGGATGGGAATGTAAGTTGTGAGGAGGATGCAAAGAGACTTCAAGGGGATATAGACAGGCTAAATGAGTGGGCAAGAACATGACAAATGGAATATAATGTGGAGAACTGTGAAGTTATCCACTTTGGTAGGCAAAATAGAAAAGCAGAGTATTTTTTAAACAGTGAGAGATTGGGAAATGTTGGTGTTCAGAGGGACCTGGGTGTCCTTGTACCGAAAGTTAACATGCAGACACAGTAATAAATTAAGAAAGCAAATGGTATTTTGGCCTTTATTACAAGAGGGTTTGAGTGTAAGAGTACAATTATATAGGGCCCTAGTGAGACCGCACCTGGAGTATTATGTACAGTTTTGGCCTCCCTACCTAAAGAAGAATATACTTGACATAGAGGGAGTGCAGCGAAGGTTCACCAGACTGATTCCTGGGATGGGGGGATTTTTCTATGAGGGGAGATTGAGTAGACTAGGCTCTAGAAGAATGAGAGGTGATCTCATTGAAGCATACAAAATTCTTATATGGCTTGACAGGGTAGATGCAGGGAGGATGTTTCCCCTGTCTGAGGATTTGAGAATCAGGGGTCACAGTCTCAAAATAAGGGGTCGGCCATTTAGGATTGAGATGAGGAGAAACTTCTTCACTCAGAGGGTGGTGAATCTTTGGAATTCTCTACCCCAGAGTGCTGTGGAGGCTCAGTCGTTGAGTATATTTAAGACAGAGATCAATAGAATTTTGGATATTAAGGAAATCAAGGGATATGGGGATAGTGTAGGAAAGTGGAGTTGAGGTAGAAGATCAGCCATGATCTTAATGAATGGCGGAGCAGACTTAAGGAGCCGAATGGCCGACTCCTGATCCTAATTCTTATGTTCTAACTTACGACCAAACAAGTATTTGTGAAATTTCTTCACCCCAAAAATAAATGCCAAAGCTTCCCTTTCAATCTGCACATAATTCCACTCATTGGCACTGAGTGTGTAAAGCAAAAGCAATTGGTCTCTCCTCCTCACTATCTAGTCATCATCATCATCATAGGCAGTCCCTCGGAATCGAGGAAGACTTGCTTCCACTCTTAGAATGAGTTCCTAGGTGGCTGAACAGTCCAATATGAGAGCCACAGTCCCTGCCACAGGTGGGACAGACAGTCGTTGAGGGTAAGGGAGGGTGGGACAGGTTTGCCACACGTTCTTTCCGCTGCCTGCGCTTGGTTTCTGCATGCACTCGGCGATGAGACTCGAGGCATTCAGCGCCCGCCCGGATGCACTTCCTCCACTTAGGGCGGTCTTTGGCCAGGGACTCCCAGATGTCGGTGGGGATTTTGCACTTTATCAGGTAGGCTTTGAGGGTATCCTTGTAACATTCCCTCTGTCCACCTTTGGCTCGTTTGCCATGAAGGAGATCCAAGTAGAGTGCTTGCTTTGGGCATCTCGTGTCTGGCATGCGGACAATGTGGCCTGTCCAGCGGAGCTGATCAAGTGCGGTCAGTGCTTCAATGCTGGGGATGTTGGCCTGGTCGAGGACGCTAATGTTGGTGCGTCTGTCCTCCCAGGGGATTTGTAGGATCTTGCAGAGGCATCGTTGGTGGTATTTCTCCAGCAACTTGAGGTGTCTACTTTACATGGTCCATGTCTCTGAGCCATACAGGAGGGCAGGTATTACTACAGCCCTGTAAACCATGAGCTTGGTGGTAGATTTGAGGGTCTTCGCACAGTCTTTTCCTCGGGTGGCCAAAGGCTGAGCTGGCGCATTGGAGGCAGTGTTGAATCTCCTCATCGATGTCTGCTTTTGTTGATGAGAGGCTCCCGAGGTATGGGAAATGGTCCACGTTGTCCAGGGTCACGTCGTGGATCTTGATGACTGGGGGGCAGTGCTGTGCAGCGAGGACAGGCTGGTGGAGGATCTTTGTCTTACGGATGTTTAGCGTAAGGCCCATGTTTTCATACGCCTCAGTAAATACGTCGACTATGTCCTGGAGTTCAGCCTCTGAATGTGCGCAGACGCAGGCGTCGTTCAAAAGTTCGTCAACATCCTCCGCCTGCTCCACAACAACATGCAGGCCGTGATCCTTACCAATGGATACATTACAGACCCAATCCACGTCCGGACCGGGGTCAAACGGGGCTGCGTCATCGCTCCAACCCTCTTCTCAATCTTCCTTGCTACGATGCTCCACCTCACAGTCAACAAGCTCCCCACTGGAGTGGAACTAAACTACAGAACCAGTGGGAAGCTGTTCAACCTTCGCCGTCTCCAGGCCAGGTCCAATAGCACACCAACTATCTAGCACAAGAGAGATCGCTGCCCCACCTCCGTACAGAGAGCCGTCACACGCTAGCCTGATCTTCCTAGATACGTCATAGTGGATTAACTGACTTTTACACTCTGAATGCTGTGTCGCATTCTATTGACCACTTCCAAGGGACCTGTTTTCTCAACAGCTCAGCCAGTGGATGTAATACTAGCCAAATTTGGCAGGAACTTTCTATAATAATTCAAAACACCCCAAAATGAAATGATCAAAGTTCAGAGACTTTCTTGGGAGTGGTTGCATTTCTGATTGCATCCAGCTTTCCCTTGGTTGAATATGAGCCATCTTTGTCTACTCTGTGCCCTAACTACTCCACTGAGTTTTGAAAAATCTCACACTTGTGAACAGTCACTCGTACTCCTTACTTCTCTAGCTGTTTGAGCACTTCATTCATGAATTTGCTTGTTTGGTGCTGAAATGATTTTGTCATCCAAATAACACACTACCCCTTCAAACCCTTGCAAAATTTGGTTCATCACCCACTGGAATATGTTGGGGGCGGAAGACACTCCAAATGGTAGCCAATTAAACTGGTATAAGCCTAGGTGAGTATTGATAGTCAAGCATGACTTGGACTCTTCATCTAACTCAAGTAGTAGGTAGGTGTTTGTTAGATCTGACTTTGAAAAGATTTGGCCACCTGTCAGCATTGTGAATAAATCTTCCACATTTGACAACGTATTGGGTAGATTACCCTCTGGTACCTGGTTTATGGTTACCTTATAATCACCACACAACCTTTCTTTACCATCTGACTTAGATACAACAACAATGGGTGTAACACAATTACTCAGAGCTACCTTTGAGATAATGTTCTCAGTTTCGAGTCTTTTGAGTTCTTGCTCAATTTTCTCCTTGAGTGTGTATGGTATGGGACGTGGCTTGCAGTAAACTGGTCTTGTTCTGACACTCACCTTGAAGTCTTGGATCGGACTACCTGTTTCGCAGAACACCTTCGGTTGCTGCTTGATGACATCATCTTTCGATGCAAATTTTGTTTCCACACGTAAAATCTCATTCCAATCCAGCTTCAGTGATCCCAACCAATTTCTACCTATCAAGACAGGCTTGTCTCCTGCCACTACTATGAGCGGCAAGCTCTGATACTGATCCTTGTATTTCACTGGTACGGTGACACTTCCTTCTACAGGGATTTGCTTTCCTGTGTAGCCTCACAGCTCTACCTTCGATTTCTCTAGTCGATAATCACGCAACTTGTCACGATATAGCGATTCCAGTACTATGCTCACAGATGCACCAGTGTCGATTTCCAGGGTATCCTGGTTTCTGCAATGTCTACTTGGATGACGATACTTTGCGAATCGCTGTTAGATATCTTCATGCTCCTAATGACATGAGTCTCCAGAAATTCCTCATCCTGCTGCTTCTCTTCAATGCTATGTAGCGTCTGAGATTTCTACTTGTAGCATTGAACATCGGTTTACTCTTCAGTCAGCATGCCTTCGCAAATGCCCCATGTTTTTTGCAGTAGAACCACTCTGCCTTCGCATATGGACAGCTTTGAGTGATGTGCTGTCCCAGGCACCGATAGCATGACTTCAATGCACTATTACCTTGGCCAGTTGCTGAGGCCTTGGGGCCCAATCTCCTTTTACATTTAGCCTGCAGCCGATTCACCTCGGTTGTCTGATGACTGGAAATGGTGTGAAATTCTCGGGAGTATCAGTCGGCCATATCCATCGATATAGCTGTCTGACAAGTGAAATCAAAAGTCAAGTATGGGGTTGTCATCAATTTACTTCTGATACGTTCATTTTTCAACCCATAGACAAAACAGTCACGCAAAGCTCAGTACTGAAAGTTTCCAAAATAACAGTGAATGGATAGCTTTTTTTAAAGCTACAATGTACTTGCTGATACCCTTGTCATTTAATTGATCACTTGTTCCTAAACAATAACTTTCAGCAATTTCCATGGGTTCAGGCCTGTAGTGTTGTTCCAACCTGGTTAGAATCTCCGTCAGTGGCATGTCTTTCGGCTTGGTAGACCACCAGGTGGCTGTATTACATGTATCACTTAACACTTCTCTGTTAAATTTCATCTGCCATGTGTCTGCCCATTTCACCAGTCTGTTTATGTCCTCCTGAAATCTGTTACTATTCTCCTCATTGTTTACTACATTTTCATATCATCTGCAGACTTTGAAATTATGCCCTGTATACCCAAGTCCAGGACATTAATATATATCAAAAAGATCAAAGGTCCTAATGTCGACTCCTGGAGAACACCACTGTATATTTCCCTCCAGTCTGAAAAACAACCACTCACCACTACTCTCGGCTTTCTGTTATTTAGCCAATTTTGTATCCATGCTGCCACTGTCCTTTTAATCCCATGGGCTTTTAAGTTTGCTCACAAGTCTATTATGTGGTACTTTGTCAAAACGCCTTTTGAAAGTCCATGAACACATTAACCGCGTCAACCCTCTCTGTTACTTCATCAAACAACTCGGGCAAGTTAGTCAAACACGCTTTGCCTTTAACAAATCTATGCTGACTTTCATTTATTAGCCCATGCTTTTATAAATGCCCAGTAATTTTGTCCCAGTTTACGGTCTCTAAAACTTTCCCCACCACTGACGTTAGGCTGTCTGGCCTGTCGTTGTCGGGTTTATCCCTCTCCCCTTTTTTAAACAGGGGTGTAACATTGGCAATCCTCCAGTCCTCGGGCACCATCCCCATATCCTAGGAGGATTGGAAGATTGTGGTCAGAGCTTCCGCAATTTCCACCCTTACTTCTCTCAGTAACCGAGGATGCCTCCCATTCGGACCGGGTGACTTTTCTACTTTGAGGACTACCAACCTTTTAAGTACATCCTCTTTATCTATTTTTATCCTAAATTTATCGAATTTATCTAAATCCAATGTGTGGTCCACTCCCCTAGCACATCTAAATCTTTTTGGATTTGATTGTCCTCCTCTACCGTCTCCTTTACTTGCACAGATTTTGGTGTCATTTGCGAATTTACTTACCATACTCCCAACAACACTGTCCATGTCATTAATAAAGACAGTGAAGGGTAGCGGGCCTAGATCCCATTTCTGGGAATCACCACGAATAACATTTCTCTAGGTTGAACCACATCCAGTAACTACAACTTTTTGGCTGTGGGATTAGAGCCAATTCCTAATCCAGCATTTCAAATTTCTACAGATATCACGATTCCATCTTGTGAGACAATCGAGAGTGAGTTACTTTATCAAAGAATTTCTGAAAATCCAGGTAGGTAATGTCTTCCGGATTTCCCTCATCCTCTACCCCAGTCACTTCCTCAAAAAACTAAAATTTGTTTGGCATGACCTATTTTGGGGGATAAGAACATAAGAACATGAGGAATAGGAACAGGAGTAGGCCATACGGTCCCTCAAGCCTGCTCCGGCATTCAATAAGATCATGGCTGATCTGATCATGGACTCAGCTCCATTTCCCCGCCCGCTCCCCATAACCCCTTATCCCCTTATTTCTGTCTTAAATTTATTCAATGTCCCTGCTTCCACAGCTCTCCGAGGCAGCAAATTCCATAGATTTACACACCACATGGGCTTGACAGAACTAGAGCTTGGTCCAGTGGCAAGGATTAACCAAGACGACTGAAGACCAGCTCTGCTGCATGGACCTAGTGCACACACATATCGCAGTGTGGGCTGGCCCGTGCTGCCCCTGGGCCCTCGCCTCTTCTGAGCCGCAAACTCACACCTCTCCTGGGCCCCAATCACGTTGCTCTACAATCTCTTGCTGCTCCTTCACCTCGACTGCTGTACTTGCCCAAGCTCCAATCAGCGACCTGGACCTTTGTGATGTCCAATCAGCTGCATATAGTCCCGCTGACCCATCACCCCTGTACTCACCGCCCGACATTGGCTCCTGATCCAAAAACACCTCCAATTTATAAATCTCAGCCCTATTTTTAAATTCCTTCATGACCTCTGCCGCCCTAACACTCAAACCTCCTCCAGCCCTAAAATTCCCACCAGAGCTCTACATTCTTTTCTCCCCTTGCCCCACCATTGGCAGCCGTGCCTTCAGCAGTCTAGGCCCCACATTCTGCAATTTACTCATTGAACCTCTCCGCCTCCCTCTCCTTCTTTAAGACCCTCGCAGAGCCATCTCTTTGACCCTGAATTTCGTCACCCTTCCTAATAGCTCTTTTCTTGGCTGGGTGTCCTTTAAGGTCTGAGTACATTTGTGTGAAGCAGCTTGTGACATTTTTCAATGTTAAAGGCGTAATATAGAAGCTGATTGCTGCATGATAAGCTCCTTAACAATAGGCTGTGCCTAATGACAAATTGATTCCCAATCAGATGTTCTGATCGATCTCAACATGTCAATGGATTCAACATGTCAAATGACCTCATTCCTTGCAACCTACATGTTTAAATGAAACAGGGACATGTTCCAGTACTCATAGGCAGTCCCTCGGAATCGAGGAAGACTTGCTTCCACTCCCAAAGTGAGTTCTTTGATGGCTGAACAGTCCGATATGAGAGCCATAGACCCTGCTACAGGTGGGACAGACATTCGTCGAGGGAAGGGGTCGGTGGGGCTGGTTTGCCACACGTTCCTTCTGCTGCCTGCGCTTGGCCTCTTCATGCTCCCAAGGGACTATAGTATCCCTTGGGACTCTAGGGGATGGGCCTATATAACAACACTCCCCCCCCGCAAAGTTAATAGTGTAACTATTTACAATGTGAGTCGATCTGGGGCCCTTCTTGCCCTGGTTGATCGTCTCAGTGTGAAAGCTGGTATTGGATAATCAATACTAAGGTGTTCATGGATCTAGACTTGTTCAAGGTCACTGATACATGCACTATGATCCTGTGTTGCATGTTGTAAGATTTCTAAATCTCTGGCATTAAATTGACAGCAAGAACGATTCTTTTATAAACAATTTAGAATAGTTTATTAAATACACACACATGCACATCTATCAGAGAAACAGCAGTCCTCAGCTATCCTACGGATCTACTTAATTACAACAGATACAATGATGTTAGTGTTGTGTATGAGAAAGAGTCAGACTGAACACTGTGAGCTCAAAGTAAAGTGTGACCGTAGTCTTTTATTGATCCCCCAACATACACGCCAGTGGCAACCGGCACCATGGTTGACCATGAAGCAGAACCCATAATCCACAGCAGCCCAGCAGAGTCCAACACACCAGGCAGCCCAGCAAGGCCAGCTGCACAGCAGCCCAGCGAGGGCCCAACAATTGATTATCCAATACCAGCTTTCACACCGAGACGATCAACCAGGGCAAGAAGGGCCCCAGATCAACTCACATTGTAAATAATTACATTATTGACTTTGGCAGGGGGAATGTTATTATATATCCCCAGAGTGCCTCTCCAACTTGTGAGGCCTCCTTAAATATCTGTGCTCCCAAGGGATTATGGGATCCCTTGTGTCATGTATTCTACTGTCATTGTAATCCATGTAAAAACTGACCTAAGTTGTACACCGTGAGAACACTGACCACTAGGTGATGAACTTGTGGGAGACACTCCTAACCTGGACTTTCAGGTATAAAAGGCGAAGCTCCACCCATCTTCTCCACTTCAGTTACTGGTCACTCTAGTATGGGCCTCGTGTGCATTTGCACTGTATAGTAAGGACATATTATTGGCGATAAGAAACTGGGATTTAAACCATGCGAACATGGCCACTAGCAGCATAGACGAGAGGTACTGTGTTGGGGATGATTGGGACGATTTTATTGAGAGACTACAGCAAAGTTTTGTCACTAAGGAATGGCTGGGACAGGATTCGGCCGACAAACGCAGGGCTCATCTCCTGATGGTTTGTGGATCCAGGACGTACTCCCTGATGAAGGACCTTCTAGCGCCAGAGAAGCCGGCGGACAAGACTTTTGAAGAGCTCAGTAAGTTGATCGGGGAACACTTTAAACCGGTGAGCAGCATGCACATGGCGAGACACCGGTTTTACACGCACCAGCGGCGAGAAGGGCAAAGCGTTCCAGACTTCGTGGCAGACCTCCGGTGACTGGCGAACCTATGTAAGTTCCCAGATGCATGCAGAGCGGAGATGCTGCGAGACATTTTTATTGAGGGCATCGGGCACACTGGGGTTTTCAGGAAACTGATTGAGACCAAAGACTTGACCCTGGAAATGGCGGCTTTGATGGCCCAGACATTTATCTCAGGGGAGGAAGAGACCAGAATGATGTTTGACAAAAATCTTGGTTTAAATGCAGCAAATGGACGGGGAGTCAACATTGTTAACGCGGCACACAGTTCTCCAGGCAGACAGGGGCAATCGAATATGCCCGAGCATGTAGTCGAACCCAAAGGGGGAATTCAAAAGAGACAATGGCTAGCTGAACGGCGATTCATGCCATCGCAATGGACAATGCGGCCAGTAATGGGGCCATCAACACCTGTTAATGGTGTGTTTAAGGACAGTTACAGAGACAGTCAGAGATGATCGACCGGTAATGGACCTTTTGTTTCCAACAATGGCTCATGTTGGAGGTGTGGAGGCAAACACACAGCCAGAGGTATCAGCAATATACCTGCAGAAATTGCAACGTCAGCGGTCACTTGGTGCGTATGTGCAGGAAGCCTGCAGCCAGGTTGATGTACGAGGAGGACGGGCCCAATGTAAGCCCTACGAGGCCAAATGGACACTGGGGGAAATCGCTGGAAGCTGAAGTTCAGCAAGTTCATGTGGAGCACATATATAGTTCATATACCAGGACGCCACCGATAATGATGAAAGTGCTCCTCAGTGGCATCCCAGTATCAATGGAGCTAGACATGGGGGCCAGCCAGTCCCTGATGAGCATCAAACAGTTCGACAAGTTGTGGGCGTCCAAGGCCAGGAGGTCAAAATTATTGCCGATTGACGCACAGCTATGGATATATACAAAGGAGATCATTCTGGTGCTAGGCAGCGCCATGGTAGTCGTGACCTACAAAGACTCGGAGAACAGGTTGCCACTCTGGATTGTCCTGGGGGACGGTCCCGCACTGCTGGGGAGGAGTTGGCTTGCTGTCATGAACTGGAAATGGGGCGATGTCAATGCAATTTCTTCTGTGGAGCGAGTATCATGCTCATAGGTCCTTGACAAATTTGACTCACTATTTCAACCCGGCAACAGCACTTTCATGGGGACCAAGGTCGTGAGTCACATAAACCTGGACGCCAGGCCAGTACACCACAAGGCCAGAGCGTTGCCGTACGTGATGCGGGAAAAGATAGAAGGCGAATTGGACCGCCTGCTGAGGGAAGGCATCATCTCACCAGTCGAATTCAGTGACTGGGCGAGCCCGATTGTGCCGATGCTCAAGGCGGATGGGTCGGTCAGGATATGTGGTGATTACAAGGCCACCATCAATCGGGTGTCACTCCAAGACCAGTATCCGATATCGAGAGCGGAGGACCTCTTTGTGACGTTATCCGGTGGCAAACTTTTTTCAAAATTGGACCTGACCTCAGCTTACATGACCCAGGAGCTGGCGAGTGAGCCGACAAAGCTGACCACCATCATGACACACAAGGGGTTGTTTGAGTACAACAGATACCCGTTCGGGATTCGCTCGGCCGCCACGATCTTTCAACGAAACATGGAAAGTCTCCTCAAGTCGATTTCAAGGACGGTGGTTTTTCAAGATGACATCCTCATCACAGGTTGCGATACTGAAGAACACCTCCACAACCTGGAGGAGGTGCTACGCAGACTGGACTGGGTAGGTCTGCGACTGAAAAAGGCGAAGTGCGTTTTCCAAACTCCAGAGGTAGAATTCCTGGGGATGAGGGTAGCAGCAGATGGGATCAGACCTACTCCGTCCAAAACGGAAGCGATCCAGAGAGCACCCAGACCCCGTAACACGACGGAGCTGCGTTCACTCCTGGGGCTCCTGAACTATTTTGGTAACTTTCTTTCCAAATTGAGCACGCTGTTAGAGCCGCTACACGTGCTCCTACGCAAAGGTCGCGAATGGGTCTGGGGGGACAACCAGGAAAGGACTTTTGACAGAGCACGCAATTTGTTATGTTCCAACAATCTGTTAACGTTATATGACCCATGTAAGAAACTTATTTAAATGTGCGATGCGTCGTTCTATAGGGTCAGGTGTGTGTTGCAGCATGTTAATGCCAAGAGTCAGTTACAGCCGGTAGCTTATGCCTCCAGAAGTCAGTCCCAGGCAGAAAGGGGCTACGGGATGGTAGAAAAGGAAGCGCTTTCATTGTATATGCAGTAAAAAAAATGCACCAGTACCTGTTTGGCAGGAAATTTGAGCTGGAGTCAGATCACAAACCCCTAACGTCCCTTTTGGCCGATAACAAGGCCATAAATGCAAATGCGTTGGCCCGCATACAGAGGTGGGCACTCAGGTTAGCCGCCTATGACTATACAATTCGGCACACACCGGGCACTGAAAACTGCGCCGATGCACTCAGCAGGCTCCCACTAGCCACCACTGAGGGGGCAACTGAGCATGCTGCTGAGATGGTCATGGCTTTTGAAGCTTTCGAAAGCGAAGGCTCACCCGTGATAGCCCGTCAGATCAAAGTCTGGACAAATAGAAACCCGCTACTGTCTTTAGTCAAGAAATGTGTCCTGAATGGGGACTGGGCAGCCACGTATGGGGCATGCTCTGAGGAATTTAAACCATTTCACAGGCGCAAGAATGAACTCTCGATTCAGGCTGATTGCCTACTATGGGGTAACCGAGTAGTCATGCCCCAGATGGGCAGAGAGGCGTTCATCCGAGAACTCCACAATGAGCACCCGGGCATTGTCACGATGAAGGCAATTGCCAGGTCACACGTTTGGTGGCCAGGGATAGATGCAGACCTGGAACTTTGTGTTCGCAGGTGCAACACATGTGCCCAGCTGGGCAATACGCCCAGGGAATCCCCCCTTAGCCCCTGGTCCTGGCCCGCCAAGCCATGGTCACGCATCCATGTGGACTACGCAGGTTCTTTCATGGGAAAAATGTTTTTGGTTGTCGTAGATATCTATTCCAAATGGATCGAGTGTGACACTCTCAATTCAAGCACATCCTCTGCCACGGTAGAAAGTCTACGGGCAATGTTCACCACCCATGGTCTACCGGACGTCTTGGGCAGCGACAATGGCCCGTGCTTTACAAGCATTGAATTCCAGGACTTCCTGGCAGGCAATGGAATTAACCATGTCAGAACGGCACCATTCAAGCCGGCCTCAAACGGCCAGGTGGAACGAGCAGTGCAGATAATCAAACAGGGGATGCTCAGAATCCAAGGGGGTTCCCTACAAAGCCGTTTATCACGCCTCCTGAAGACCAATAGATCCCGACCACACTCGCTCACAGGGGTTCCACCCGAAGAGCTGCTAATGAAAAGGATGCTCAAAACCAGGTTATCCTTTAGACACACCTCCATGAAAGAAATTGTTGAGAGCAGGCGCCGGTCACAATGTGACTACCATGACAGGAATGCGAGGGTGTGATGTATTGATGTCAATGGCCCTGTCTTTGTCCTCAACTATGCTGCAGGGTCCAAATGGCTCGCAGGCACTGTGATTGCCAAAGAGGGGAATAGGATTCTGGTAGTTAAACTTACCAATGGACAAATCTGCTGCAAACACGTGGATCAAACAAAAAGAAGGTTCAGCAACCCCAAAGAAGAAGCAGAGGAAGAACACGATGTAGAGTTCACTCCACCACGGATGACCAAACACCGGAACCAAGTAGAGGAGAGCCCAGTCATTGTGGGCAGTCCGGACAGGCCTGACACCGCAAACAGCAGATACTCAGGCCAGCGCCCAACAACCGGAGCCCCAACTCAGGCACTCTACAAGGGAGCGTAAACCACCAGAGAGACTTAAACTGTGATCCCAATAAGACTTCGGGAGGGAGGTGATGTTATGTATTCTACTGTCATTGTAATCCATGTAAAAACTGACCTAAGTTGTACACCGTGAGAACACTGATGAACTTGTGGGAGACACTGCTAACCTGGACTTTCAGGTATAAAAGGGGAAGCTCCACCCATCTTCTCCACTTCAGTGCTGGCAAATAAAGGCTACTGGTCACAGTGTGACCTTCTCTCTAGTATGGACCTTGTGTGTATTTGTACTGTATAGTAAGGACATATTACTTGGATCTCCAGGAGATGAGCCCTCTGGTGGCTGTACAGACTAAATACAAGTATACATATATAACAACACTCCCCGCCCAAAGTCAATAGTGTAACTATTTACAATGTGAGTTGATCATTGGCGCTTCTTGACCTGGTTGATCGTCTCGGTGTGAAAGCTGGTATGGATAATCAATTGTTGGGCCCTCGCTGGGCTGCTGTGCAGCTGGCCTTGCTAGGCTGCCTGGTGTGTTGGGCTCTGCTGGGCTGCTGTGGATTATGGGTTCTGCTTCATGGTCAACCATGGTGCCGGTTGCCACTGGTGTATATGTTGGGGGATCTAAAAAGGTAGGGTCCAAGGTGGGTTGCTCAAGGTAGTCCGTGAATCTGAGTTTGATTTGGTCCAATTGTTTCCGGTGAATGAGTCCATTTGAAAGTTTGACCCGAAACACCCTGCTCCCCTCTTTGGCCACGACAGTGCCGGGAAGCCACTTGGGACCTTGTCCATAATTTAATACAAATACAGGATCATTGATTTCAATCTTGTGTGACACATTTGTGCTATCATGGTATGTACTTTGTTGAAGCCGCCTGCTCTCTACCTGTTCATGTAGATCAGGGTAAACTAACGAGGGCCTTGTCTTAAGTGCTCTTTTCATGAGCAGTTCAGCAGGTGGGATCCCAGTGAGTGAGTGGGGTCTCGTGCGGTAGCTAAGCAGGACTCGGGATAGACGGGTCTGCAGTGAGCCTTCAGTTACCCTCTTCAAGCCTTGCTTGATGGTTTGTACTGCTCTCTCTGCCTGACCATTGGACACTGGTTTAAACGGGGCCGAAGTGACATGTTTGATCCCGTTACGGGTCATGAATTCTTTGAACTCAGCACTGGTAAAACATGGCCCGTTGTCGCTCACCAGGACATCGGGTAGGCCATGTGTGGAAAACATGACCCGCAGACTTTCAGTGGTGGCAGCGGACGTGCTAGCCGACATTATCTCACATTCAATCCACTTGGGAGTACGCATCTACAACCACAAGGAACATTTTACCCAAGAACGGGCCTGCATAGTCGATGTGTACCCTAGACCACGGTTTGGAGGGCCAAGACCATAAACTTAGCGGCGCCTCCCTGGATACATTGCTTAACTGCGAGCATGTATTACATCTGTGAATGCAGGACTCTAAGTCCACATCGATATCGGGCCACCACATGTGGGATCTGGCTATCACTTTCATCATTATGATGCCTGGCTGGGTACTGTGGAGGTCATTGATGAAGGTGTCTCTGCCCTTCTTGGGGACCACTACTCGTTTGCTCCACAGAAGGCAGTCTGCCTGTATAGACATTACATCTTTGCTCCGCTGGAACGGCTTTATCTCTTCCTGCATTTCCACTGGGACACTGGGCCAGCTCCCGTGAAGCACACAACTTTTGACTAGAGATAATAAGGGGTCCTGGCTTGTCCAGCTTTTGATCTGCCGGGCAGTGATGGGTGATTGCTCACTCTCAAATGCTTCCATAACCATGGCTAGATCTGTGGGCTGTGCCATTTCCACCCCCGTGGTGGGCAATGGCAGCCTATTGAGAGCATCGGTGCAGTTTTCAGTGCCTGGCCTGTGGCGGATGGCGTAGTTGTATGCGGACAACGTGAGCACCCATCTCTGGATGCGGGCTGATGCATTGGTATTTATCCCTTTACTCTCGGAGAACAGGGATATAAGTGGCTTATGGTCAGTTTCCAATTCGAATTTTAGCCCAAACAGGTATTGATGCATTTTCTTTACCCCATAGACACATGCTAATGCTTCTTTCTCAATCATGCTATAGGCTCTCTCAGCCTTAGACAGACTCCTGGATGCATAAGCAACCGGTTGCAGTTTCCCGAAATCATTAACTTGTTGCAATATACACCCGACGCCATATGACGACGCATCACATGCTAGTACAAAACGCTTACATGGATCATACAACACAAGCAATTTGTTTGAGCATAACAATTTTCTCGCTTTTACAAAGGCATTTTCTTGGCTTTTGCCCCAAACCCATTCGTCCCCTTTTCGCAGTAAGACATGCAGTGGTTCTAACAGTGTGCTGAGACCCGGTAAGAAGTTACCAAAGTAGTTCAGGAGTTCCAGAAACGACCGCAGCTCCGTCACGTTCTGTGGCCTCGGTGCGTTCTCGATTGCTTCCGTTTTCACGTTGGTGGGCCTGATGCCATCCGTCACAATCCTCCTTCCAGGGAAACTCCACTTCAGGCGCCAGGAAAATGCACTTTGAGCATTTTAACCTGAGCCCCACGCGGTTGAGTCGACTAAGAACCTCCTCCAGGTTCTGCAGATGCTCGACTGTGTTCTGACCTGTGACCAAGATGTCGTCCTGGAAGACCACAGTATGCGGGACCGACTTCAGTCAGCTTTCCATGTTTCTCTGGAATATCGCCGCCGCTGATCGGATTCCAAACGGGCATCTGTTATAAACAAAAAGACCTTTGTGCGTGTTGATGCAGGTGAGGGCCTTCGATGATTCCTCCAGTTCCTGCGTCATGTAGGCTGAAGTCAGATCCAGCTTCGTGAATGTCTTTCCTCCCGCCAGCATTGCAAAGAAGTCGCCGGCCTTTGGTAATGGGTATTGGTCCTGCAGGGAGAAACGATTGATAGTTACTTTGTAATCGCCATAGATTCTGATGGTGCCGTCTCCCTTGAGGACTGGGACGATAGGACTGGCCCACTCATTGAAGTCGATCGGGGAAATGATGCCCTCTCTGCAGCCGGTCTAGCTCGATCTCTACTCTTTCTCTCATCATGTACGGTACTGCTCTCGCCTTGTGATGGATGGGTCGCGTCCCCGGAATTAGGTGGATCTGCACTTTTGCTCTTTGGAATTTCCCGATGCCTGGTTTGAACAGCGAAGGAAATTTGTTTAAGACCTGGGCACACAAAGTGTCGTCAGTGGGCGATAGCGCTCGGATGTCGTCCCAGTTCCAGCATATCTTTCCCAGCCAGCTCCTGCCGAGCAGCGTGGGACCATCGTCCGGTACCACCCAGAGTGGTAGCTTGTGCACCACTCCATCGCAGGAGACCTTTATGGTAGTACTGCCGATTACAGGAACCAGTTCTTTCGTGTAAGTTCTTAGTTTCATGCGAACTGGAGTTAAGACTGGCCTTGAGGCCTTGTTGCACCACAACCTTTCAAAAGTCTTTTTGCCCATGATGGACTGGCTCGCGCCTGTGTCCAGCTCCATTGACACTGGGAGTCCATTTAGTTCAACATTCAGCATTATCGGGGGACAATTCGAGGTGAATGTGTGCACCCCATGTACCTCTGCCTCGATCTGAGGCTCTGGTTCGTCGTGATCCTCCATGGATCTGTCCTCCTCTGCAACATAGTGGTTTGCAGGTTTAACAGGCTTTGCAGCTCGCCTACACACTCGTTGGAGGTGTCCCATTGTTCCACAGCCCTTGCAAACATACTCTTTGAATCGGCATGAATAGACACGATGATCACCCCCGCAGCGCCAACAAGGTTTTAATTGCCTTGCATTCATCACCCTTGATGGTGGACTCTGAGACATCTGCGTACGTGTAGCTGCAGGCATGTATAACCTGTCTTGTACGTTACGATTTGAAAACAACATCACTTTGTTCACAGTACTTGTAGCAGCACTTGTGTGCTGAGAGATTTGCTTCGTATTGTCACTGGTGGCAATGAACGCCTGGGCTATCGCTAGGGCCTTACTCAAGGTTGGGGTCTCTACAGTCAAAAGTTTGCGAAGTATGGTTTCGTGGCCAATGCCAAGTACGAAAAAGTCTCTGAGCATGTGCTCCAAATGTCCTTCAAATTCGCAATGTCCTGCAAGGCGTCTTAGCTCGGCGACATAACTTGCCACTTCCTGGCCTTCAGACCTTTTATAGGTGTAGAACCGGTACCTCGCCATCAGAATACTTTCCTTCGGGTTCAAATGCTCTCGGACCAGTGTGCACAAATCGGCGTATGATTTCTCCGTGGGTTTTGCTGGAGTGAGCAGATTCTTCATGAGGCCATATCGGTGAGGAGGATCGCCTTTCGTTTGGCAGTGCTCTCTTCCCCATCTAGCTCGTTGGCCACGAAGTATTGGTCGAGTCGCTCCACAAAAGTTTCCCAATCATCTCCCTCCGAAAATTTCTCCAGGATGCCCACTGTTCTCTGCATCTTTGGGTTCGCTATCTGTAACTCGTCGCCAGTTTTTGTGTATGGAGAAAGAGTCAGACTGAACACTGTGAGCTCAAAGTAAAATGTGACCTTCGTATTTTATTGCAGGTCTCCGGAGTGTCTCTCCAATCTCTGAAGCCTCCTTAAATGCCTGTGCTCCCAAGGGATTATGGGATCCCTTGGGACTCCAGGGGATGAGCCCTCTGGTGGCTGTATAGATTAAATACAAGTCCACATATATAACAGTGAGTTTCAAAGCTCTGCTGACATGAATTTGGGGAAGTCATCCATTTTGTCTCTTTTAACACTGCAGCCTTTCTGTATAATCTACACTTTTACCATTTATATATATACAGAATCAATTTTATCATTTTTTTGAGGATGTAACCAGTAGAGTGGACAAGGGAGAACCAGTGGATGTGGTGTATTTGGACTTTCAAAAGCCTTTTGACCAAGTCCCACAAAGAGATTGGTGTGCAAAATTAAAGCACATGGTATTGGGGGTAATGTATTGACGTGGATAGAGAACTCATTGGCAGATAGGAAGCAGAGAGTCGGGATAAATGGGTCCTTTTCAGAATGGCAAGCAGTGACTAGTAGGGTGCCGCAGGGCTCAGTGCTGGGAACCCAGCTATTTACAATATATATCAATGGCTTAGTAGAAGGAATTGAGTGTAATATCTCCAAGTTTGCAGATGACACTAAGCTGGGTGGTGGTCTGAGCTGTGAGGAGGATGCTGAGAGGCTGCAGGGTGACTTGGACAGGTTAGGTGAGTGTGCAAATGCATGACAGATGCAGTATAATGTGGATAAATGTGAGGTTATCCACTTTGGTGGCAAAAACATGAAGGCAGAATATTATCTGAATGGCGGCAGATTAGGAAAAGGGGAGGTGCAACGAGACCTGGGTGTCATGGTTCATCAGTCATTGAAAGTTGGCATGCAGGTACAGCAGGCAGTGAAGAAGGCAAATGGCATGTTGGCCTTCATACCCAGGGGATTTGAGTATAGGAGCAGGGAGGTCTTGCTGTAGCTGTACAGTGCCTTGGTGAGGCCTCACCTGGAATATTGTGTTCAGTTTTGGTCTCCTAATCTGAGGATGGACGTTCTTGCTATTGAGGGAGTGCAGCGAAGGTTCACCAGACTGATTCCCGGGATGGCAGGACTGACATATGAGGAGAGACTGGATCGACTGGGCCTGTATTCACTGGAGTTTAGAAGAATGAAAGGGGATCTCATAGAAACATATAAAATTCTGACAGGATTGGACAGGTTAGATGCAGGAAGAATGTTCCCGATGTTCGGGTAGTCCAGAACCGGGGCTCACAGTCTAAGGATAAGGAGTAAGCCATTTAGGACCGAGATGAGGAGAAACTTCGTCACTCAGAGAGTTGTTAACCTGTGTAATTCTCTTTCGCAGAGAGTTGTTGATGCCAGTTTGTTAGATATATTCAAGAGGGAGTTGGATATAGCCCGTGCGGCTAAAGGGATCAAGGGGTATGGAGAGAAAGCAGGAAAGGGGTACTGAGATGAATGATCAGCCATGATCTTATTGAATGGTGGTGCAGGCTCGAAAGGCTGAATGGCCTACTCCTGCACCTATTCTCTATGTTTCTATATCCCGCACAAGATATTAGTGTGTAAAATTAAAGTACATGGTATTGGTGGTAATGTATTGACGTGGATAGAGAACTGGTTGGCAGACAGGAAGCAAAGTATCAGAATAAACTGGTCCTTTTCAGAATGACAGGCAGTGACTAGTGGGGTGCCGCAAGGTTCAGTGCTGGGACCCCAGCTATTTACAATATACATCAATGATTTGGACAAAGGAATTGAATGTAATATCACCAAGTTTGCAGATGACACTAAGCTGAGTGGCAGTGTGAGCTGTGAGGAGGAAGCTAAGAGGTTGCAGGGTGACTTGGACAGGTTAGGTGAATGGGCTAATGCATGGCAGATGCAGTATAATGTGGATAAATGTGAGGTTATCTACTTTGGTGGCAAAAACAGGAAGGCAGAATATTATCTGAATGGTGACAGATTAGGAAAAGGGGAGTTGCAACGAGACCTGGGTGTCATGGTACATCAGTCATTGAAAGTTGGCATGCGAGTACCGCAGGCGGTGATGAAGGCAAATGGTATGTTGGCCTTCATAGCGAGAGGATTTGAGTATAGGAGCAGGTTATGCAGTTATACAGGGCCTTGGTGAGACCACACCTTGAATATTGTGTACAGTTTTGGTCTCCTAATCTGAGGAAGGACATTCTTGCTATTGAGGGAGTGCAGCGAAGGTTCACCAGACTGATTCCCAGGATGGCAGGACTTGCATATGGAGAAAGACTGGATCGACAAGGCTTATATTCACTGAAATTTAGAAGAATGAGAGGGGACCTCATAGAAACATATAAAATTCTGACGGGATTGGACAGGTTTGATGCAGGAAGAATGTTCCCGATGTTGGGGAAGTCCAGAACCAGGGGTCACAGTCTAAGGATAAGGAGTAAGCCATTTAGGACCGAGATAAGGAGAAACTTCTTCACCCAGAGAGTTGTTAACCTATGGACTTCTCTGCCACAGAAAGTTGTTGAGGCCAGTTCGTTAGATATATTCAAAAGGAAGTTAGATGTGGCCCTTACGGCTAAAGGGATCAAAGGGTATGGAGTGAAAGCAGGAATGGGGTACTGAAATTGCATGATCAGCCATGATCATATTGAATGGTGGTGCAGGCTCGAAGGGCCCAATGGCCTACTCCTGCACCTATTCTCTATGTTTCTATGTCTCTATTACTAAACACTTATTATTACAATGTATGTGACCCAGACCAAGTCAGGATGCATGAACACCGTGTACTGGCACCTTCCCCTGTATCATTTAAACCTATTGGTTACAAGGAATGAGGCCATTTGACATGTTGAGTCCATTCCATTATCCAAAAATATCAAGTAGTGCTGCATTAAAAAATGAAGTTCAGGAGTCAGGTTAAAAGTCCAAAATAAATATGTTTATTAAATATTTGTATAGCCCAGTTGTACTTAGCCTAACATGACTTATCTTTAAACTTTCATAACTTTAAAAACTTTAATACATTTTGTGTCAAACTTTCAAAAGATCAAACAAACAAACAAGCCATAAGCCATCTATCCTCCTCCTTAGCGCTGTGTGCCACTCTTGCCCCAGTAGATGCCACTACCCCTGCGCGTGCCCGTTGTTGCAGACTTCTGCTTCCTTGCCCTCCCCGCAACCCTGAGGTTTATTCTGTAATTTTTCCGATGCAGCGTTTCTTGTTGTTGGGGTACGACAGGGACAGAGCCCAATATGTGTCATTGTGGAAGGCCCGGGTTCCTCTTCGTAATCATTCTCAGCCTCTGGATCAACCCTTGATTTTGGTGTGGCATTTAAAACTTTCCTGGCAGCAATGACAGCCTGGGTGAACCCCCTTATTATTGCTACTACCTCTGTCATCTGCCCCGAAAATCTTGCCACCTGTCATGACAGTCCCACAATTTCTCCTCTCACCTCACCCATTCCTCCAGCCAGTGTTGCTATTTCGTCTTAGTCCCCCTAACTCTACCCTCACCCCACCGAAGGTTTCCAGGAGCAATCGGGATTGTTGGATATTCTCCCTGCTCATCCCCACGAGATATCCTATGTTCTCTGAATCCTGTGTTTCTGCATCAGCTCTCTTTTTGAACCCTCCTTTGAAGTCTCACAGGTGTGGCTCACTGAGGCAGCTGTGTCTGTCGCGTGCCCAAACAGAGCCCAGGGAGGAAGAATCAGCTCTTTAATCTCTATTCGAGTGGAGTGAGAAATTCCAGCAGTTGGATCTCAGGCTGCGGGATAATGCATAAAATCCGGGATCACAACTGAAAACATTCCAAACTGCCCACATATACACGGCTATTGATCAAAATGTGCAAATATCAGAGATCCCACTTAAACTGGGAAGCCACAATCCAGAACTGGTAGCAATAGCCTATACCTTCTTGGTGCCATGTCATACTGCCGGATATGAAGTGTTGTAATATTGTAGAGTTATGGAGATGATCAAGTAATAAATCGACAAGCGTGTCAGAAGCTTATCTGTAAGTTTACTGTTAATGACATTAATAGCAGAACATCTGAAAGTCAGGAAGCTGCATGGAACTTCCTGGTTGCCACTGGATTTAAATGTATTGTTGAAGTTGTGCAGTTGATGATTGAGAATTTAAAGCAAAGGACCCACACAATTATATTTATATATGACGTAAATATTGGCCTGGAACTTGCGATGGTAATGACGGCGAAACTGTCAGTGTTAACCATCATTACCCTGTGAAGCTGACACCAACGTCTGGAGTACGCACATGCGCAGTGAAAGGTGGAAATCTAGAAGTTGCTTTCACTCATTCTCAGCTCCTCCCCACAGCCGGAAATCAATTTGAATTACTGAAAACGAGAACCAGCTTTTCTGCTAGAATATTGCACATATCCGCCCCCAAAAAAGTTAAGCCTTGTTGATTGAGGTGTAACGTTACACCTCAATTGAGTCATAATTACTGCTGAACAACCATTCTGGTCCTGATAAATTAATTTTATACTTGTGAAATGTCAAATATTTCCATTATGATAAAAATCCTATGGTTTTTTGATGTTCAATTTTTTAAAGTTTGTTTATGATACTTCAGTTTCTACCTTAATCTCATGTGTATGTCCCATTCTTTATTTTGCTCTCTGTAAAATAATTAAAAAGTGAAAGAAAATCCGTGCATTTTACTTCCAGGTTTGTGGTTTATAAGAATGCTTCGATGTGATTGGCTGCTTAGCCAGTTTGATGACATCACTGTTGCTGGACGCTGAAGATCCCCTAGACTTGACATCATTATTCAAATTAACGTTGGGAGAGTTGAAATCGATGCCATAGAGATCATGAGACCTTTGTGAGCAACTTTCTTCGAAGTCAGCGGTGAGTGCTGTCGCTTCGCCACTGACTGCAAAATCAGAGCCATTGACAAAGCTATATTTATTTGTGGGAGCTTGCTGTGCAGTAAATTGGCTGCGGCATTTCCTACATTACAACAGTGGCTACACATCAGTACGTACTTCATTGGCTGTAAAGCACTTTGGGACGTGCTGAGATCGTGAACTCGATTCAATTGCAAGGCTGTCTGTCCGTCTTTCAATGTCTTTCTTAGGGACTATGATACTATGATTCCTGTGCTCATTGAAATAAAAGAGGACTTCCTGAACTCTATTCAACTCCGTGCTGGCAGGTGTAAGGAAGAGCATCTCATCATCAGAAAAATGTTGCAAAATACCCACGAACTTAGTGGCAAGTCATTCCTCATCGATAACAACAGTATTGATATAGCACCTTTAATATCGAACAACATCTTCAGGCACTTCAGAGGCTTCATAAAAAAATGGAGGCCCCTATTTGTACTAACTGAGATGCAGCCGTTTCTCTGATTGGCTCTCCAGATCTATTGTTGATTGGTCCCCTTGGAGGATAAGCTGCACCCTGAAGTTCCTCTGGAATGTGTGACTGGAACCGCCCAGCCCAAGTACTGACTGACTTTCCACTTTGTAATTCAATCCATTACCCCACTACATCATATGCACTACCCTCATCCCTCATCGACCCTCTTGGTTGCCTCCTCAAAAAATTCAATCAGGTTCGTCAAACACGATCTTCCCTTAACAAATCCTTGTTGACTGTCCCCAATTAATCCTTGCCTTTCCAAATGTAGATTTATCCTATCTTTCAGGATTTTTTCCAATAATTTTCTCACCACTGAGGTTAGGCTGACAGGCCTGTAATTACTCAGCCTATCCCTTTCTCCCTTCTTAAACAAGGGTACCACATTAACAGTCCTCCAGTACCATGCCCAGATCCAAAGAGGACTGGAAAATGATGGTCAAGACCTCTGCTATTTCCTCTTTTACTTCGCTCAACAGCCTGGGATGCATTTCATCCGGGCCTGGGGACTTATCTACTTTCAAAGCTGCTAAACCCCTTAATACCTCCTCTCTCACTATGTTTATTTCATCCAGAATATCACACTCCTTCTCGATAGTACCTACATTGCCCCTTTCCTTTGTGAAAACAGATGCAAAGTATTCATACCATACCAACATCTTCTGCCTCCATACAAAGATTACCTTTATGGTCTCTAATAGGCCCTACCCTTTCTTTAGTTACCCTCTTGCTCTTAATATATTTATAGAACATCTTAGGGTTTTCCTTAATTTTACTAGCCAAGAATTTTTCATGCTCTCTCTTAGCATTCCTAATATCCTTTTTAATTTTACCTCTTAACTTTCTATATTCCTTCAAAGATTCTAAAGTATTTAGCCGTCGTTATATGACAAATGCTTCTCTTTTTTTTCTTTCTCCTCCTCTGTAAGTCCCCAGAAATCCAGGGGGCTCTCATATTGTTATTCCCACCCTTTCTCTTTAAGGGCACATGTTTGGTCTGAGCCTTCCGGATCTCCTGCTTGAATGTCTCCCACTGTTCCGACACTGATTTACCCACAAATAGCTGATTCCAGTCCACTATGGCCAAATCACTCCTCAACTTAGCAAATTTAGCTTTTCCCCAATTTGGGACTTTTATTCCAGGCCTATCCTTGTCCTTATCCATAACTAACTTGAATCTAACTGAATTATGGTCATTGGCACCCAAATGCTCTCCCACTAATACCCCTTCAACCTGCCCAGCTTCATTCCCCAAAACTAAATCAAAGACCGCCCCCTCTCATGTTGGGCTTGCTACATATTGACTAAAAAAGTTCTCTTGAATGCATTTTAAGAATTCCGCACCTTCTATACCCTTCACATTAAATTTGTCCCAATCAATATTTGGATAGTTAAAATCCCCTACTATTACTACCCTGTGGTTTTTGGACATCACAGCAATTTGCCGACATATTTGCTCCTCTATCTCCCTCCCACTGTTTGGGGGTCTATAATACACGCCCTGCAGTGTGATCGCCTCTTTTTTATTTTTCAGTATGACCCATATGGCCTCATTTGATGATCCCTCTAACATATCAACCCTCCTCACCACTGTAATAGTTTCTTAAATCAGTACCACAACACCCTTTTTACCCACACTCTGTCTTGTCTAAAAATCCTGTAACCAGGAATACTGATCTGCCAAACCTGCCCCTCTTTCAACCATGTCTCTGCAATGGCCATAATGTCATACTCCCAAGTATCTACCTGTGCTCTTAGCTCATCCGCCTTATTCGCTATACTCCTTGCATTAAAGTATATACCATTTAGCACAGGAAGACCTCCTTGCTTACTACTTACTAACCCTTGTTTCCTCTGTCTTATAGATTCGCTCTCTTAATTCTTGCTATCTACTTTCTGCTTTACTTCCTTCCCTATTGAATTAGTTCTCAGGTTCCCATCCCCCTGCCAAGCTAGTTTAAACTCTCCCCAACAGCACTAGCAAAACTCCCCGTGAGGATATTGGTCCCGGCGCTGCTGAGGTGCAACCCGTCCGGTTTGTACAGGTCCCACCTCCCCCAGAAGCGGTCCCAATGCCTCAAAAATGTAAACCCCTCCCTCCTACACCAACTCTCCAGCTACGCGTTCATCCCCCCTTTCCTTCTATTTTTGTACTCATTAGCACGTGGCACCGGTAGTAACCCGGAAATTACTACCTTTGAGGTCCTATCCTTTAATTTTCTTCCTATCTCCCTAAATTCTGCCTGTAGGACCTCATCCCTCTTTCTATCTATGTTATTGGTCCCGATATGGACCATGACCTCTAGCTGTTTACCCTCACCCCCAGAATGCCCTGCATCTGCTCTGTGACATCCTTGACCCTGGCACCAGGGGGGTACCATACCATTCTGCGGCCACAGAAACGCCTGTCTGTTCCCCTAACTATAGAATCCCCTATCACTAGAGCTCTTTTATTCTTCGTCCCTCCGCCCTGTGCAGCTGAGCCACCCGTGGTGCTTTGAAATTGGCTCTGGCTGCACTCCCCAGAGGTACCATCGTCCTCAGCAATGTTCAGAAGTGAATATTGGTTTGAAAGCGAGATGGACTCACGGGGGGATTCCTGCACTACCACTTCCTTTCTGCCTTCACGTTTTAAGCTGCGGGGTGACCACCTCCTGAAACGTGCTATCCATGTAGCTCTCAGCCTTGCCGCTCAAGCTCCGAAACGCGGAGCTCGAGTAGTTGAAGCTGGAGACATCTGCTGCACACATGGTTGTCTAGGCCGTGCAAAGCGTCCAGGACTTCCCACATGCTGCAGGATATGCACTACGCGGGACTGAGCTGCCCTGTTATCCCTCTAATTAAAATCTCATTAAAGAGAAAAAGAGAGATACTTACCAATCAAACAGCCAACAACTTACCTGCCCGGACGAAGGGCTGTGTGATCCTCCTCAGAAGTGAACTCCTCGCCTACCTTCGGCCCTCCTGCTCCTCTGACTCCTGGCCTCCCGAACTCAACGAGGTCGGGGCCGCTCCCCGAACTCTCGGACTCTTCCCAAACTCTTGGGACAAATTTGCTAGAGTTCTTTGAGGATGCAACGAGCAGGATGGATAAGGGGGGAACCAGTGGATGTGGTGTATTTGGATTTCCAGAAGGCATTTGATAAGGTGCCACATAAAAGGTTACTGCACAAGATAAAATTTCACGGGGTTGGGATAATACATTAGCATGTATAGAGGATTTACTAACTAACAGAAAACAGAGAATCGGGAGAAATGGCTAATTTTCAGGTTGACAAACAGTGACTAAGTGGGGTGCCACAGGGATCAGTGCTGGGGTCTCAACTGTTTACAATCTATATTAATGACTTGGATGAAGGGACCGAGTGTAATTAGCCAAATTTGCTGATGATACAAAGATAGGTGGGAAAGCAAGTTGTGAAAGGGATGCAAAGAATCTACAAATGGATATAGACAGGCTCAGTGAGTGGGCAAAAATTTGGCAGATGGAGTATAATGTGGAAAAATGTGAGGTTATCCACTTTCGTAGGAAAAATAAAAAAGCAAATTATTATTTAAATGGTAGAGATTACAAAATGATGTGGTACAGAGGAACCTGGGGGTCCTTGTACATGAAACTCAAAAGGTTAGCATGTAGGTACAGCAAGTAATTAGGAAGGCAAATGGAATGTTGGCCTTTATTGCAAGGGGGATAGAGTATAAAAGTAGCAAAGTCCTGCTACAGCTGTACAGGGTGTCGGTGAGACCACACCTGGAGTACTACGTATAGTTTTGGTCTCTTTATTTAAGGAGGGATGTACTTGCATTGGAGGCTGTTCAGAGAAGGTTCATGAGGTTGATTCCCGAGATGAAGGGGTTGTCATATGAAGAAAGGTTGAGCAGGTTGGGCCTATACTCATTGGAGTTTAGAAGACTGAGAGGTGATCTTATTGAAACGTATAAGATTCTGAGGGGGCTTGACAGTTTGGATGAAGAGATGATGTTTCCTCTTGTGGGGGAGTCTAGAACTGGGAAGCATAGTTTCAGAATAAGGGGTTGCCCATTTAAAACAGAAATGAGGAATTTCTTCTCTCGGAGGGTGGTGAATCTTTGGAATTCTGTACCCCAGAGAGCTGTAGAGGCTGGGTCATTGAATATATTTAAGGTGGAGCTAGACAGATTTCTGTACGATAAGGGAGTCAGGGGTTATGGGGAGCGGGTGGGGAAGTGGAGTTGAGGCCAAGATCAGATCAGCCATAATCTTATTAAATGGCGGAGCAGGCTCGAGGGGCCAGATGGCCTACTCCTGCTCCTATTTCTTATGTTTTATGTGGATTTTTTTTAAAGCTTGAGTTTAATTCTGTTAAGTTAGTTAATAGTCTGTTAAATACAGGCATAGCAGGGCACCTCAGTCCCGTGGAATGCACATCCCTGTGCCACGTGGGAACTCCAGGATTCTTCATATTTTCCTGGACAACCAAATGTGAAGGAAGTGACGTCAAGTGGAGGAACTCGAGCTCTGGGTTTCGGAGCTTGTGAAGCAGCTGGTGTCACTGCTGTGCATCCATGAGGCTGAGAACTACATGGATAGTACATCTGAGAAGGTGGTCACCCTGCAGCGTAAGGGTGTACAGGCAGAGAGGAAATGGGTGACTGCCAGGCAGACAAGGAGGACGAGGCACGTAGTGCAGGAGTCCCCAGAGAAGTGCATCTCGCCCTCCAACTGTATTGGTGAGGGCGATGGTTCCCCTGAGGAGTATAGCCAGAGCCAAGTCCACGGCACCACCCAAGTCCACGGCACCACGGGTGGCTCAGCTATACAGGGGTGGAAGAGGTAGAGTGGGAAAGCAATAGTGGTAGGGGATTCGATTGCTGGGGAATAGACAGGCATTTCTACGGCCGCAAATGTAATTCCACGATACTATGTTGCCTCCCTGGTGCCAAGGTCAAGGATATCACCGAACAGTTGCAGAACATTGAGGGGGGAGGGTGAAATGCCAGAGGTCGTGGTCCATATCGGTACCAATGACATAGGTAGAAAGAGGGATAAGGTCCTGCAGGCAGATTATAGGGAGCTAGGATAAGCAGGACCTCAAAAGGTAGTAATCTCCGGATTACTCCCGGTGCTACAGGCTAGTGAGTATAGAAATAGGAGGCTAGAACAGATGAGTGCGTGGCTGGAGAGATGGTGCAGGAGGGAGGGCTTCAGATTCCTGGGGCATTGGGGCCGGTTCTGGGGGAGATGGGACCTGTACAGAGCCGGAACCAATGTCCTGGCGGGAGGCTTTGCTAGTTTTATTGGGCAGGGTTTAAAGTAACTTGGCTGGGGGGATGGGGGATGTAACATTAGAAAGGAGAAACAAAGTGCACAAAGGATTGGTAGAGTCAGATAGCACTAGAGTGAGAAATAGTGAGGTATTCGGTGGGGTCAGACCAAGAGAGGATACAGGTTTACCGTGCCTGTGTGTAAATGCACGAAGCGCAGTAAATAAGGTTGATGAGTTGCAGGTGCAAATAGCCACATGGGAATATGATGTTGTGGCGATAACAGAGACCTGGCTCAAAAAAGGGCAGGGTTGGGTATTAAATATTCCTGGTTATAAGGTGTTCAGGAAAGATAAGGAAGGAAAGATAGGTGGTGTGGCAGTATTGGTTAAGAATGTTACAGTGCTGGAGAGGGAGGATGTCCTGGAGGGGTCAAGGACAGAATCTATATGGTTACAGTTAAGAAATAATAGAGGTGTCTTTACAAGACTAGGTATATTCTATAGGCTGCCAACTAGTTGGAAGGATATAGAGGAGCACATTTGAGGGAAATTACAGAAAGGTGCAAGAACTATAGAGTAGTGATAATGGGCGACTTCAACTATCCTAATATAGACTAGGATCATAATAATGTAAAGGGCAGAGAAGGGGAAGAATTTCTGAAGTGTGTTCAGGAGAACTTTCTTGATCAATATGTTTCAGGCCAGACGAGGAAGGAGGCATTCATACAATATCTAAATACTGCGGATGCTGGAAATCTGAAATAGAAACAGAACATGCTGGAAATACTCAGCAGGTCAGGCAGCATCTGTTGAGAGAGAAACAGAGTTAATGTTACAGGTTGATGACCCTTCGTCAAAATTGGAAAAAGTTAAGAGATGTAACAGATTTTAAGCAAATGTAGATGCAGGGAAAGTGGGGGGGGTGGGGGAGAAAAGAACACAAGGGAAGGTCTGTGATAGGATGGAAGGCAGGAGAGATTAAATGACAAAAGGTATGATAGCACAAAGCAAAAGGAGAAGGTAATGTGTCAAGTAAAGAAACAAAGATGAGTCTAGAAGAGGTATAAATGGGAATGGCGGAATCCTCAACAGCTGCCGTGTGAAAAAATAGGGGCAGGGATTATGGTCTCAAATTGTTGAACTCAATGTACCTAAATGAAAGATGAGGTGCTGTTTCTCGAGCTTACCAAGGGATATGGGGATAGTGCAGGAAAGTGGAGTTGAGGTAGAAGATGCGCCATGATCTTATTGAACAGAGGAGCTGGCTTGAGGGGCCAAATGCTCCTAATTTTTATGCTCTTATGTTGAGCTTTGTTGGAACAGTGTAAAAGGTCAAGGATAAAGAGGTCAGAGCAGAGGTGGAGTGGAGAATTAATGTGACAGGCGACCGGAAGCTGGGGGTCAAGCTGACTGATTAAATGGAAGTGTTCCGCAAAGCAGTCACCCAATCTACGCTTGGTCTCCCCAGTGTAGAGGAGACCACATCGTGAGCAGCGAATACAGTATAGTAAATTGCAAGTACAACAAGTAAATCGCTCTTTCACCTGGAAGTAGGTTTGGGGTCCTGGACAGTGGGGAGGGAGGAGGTAAAAGGGCAGGTGTTGCATCTCCTGCGCTTGCACGGAAGGTGCTGTGGAAAGGGGAGGAGGTATTGGGGGTGATTGTGGAGTGGATCAGGGTGTCTCAGAGGGAACGGTCCCTTCGGAATGCTGACAGAGGAGAGGAGGGGACGATGTGATCGGTGATGGGATCATGACGGAGGATGTTCCATTGAACGTGGAGGCTGGTGGGGTGAAGGGTGGGGACAAGGGGAACCCTTTCATGGTTCTGGGAGGGAGGGGAATGGGGGAGAGCAGAGATGCGGGAAATAGAAGATACGGTCGAGGTCCATGTTAACCATGGTGGAGGGGAATCCTCGGTTGAGGAAAAAGGAAGACATATCGGAAGCACTAGTATGGAACGTGCAGATGCGATGGAGATGGAATAGCTGGGAGAATGGAATAGAGTCCTTACTAGATGCGGGGTGGGAGAATTATAGTTCAGGTAGCTGTGGGAGTTAGTGGGCTTGTAGTGGATTGTTTGCCGATAGCCTATCCCCAGAAATGGAGACAGACAAGTCGAGGAAGGGAAGGGAAGAGTTGGAATTGGACCACGTGAAGGCGAGGGAAGGGTGGAAATTGGAATCAAAGTGAATTAAATTTTCTTGTTCAGGGCAAGGGCAGGAAACGGTACCAATACAGTCATCAATGTACCGGAAAAAGAGGTGAAGGAGGGGACCGGAGTAGGACTGGAACAAAGAATGTTCCACATATCCCATGAAAAGGCAGGCATAGCTAGGACCCATGCGGGTTCCCATAACAACACCTTTAATTTGGAGAAAGTGAGTGGAGTTAAAGGAGAAGTTGTTCAATGTGAGAACAAGTTCAGTCAGGCAGAGGAGGGTGGTGATGGATGGGGACTGATTGGGCCTCTGCTCGAGGAAGAAGCAGAGCACCCTCAGGCCATCCTGGTGGGAGATGGAGGTGTAGAGGAATTGGATGTCCATCGTGGAAAGGAGACGGTTGGGGCCAAGAAATTGAAAATTGTTAAAGTGGCGGAGAGCGTGGGAAGAGTCGCAGATGTAGGTGGGAAGAAACTGGACAAGGGGAGAAAAAAAGAGTCGAGATAGGAAGAAATCAATTCCGTGGGGCAAGAACAGGCTGAACGATGGGTCTATTGGGGCAGTCCTGTTTGTGGATCTTGGGAAGGAGGTAGAAGCGGGCTGTGCGGGGTTGGAGAACTATGAGGTCGGTGGCTGTGGAGGGGAGATCTCCAGAGGAGATGCGATGAGGTCAGTGACAATCTGAGAAATTATGGCTTGATGTTCAGTAGTGGGATCATGGTCCAGGGGAAGGCAGGAGGAGGTGTCAGAGAGTTGGCGTTTAGCCTCTGCAAGGTAGAGATCAGTTCGCCAAACAACAGCGCCACCCTTGTCAGCAGGTTTGATGACAAAGTTGGGGTTGGATCTGAGAGAGCGGAGTGCTGCAAGTTCAGAGGGAGGTAGGTTGGAGTGAGTGAAGGGAGCAGAGAAATTGAGATGGCCGATGTCCCATCGGCAGTTCGGAATGAAAAGATCTAGAGAGGGCAAGAGACCAGAGGTATCCAGGTAGAGTGAGAATTCTGAAAACGGGAGAAAGGATCAGTTGTGCGGGGGGAAGGCTCCTGGCCGAAAAAGTGAACACAGAGGTGAAGGCGGCAGAAAAAGAGCTCAGCATTGTGCCGAACTTGAAATTTATTGAGGTGGGGGCGTAAGGAGATGAAGCTCAGGCCTTTGCTGAGGACTGATCGTTCGGGGTCAGAGGGGATAATGAAAACACGGCCAGGGGGAGGGGGGGCGGTGGGGAAGATTGGAACAAAGGATGGGATCAGAGGGAAGTGTGGGGGAAGAAGGTTCCGGAGGGGCGTTGGTGTCCAAGAGTTGTTGAAGTTTACGATCCTTGACCCTGAAAGAAAGAAAAAACGTTTTTTGTTAAAGCACCGGAAGAGGTGAAGCATGAAATGGAACTACAGACCTGTCATGTATTTAACTGTCATTGTAACCCATGTATAAACTGACTAGTTGTACACTGTGAGAACATTGACCACTAGGTGGTGAAGTTGTGGGAGACACTCCTAACGTAGTCTTTCAGGTATAAAAGGGGAAGCTCCACCCACCTTCATCACTTGAGTGCTAGCGAATAAAGGTTACTGGTCACAGACTGACCTTCTCTCAAGCATGGGCCTCGTGTGCATTTATACTGTATAGTAAGGACTTATCATTGGCGACGAGAAACTGGGATTTAAACCATGCGAGCATGGCCACTAGCAGCACAGACGAGAGGTACTGTGTTGGTGATGATTGGGACGATTTTATTGAGAGACTACAGCAAAGTTTCGTCACCAAGGAATGGTTGGGACAGGATTTGGCTGACAAACGCAGGGCTCATCTCTTGACGGTTTGTGGATCCAGGACGTACTCCCTAATGAAGGATCTTCTAGCGCCAGAGAAGCCGGCGGACAAGACGTTTGAAAAGCTCAGTAAGTTAATCAGGGAATACCTTAAACCGGCGAGCAGCAAGCACATGACGAGACACCGGTTTTATACGCACCAGCAGCGAGAAGGGCAAAGTGTTCCAGACTTTGTGGCAGATCTCCAGTGCCTGGTGAGCCTATGTAAGTTCCCAGATGCATGCAGAGCGGAGATGCTGCGAGACTTTTTTATTGAGGGTATCGGACATGCTGGGGTTTTCAGGAAACTGATTGAGAACAAAGACTTGACCCTGGAAACGGCGGCCTTGATGGCCCAGACTTTTATCTCAGGGGAGGAAGAGACCAGAATGATGTTTGACAAAAATCTGGGCTCAAATGCAGCAAATGGACAAGGAGTCAACATTGTTAAAGCGGCACACAGTTCTCCAGGCAGACAAGGGCAATCGGACATGCCAAAACATGTAGTCGAACCCAGAGGGGGAATTCAACAGAGACAATGGCTAGCTGAACGGCGATTCACGCCATCGCAAGGGACAATGGGGCCATCAACACCTGTTAATGGTGCACTTAAGGGCAGTCACAGAGACAGAGGAGATCGACTGGTAATGGATCTTTTGTTTCCAGCAACAGCTCATTTTGGAGGTGTGGAGGCACACACCCAGCCAGAGTTTGCAGGTATCAGCAATATACCTGCAGAAATTGCAAAGTCAGCAGTCACTTGGCGCGTATGTGCAGGAAGCCTGCAGCCAGGCTGATGTACGATGAGGATGGGCCCGATAAGTGTCCTACGAGGCCAAATGATCACTGGAGGAAAATCGCTGGAAGTTGAAGTTCAGCAAGTTCATGTGGAGCACATATACAGTTCATACACCAGGACGCCACCAATAATAATGAAAGTGCTCCTCAATGGCATACCAGTATCAATGGAGCTAGACACGGGGGCCAGCCAGTCCCTGATGAGTATCAAACAGTTTGAAAAGTTGTGGGCGTCCAAGGCCAGGAGGCCAAAATTATTGCCGATTGATGCACAGCTACGGACATACACAAAGGAGATCATTCCGGTGCTAGGCAGCGCCACGGTAGTTGTGACCCACAAAGATTCGGAGAACAGGTTGCCACTCTGGATTGTCCCGGGGGACGGTCCCGCACTACTGGGGAGGAGTTAGCTTGCTGTCATGAACTGGAAATGGGGCGATGTCAATGCAATTTCTTCTGTGGAGTGAGTATCATGCTCACAGATCCTGGACAAATTTGACTCATTATTTCAACCCGGCATTGGTACTTTCATGGGGGCCAAGGTAGTGATTCACATAAACCCGGACGCCGGGCCAGTACACCACAAGGCCAGAGCGGTGCCGTACATGATGCGGGAAAAGATAGAAGGCAAATTGGACCATCTGCTGAGGGAAGGCATCATCTCGCCAGTCAAATTCAGTGACTGGGCGAGTCCGATTGTGCCGGTGCTCAAGGCGGATGGATCGGTCAGGATATATGGTGATTACAAGGCCACCATCAATCGGGTGTCACTCCAAGACCAGTACCCGCTACCAAGAGCGGAGGACCTCTTTGCGACGCTATCCGGTGGCAAACTTTTTTCAAAATTGGACCTGACCTCAGCTTACATGACCCAGGAGCTGGCGAGTGAGTCGAAGAAGCTGACCACCATTACGACACACAAGGGGTTGTTTGAGTACAACAGATGCCTGTTCGGGATCCATTCGGCCGCCGCGATCTTTCAACGAAATATGGAAAGCCTCCTCAAGTCGATTCCAGGGACGGTGGTTTTTCAAGACGACATTCTCATCACGAGTCGCGATACTGAAGAACACCTCCGCAACCTGGAGGAGGTGCTACGCAGATCGGACCGGGTAAGGCTGCAACTGAAAAAGGCGAAGTGTGTCTTCCTAGCTCCAGAGGTAGAATTCCTGGGGATGAGGATAGCAGCAGACGAGATCAGACCTACTGCGTCCAAGACGGAAGTGATCCAGAGAGCACCCAGACCCCGTAACATGACAGAGCTGTGTTCGTTCCTGAGGCTCCTACACTATTTTGGTAACTTTCTTCCCAAATTGAGCATGCTGTTAGAGCCGCTGCACGTGCTCCTACGCAAAGGTCGTGAATGAGTCTGGGGGGACAACCAGGAAAGGGCTTTTGATGGAGCATAACAAATTGCGTGCTCCAACAATCTGTTAACGCTATATGACCCATGTAAGAAACTTGTTTTAACGTGCGATGCGTCATCCTATGGTGTCGGGTGTGTGTTGCAGCATGTTAATGCCAAGGGTCAGTTACAGCCGGTAGCTTATGCCTCCAGAAGTCTGTCCCAGGCAGAAAGGAGCTACGGGATGGTAGAAAAGGAGGTGCTTGCATTTGTATATGCAGTAAAGAAAATGCACCAGTACCTGTTTGGCAGGAAATTTGAGCTGGAGACAGATCACAAACCCCTAACGTCCCTTTTGGCCGACAACAAGGCCATAAATGGAAATGCATCGGCCCGCGTACAGAGGTGGGCACTCATGTTAGCCGCCTATGACTATACAATTCGGCACAGAACGGGCACCGAAAACTGCGCCAATGCACTCAGCAGACTCCCACTAGCCACCACTGAGGGGCCTACTGAGCATGCTGCTGAGATGGTCATGGCTGTTGAAGCTTTTGAAAGCGAAGGCTCACCCGTGACAGCCCCTCAGATTAAAGTCTGGACAAATAGAGACCCGCTATTGTCTTTAGTCAAGAAATGTGTCCTGAATAGGGACTGGGCAGCCACGTACGGGGCATGCCTTGAGGAATTTAAACCATTTCACAGGCGCAGGGATGAACTCTCGATTCAGGCAGATTGCCTACTGTGGGAAAACCGTGTAGTCATGCCCCAGGTAGGCAGGAGAGGTGTTCATCAGAGAACTCCACAATGAGCACCCGGGCATTGTCATGGTGAAGGCAATTGCCAGGTCACACGTTTGGTGGCCAGGGATAGATGCAGACCTGGAACTTTGTGTTCGCAGGTGCAACACGTGTGCCCAGCTGGGCAATGCGCCCAGGGAAGCCCCCCCTTAGCCCCTGGCCCGCCAAGCCATGGTCACGCATCCATGTGGACTACGCAGGTCCTTTCATGGGAAAAATGTATTTGGTTGTAGTAGACGCCTACTCCAAATGGATCGAGTGTGACATTTTAATTTCAAGCACATCCTCTGCCATAGTAGAAAGTCTACGGGCAATGTTCGCCGCCCATGGTCTACCGGATGTCTTGGTCAGTTACAATGGCCCGTGCTTCACAAGCACTGAATTCCAGGACTTCATGGTAGGCAATGGAATTAACCATGTCACAATGACACCGTTCAAGCCGGCCTCAAACGGGCAGGCAGAACGAGCAGTGCAGATAATCAAACAGGGGGTGCTCAGAATCCAAGGGGGTTCCCTACAAAGCCACTTATCACGCCTCCTGTTGGCCAATAGATCCCGACCACACTCGCTCTCATTGAGCTGCTAATGAAAAGGACGCCCAAAACCAGGTTATCCCTTATACACCCCACCACGAAAGAAATTTTCGAGAGCAGGCGTCAGTCACAATGTGACTACCATGACAGGAATGCGAGGGCGCGAGGTATCGATGTCAATGACCCTGTCTTTGTCCTCAACTACGCTGCAGGGCCCAAATGGCTCGCAGGCACTGTGATTGCCAAAGAGGGGAATAGGATTCTGGTAGTTAAACTTACCAATGGACAAATCTGCCGCAAACATGTGGATCAAACAAAAAGGTGGTTCAGCAACCCCATAGAAGAAGCAGAGGAAGAACACGATGTAGAGTTCACTCCACCACAGGTGACCGAACACCGGAACCAAGTGGAGGAGAGCCCAGTCACTCTTGGCAGTCCGGACAGGCCTGAGGCACCGCAAACAGCACTCAGGCCAGCGCCCAACAACCGGAGCCCCAACTCAGGCGCTCTACAAGGGAGCGTAAACCACCAGAGAGACTCAACCTGTGATCCCAATAAGACTTTGGGGGGGGGAGGTGATGTCATGTATTTAATTGTCATTGTAACCCATGTATAAACTGACTAGTTGTACACTGTGAGAACATTGACCACTAGGTGGTGAAGTTGTGGGAGACACTCCTAACGTGGTCTTTCAGGTATAGAAGGGGAAGCTCCACCCATCTTCATCACTTGAGTGCTAGCGAATAAAGATACTGGTCTCAGAGTGACCTTCTCTCAAGCATGGGCCTCGTGTGCATTTATAACGTATAGTAAGGACGTATCAGGACCAGGACAGCTTAGAGATAGAGTGAGTCGGTGCTGCTGAAGAGAGGTCGAGAATGTGCATGTGGCGGTACATAACATTGAGTGTGGATCTCAGGATGCGGCAAGTGCAGTGGTTGGAGGTACGCTGAATATCTCAGAGATATCTGTAACATTTAGGAAACTGTGATCATAGTATCATAAGGTTTAGATTAGCTATGGAAAAGGACTGGGAGCAATCTAGAGTAAAATGCATAATTGGAGGAAGGCAAATTTCAGTAGGTTGAGAACAGATCTGGCCTGGGTAAATTGGAATCAAAGATTGTCAGGCAAAGTTGAAATGGAACAATGGGCTGCCTTTAAAGAGGAGCTGGATCAGGTATAGTCGAGTACATTCCCACGAGGGGGGAAAGGTAGGGTAACTAAAGTGTTAGCTGTGGCTCAGTGGGGAGCACACTCGCCTCTGAATCAGAAGGTTGTGGGTTGAACTCCCACTCCAGAGACTGGAACATATAAATCTAGGCTGACAATTCAGTGCAGCGCTAAGGGAGTGCTGCACTGTTGGAGGTGCCGTCTTTCAGATGAGACATTAAATCAAGTTTGCTCTCTCAGGTGGACGTAAAAGATCCCACGGCACTATTTCAAAGAAGAGCAGGGGAGTTATCCCCGGTGTCCTGGTCAATATTTATCCCTCAATCAATATAACAAAAACAGATTATCTGCTCATTATTACCTTGTGGTTTGTGGGAGCTTGCTGTGCGCAAATTGGCTGCTGCGTTTCCCACATTACAACAGTGACTACACTCCCAAAGTACGTAATTGGCTGTAAAGCGCTTCGAGATGTCCGGTGGTCGTAAAAGATGCTACCGGTATATAAATGTAAGTCTTTCTTTTAAAGCCAGACTTCCTGGATGACGAAAGAGATAGAGAGTAAGATGAAGCAGAAAAAGAGCGCTTATGACAGATGTCAGGTTGAGAATACAAGAGAGAATCAAGCTGAATATAGAAAGTTCAGAGCAGAAGTGAAAAAGGAAATAGAGGGGCAAAGAGAGACTATAAGAATAGATTGACAGCCGACATAAAAGAGAATTCAAAAGTCTTCTATAGGCATATAAATAGTAATCGAGTAGCAAGGAGGAGGACTGGGGCCGATTAGGGACCAAAAAAGGAGACCTACCAATGGAGGCAGAGAGCATGGCTGAGGTACTAAACGTGTACTTTGCATCTGTCTTCACTAAGGAAGAAGATGCTGCCAGTCATAATGAAAGGAGGTAGTGGAGATACTGGATGGGATAAAAATTGATCAAGAGGAGGTACTAGAAAGGCTGTCTGTATTTGAAGTTGATAAGTTACCAGGACCGAATGGGATGCATCCTAGGTCACTGAGGGAAGTGAAGGAAGAAATTGCGGAGGTACTGACCATAATCTTCCAATCCACCTTAGATACGGGGGTGGTGCCAGATGACTGGAGAACCTCAAATGTTACACACTTGTTCAAAAAAGGCTGTATGGATAAATCCAGCAACTACAGGCCGGTCAGTTTAACCTCGGTAGTGGGGAAGCTTTTAGAAACAGTAATCAGGGACAAAATTAACAGTCACTTGGACAAGTGTGGATTCATCAAGGAAAGCCAGCACGGATTTGTTTAATCAACTTGATCGAGTTTTTTGATGAGTTAACAGAGAGCGTTGATGAGGGCAATGCGATTGATGTGGTGTACATGGACATCTAAAAGACATTTGATAAATGCCACATAATCGGCTTGCCAGCAAAGTTGAAGCCCATGGAATAAAAGGGACAGTGGCACCATGGATACGAAATTGGCTAAGTGACAGGAAACAGAGAGTAGTGGTGAACGGTTGTTTTTCGGACTGGAGGAAGGTATCCAGCGGTGTTCCCCAGGGGTTGGTACTAGGACCACTGCTTTTCTTGACATATTAATGACTCAGAGCACAATTTCAAAATTTGCAGATGGCACAAAACTTGGAAGTATCGTGAACAGTGAGGAGGATAGTGATAGACTTCAAGAGGACATATAGGCTGGTGGAATGGGAGAACACATGGCAGATAAAATTTAAGGCAGAAAAGTGCAAAGTGATACATTGTGGTGGGAAGAAAAAGGAGAGGCAATATAAATTAAAGGGTACCATCCTCAAGGGGAAGAATGCACAGAGAGACCTGAGGTTTATGTCCACAAATCATTGAAGGTGGCAGGGCAAGTTGAGAAAGCGGTTAAAAAAGCTACGGAATCCTGAACTTTATAAATAGAGGCATAGAGTACAAAAGCAAGGAAGTTATGATGAACCTTTATAAAACACTGGTTCGGCCTCAACTGGAGTATTGTGTCCAATTCTAGGCATGCACTTTGGGAAGGATGTGAAGGCCTTAGAGAGGGTGCAGAAAAGATTTGATTCCAGGAATGAAGGACTTCAGTTATGTTAATAAACTGGAGAAGCTGGGGTTATTCTCCTTAGAGCAGAGAAGATTGAGAGGAGATTTGATTGAGGTGTTCAAAATCATGAGGAGTCTGGACAGAGTAGATAGAGAGAAACTGTTCCCATTGGCAGAAGGGGCGAGAACCAGAGGGCACAGATTTAAGACGATTGGCAAAGAACCCAAGGCGACATGAGGAAAAACACTTTTATGCAGCGAGTGGTTAGAATCTGAATGCACGGCCTGAAAGGGTGGTGGAGGCAGACTCAATCACTGCTTTCAAAAGGGAGTTGGATAAGTAGCTGAAGGAAAAATATTTGCAGAGCTATGGGGAAAGGGCAGGCGAGAGGGACTAGCTGAATTGCTCTTGCAGAAAGCTGGCATGTCCTCCTTCTGTGCTGTAACCATTCTAAGATTTAAGGTGGGTTTTACGGAGGGTCTTAAAACGGAGAAGAGTGAAATGGTGAGCCAGAGGTTTAGGGAATGAACTTCAGAGCGTGGGGCCTGGGGCAAATGAAGGTGCAGCTGCCAATGATGAGCAAAGGGAGGAGATGCACAAGAATCCAGAGTGAGAAGAATGCTGAGCTGGAGACGGGGGGTGGGGGGTGTAGGCCTGGAAGAGGCTACAGAGATAGTGAGGGGCAAGATCATGAAGGATTTAAACACAAGGATGAGAATTTTAAATTGGAAGTGTTGGAGAACAGAGGGTGAGGATGGGAGGCAGCCAGGAGCATGTTGGAATAGTTGAATGTGGAGATAACAAAGGCATGAGTGAAGGATTCCGCAACACTTGGGCTGAGGGTGGGGGAAAGGATACGGATATTACATTACCAATAATTTTGCAGGACTATGGGGCAAGGGTGGGGTAGTGGGACGAGCTGAATATATGGTTCATTATAATGTTACAACTGAACATTATTATAGCAAAACCTCTGGGCTATGTCTCCTCCCTGATGTATAAAGACAGACCAGAGGAATGAGATCCCAAGTTAATCCCAGGAATTCTTGTCAGTACAAGAATGAGAATCTTTGTGTGCTGTGCATCAGATGGCGCCTAGGATATGAAGAACCAAAAGACGAAAAGATCGGTGGTCACTCTGCTCGGCATGGGCCCACAACTCAAGGCCGACATCACAAGTGAGAAGATGATGTCACATAATGTCACACTGAACACCATAGATACCCAGAGGCAACAGCAACAAAACAACAACATCTGAAGGTTAAAGTCTCATGATGTATTTGTGCTTGTGAGAAGAGTCAAGGAAATAACAAGCTCTTACACTTCACTGTGAAGATCACTCGACACCAGATTAAACATTCTGTGCCAAGCAACTGTGTTAATCAACAGAATAATAACGGAGAGAAAAGAGAACTGTTGGGCATCCTGTAGAGATGCATGTTGGAAACCTTGGGGAGTTAAAGGTTAGCAGCCGAAATTCTTTGTACCTTGGAGCAACAGGCTTTCCAATATTAGCAGGATGACCTTGCAGTGTGGTGAGGGGAGGACATGGCTTGTGTTCTGATATGTAAAATGTGTTGTGTATGTATAATATATGTATATACCCTGTACACTCAATGTACAGTTACATAAGACCACTGAATGTATCTTCACACTGAATACACTATGCCTGTACCATCAGAGGGTGCAACTGGTGGGGATCTCGGGGTCACCTGCACACTGCAGGTAACCAAGTATAAAAGGGAGCTCACCTTACTGTACCCTCATTCAGGAGCTGTAATAAATGGACTAAGATCACAACAGTTCAAGTGCAATACCTTACCTCGTGAAGTCATTACTAGAGTGCTTACAGACACAATAAAATACTTGTGTAAGGAAGTAAATGTTAGTAATGACATCGCCCATGAGTGATTAACTTGTAACTTTAGGATAATAAAACATAGCTAGCGTAATAAACATAGCTAGAGTAATAAACATAGGTAGAGTAAGCCATTAGCTACAGTATGGAAAGATGATTGTTGATCAAGCCTGTTCTTCAAAGGGTTTAACGGCAATTACATCACGGAGTCTTGTTTAAGGGAAGTAGCTTTGGAGTAACAATTACAAGCAGGTGAAATTGGATTGGGCCCAAATATGGGTGTGGGGAGCACAAAGTGCGACCTTCCCGCGCCCATTCAAAATGGTGCAGGTAGGACGCAAAATTCGTGCAGCCTGCTCATAACGATTGGAAGCTGCGTTCAGCGCTAAACGTGCTGCTGGTTGGCTCATCACTCAAGAGGGCGGCCAATATCTGATGCAGTTTACAGGCCAATAACATTTTGCCTGAGCTCTATGCATTTCTTAAACGGGAGGTGCTTTGTTGCAGAAGCACCTCATGTTCACGGTGGATGCAGCCATGTCCCAACAGGGGCGAGAAAGGATAAGGCACTTCTCCGATGCAGCATTGGAGGCCTTGGTCCTGGGGGGACACAAGAAGACAGCTCCTCTACCCACGAGGGAGCAGGAGGCTTTCCAGACAGAATGCTAGAAGGCAGTGGGAGGAGATAGCCCAACCAGTCAGTGCCATTATCATTGCCCCAGGATTTGGATCCAGTGCCACAAGAAATTTAATGACCTCACACGAGTGTTCAAGGTGAGTGAATATATCAAACGCCATATCCTGGGGAAGCTGCAACAAAGGATTTGATGCATGCTAAACAGTGGAGGCCGCATGCTATAGACAGAGCTAAGCGATCCCACATCCAACCGATCAGATCTAAGCCCTGCAGTCCTGCCACATCCAGTCACGAATGGTGGTGGTCCATTAAACAACTAACGGGAGGAGGAGGCTCCAGGAACATCCCCATCCTCAATGATGGTGGAGATCAGCACGAGTGCAAAAGACAAGGCTGAAACGTTTGCAATCATCTTCAGCCAGAAGTGCCGAGTGGATGATCCATCTTGTCCTCCTCCTGAGGTCCCCACCATCCAGGAGGCCAGTCTTCAGCCAATTCGATTCACTCCACATGATATTAAGAAGTGGCTGAGCACACTGGATACAGCAAAGGCTATGAGCCCCGACAACATCTCGGCTGTCGTGCTGAAGACTTGTGCTCCAGAACTAGCCGTGCCTCTAGCCAAGCTGGTCCAGTACAGCAGCACTGGCATCTACCCGACAAAGTGGAAAACAGCCCAGGTATGTCCTGTCCACAAAAAGCAGGACAAATTCAATCCGACCAATTACCCCCCCATTAGTCTACTCTCAATCATCAGCAAAGTGATGGAAGGTGTCGTCAACAGTGCTATCAAGTGGCACTTACTCACCAATAACCTGCTCATCGATGCCCAGTTTGGGTTCCGCCAGGACCACTCTGCTCCAGACCTCGTTACAGCCTTGGTCCAAACATGGACAAAAGAGCTGAATTCCAGAGGGGAGGTGAGAGTGACTGCCCTTGACATCAAAGCCATATTTGACCAAGTGTGGCTTCAAGGAACCCCAGTAAAATTGAAGTCCACGGGAATCGGGAGGGAAAACTCTCCACTGGCTGGAGTCATACCTAGTACAAAGAAAGATGGTTGTAGTTGTTGGAGATCAATCATCTCAGCCCCAGGACATCGCTACAAGAGTTACTCAGGACAGTGTCCCAGGCTCAACCATCTTCAGCTTCCGACAAGATCAGAAGTAGAGATGTTCACAAATGATTGCAGTGTTCAGTTCCATTGGAAACTCCTCAGATAATTAAGCAGTCTATGCCCACATGCAGTAAGACCTGGACGATATTCAGGCTTGGCCTGAGAAGTGGCAAGTAACATTCCTGCCACAGAAGTGCCAGGCAATGACCATCTCCAACAAGTGAGAGTCCAATCACCGCCCCTCGGCATTACCATTGCCGAATCCCCCACCATCAACATCCTGGGGTGGGGGGGGGTCACCATTGAGCAGAAACTTAATTGGACCAACAAGATAAATACTGTGGCTATGAGCAGGTCAGAGGCTGGGTATTCTGCGGCGAGTGTCTCACCTCTTGACTCCCCAAAGCCTTTTCACCATCTACAAGGCACAAGTCAGGAGTGTGATGACATATTCTCCACTTGAGTATAGTATTAGGCGGTCCCTCGTATCGAGGATGACTTGCTTCCACAACAAAAAGGGATGAGTTCACAGGTGTTTCAATGAGGGACCCGATATTCGGATCCCGAACTACATATTGAAGGGTAGAAGACGCCTGTGCATGGATTTTTGAACGTGTGGTGGTCGTTGCACACCAGCCACCACAAGGGCTTGACAGAGCTAGGTCTTGATCCAGTGGCAAGGGTTAACCAAGACGACTGGAGACTAGCTCTGCTGCACAGACCTAGTGCGCAAACATATCGCAGTGTGGGCTGGCCCGTGCTGCCCCTGGGCCCTTGCCTCTTCTGGGCCCCAAACCATCGCCTCTTATAAGAAATAGGAGCAAGAGTAGGCCATTTGACCCCTCGAGCCTGCTCTGCCATTTAATAAGATCATGGCTGATCTGATCATGGACTGAGCTCCACTTCCTTGCTCACGCCCCATAACCCTTTATTCCCTTATCGCTCAAAAATCTCTCCATCTCCACCTTAAATATATTCAATGACCCAGTCTCCACAACTCTGAGGCAGAGAATTCCATAGATTTACAACCCTCAGAGAAGAAATTCCTCATCTCAGTTTTAAATGGGTGGCCCCTTATTCTGAGACCATGTCGCCTAGTTTTAATTTCCTCTGAGTGGAAATATCCTCTCTGCATCCATCTTGTCTAGACCCCTCATTATCTTATGTGTTTCGATAAGATGACCTCTCATTCTTCTGATCTCCAATGTGTAAAGGCCCAACCGATCTTCATAAGTCAAACCCCTCATCTCCGGAATCAACCTAGTGAACCTTCTCTGAACAGCCTCCAATGCAAGTATACCTTCCTTAAATATGGAGACCAAAATTGTACACAGTACTCCAGATGTGGCCTCACCAATACCCTGTACAGTTGTAGCAGGACTTCTCTGCTTTTATACTCTATCCCCCTTGTAATAAAGGCCAACATTCCATTTGCCTTCCTGATTACTTGCTGTACCTGCATACTAACTTTTTGTGTTTCATGCACAAGGACTCCCAGGTCCATCTATACTGCAGCATTTTGCAATTTTTCTCCATTGAAATTATAATTTGCTTTTCTATTTTTTCTGCCAAAGTGGATAACCTCATATTTTCCCACATTATACTCCATCTGCCAAATTTTTGCCCACTCACTTAGCCTGTCTATATCCCTTTGCAGATTTTCTGTGTCCTCCTCACAATTTGCTTTCCCACCCATCTTCGTATCATCAGCAAACTTGGCAACATTACACTCAGTCCCTTCATCCAAGTCATTAATATAGATTGTAAATAGTTGAGGCCCCAGCACCGATCCCTGTGGCACCCCACTAGTTACTATTTGTCAATTGGAATATTACCCATTTATCCCGATGCTCTGTTTTCTGTTAGTTAGTCAATCCTCTATCCATGCTAATATATTACCCCCAAACATTTATCTTGTGCAGTAACCTTTTATGTAGCACCTTAACAAATGCCTTCTGGAAATCCAAATACACCACATCCACTTGTTCCCCCTTATCCACCCTGCTCGTTACATCCTCAAAGAACTCCAGCAAATTTGTCAAACATGATTTCCCTTTCATAAAACCATGCTGACTCTGCTTGATGGAAAAGCATAATTCAAATGTCCTGCTCGTGCTTCCTTAATAATGGTCTCCAGCATTTTCCCAACGACAGATGTTAGGCTAACTGGTCTATAGTTTCCTGCTTTTTGTCTGCCACCTGGTCTCCGATCAGGTTGCTCCTGGGCCCTGATCTCTCGCTGCTGCTCGCCCCGATCATTCACCACACCTCTGCTATACGAGGGCCCTGGCGAAGTTGCTGCCCACGCTCCAATCGGCGACCTGGGTTATGGTGTCGTCACCCAGTCGCCCTCCTTGAAGCCGTCACCTTCTGGAACGGCTTGGGCTGCATCTTGTAGTGGCATGCTCCTCCTCATATCCCTGATCTGCAGCTCGCAGGTCAGTGCAGCTCCAACAACACTCGAGAAGCTCGGCACCATCCAGGACAAAGCAGCCCGCTTGATTGGCACCCCATCCACCACCTTAAACATTCACTCCCTCTACCACCGGCGCACCGTGGCTGCAGTGTGCACCATCTACAAGATGCACTGCAGCAACTTGCTAAGGTTTCTTTGGCAGCACCTCACAAACCCACAACCTCTACCAACTAGAAGGACGAGGGCAGCATTCGCATGGGAACACCATCACCTGCAAGTTCCCCTCCAAGTTACACACCATCCTGACTTGGAAATATATCAGCCGTTCCTTTATTGTCACTGTGTCGAAATCCTGGAACTCCCTCCCTAGTGAAGGTACTCCCTTCCTGTGGGAGCACCTTCACTACACGGACTACAGCAGTTTAAGGCGGCGGCTCACCACCATCTTCTCAAGGGCATTATCATTATCATAGGCAGTTCCTCGAAATCGAGGAAGACTTGCTGCCTCTTTAAAAGTGAGATCGCAGGTGACTGAACAGTCGAATACGGGAATCAGTCTCTGTCACAGGTGGGGCAGACAGTCGTTGAAGGGGTGGGGAGCCTGGTTTGCCGCACGCTCCTTCGGCTGTCTGCGTTTGATTTCTGCATGCTCTCCGCGACGAGACTGGAGGTGTTCAGCGCCCTCCCGGATGCTCTTCCTCCACTTTGGGCGGTCTTTGGCCAGGGATTCCCAGGTGCCGGTGGGGATGTTGCACTTTATCAAGGAGGCTTTGAGGGTGTCCTTGAAACGTTTCCTCTGCACACCTGGGGCTCGCTTGCCATGTAGGAGTTCGGAGTAGAGCGCTTGCTTCGGTAGTCTCGTGTCGGGCATGCGGACGATGTGGCCCGTCCAACAGAGCTGGTCGAGTATGGTCAGTGCTTTGATGCTGGCCTGATCGAGAACACCGACGGTGATGCGTATATCCTCCCAATGGATTTGCAGGATCTTGCGGAGGCTGCGCTGGTGGTATTTCTCCAGCGGTTTGAGATGTCTGCTGTATATGGTCCACTTCTCTGAGCCATATAGGAGGGCGGGTATCACTACTGGCCTTGGACAACGTGGACCATTTTCCATACCTCGGGAGCCTGCTATCAGCAAGGGCAGACATCGATGACGAGGTCCAACATCGCCTCCAGTGTGCCAGCGCAGCCTTCGGTCGCCTGAGGAACAGAGTGTTCGAAGAACAGAACCTCAAATCTGGCACCAAGCTTATGGTCTACAGGCCGTGCCGTGAATTTTGATGACCGGGGGTTGGGGGGAGGGGCAATGATGTGTGGTGGGATCAGGTTGGTGGAGGACTTTTGTCTCACGGATGTTTAGTGTAAGGCCCAATCTTTTGTACGCCTCGGTGAAGGTGTTTCCAATGGCTTGGTGTTCAGCCTCTGAACGTGCGCAGATGCAAGCATCGTCCGTGTACTGTAGTTCGACGACAGAGCATGGGACGACCTTGGATCTAGCCTGGAGGCGACGAAGTTTGAACAGGTTCCCATTGATTCTATAGTTTAGTTCCACTCCAGCGTGGAGCTTGTTGAGTGTGAGATGGAGCATTGCAGCAAGGAAGATCGAGAGGAGCATTGGTGCGATGACACAGCCCTGCTTGACCCCGGTCTGGAGGTGTTTTGGGTGTGTAGTGGATCCATTGGTCAGGATCATGGCTTGCATGTCGTTGTGAAGCAGGCGGAGGATGGCGACAAACTTTTGGGGGAAGCCGAAACGGAGTAGGACGCTCCATAGTCCCTCATGGTTGAGTGTCAAAGGCCTTTGTGAGGTCAAAGGAGGCCATGTACAAGGGTTGGTGCTATTCCCTGCATTTCTCTTATAATTGTCGTGCCGTGAAAATCATGTCAATTGTACCCCTTAGTGAACGGAATCTACATTGTGACTCTGGGAGAAGCTCTTCAGCCACAGGGAGAAGACGATTGAGGAGGATTCTTGCAATGACTTTCCTCGTGGCTGACAGCAGGGAGATTCCTCTGTAGTTGCTGCAGTCAGACTTGTCCCCTTTTTTGAAGATGGTCACGATTACGGCATCTCTCAGATCTCCTGGCATGCTCGCCTCCTTCCAGATAAGAGAGATGAGGTCATGCATTCGTGCCAATAGTGCTTCTCCATCATACTTTAGTGCCTCAGTGGGGATTCCATCTGCTCCTGATGCCTTGTTCTTGAGCTGATGGATGGCCTTTTCTACCTTGTGCAGGGCTGGGGTTTTGCTGAGATGGTGGCAGGTAGCATGCTGCGGGATGGAGTCGAGGACACTTGTGTCCAAAGGCAGAGTTTTGGTTAAGGAGATCTTCCAGCGGGGCCTGACTGCCCCGGTGTCCTTGATGAGTGTCTCCCTGTTCTTGGCCAGCAGTGGGGTGGGGCCTTGGATGTTTGGGCTGTAGGTGGACTCGACTGCGGTGACGAATCCTCGCACATCATGGCTGTCAGCCAGCTGCTGAATCTCCTGTGCTTTCTTCACCCACCATCTATTCTTTAGGTCGTGTATTTTTTGTTGGACCTTGGCCTTCAGCTGCCTGTAGAGCTGCTTTACTGCTCCTGAATTGGGTTGCTGCTTTAAGTTCAGAAATGCCCTACGCTTGCGGCTTATTAGCTCCTGGATCTCCTGGTCATTCTTGTTAAACCAGTCCTGGAGTTTCCTGGTTAAGTGGCCGAGCGTCTCTTCGCAGGCACTGGTTATGGTGGCCTGGAGGGCAGACAAAGCGCTGTGGGCACTCTGCGTCTTGCGGTCATTGAGGATCGACAGGTTAGCAATGAGGCGCTGACTGTATAGGGCTCTCTTAGCTAGGTCTTTGAGTGCCCCAGCATTGATTTTTTTTGCGGCACTGCTTCTGTTGCCGTCGCTGCTTTGGGGCTATGTTGATATCAATGATGGATCGGATTAGGTGGTGGTCCATCCAACAGTCGTCAGTTCCTCTCATAGTGTGGGTGATGCGCTCATCCTTGCGATCCCTGGCTCAGACGATGACATAGTCGAGCAGATGCCAGTGCTTGGAGTGAGGGTGTTGCAATGAGGCCTTGTACTTGTCCCTCTGACGGAAGAAGGTGTTGATGATGACAAGTTCACGTTCGAGACATTTTGTCAGGAGCAGGGTAGCGCTGAAGTTGGCTTTCCCTTCCCCCTCTCTGTCAATCACGCCTCCCCAGAGGTCTGTGTCCTTTCTAATTCTGGTGTTGAAGTCGCCGAGCAGGATCAGCTTTTCGTCGATAGGGACTCGATATAGGGATTGTTCGAGGCTGGAGTAGAATTCCTCTTTGGCCTCATCTGTTGCGTCCAGTGTTGGGGGCGTACGCACTTATGACTGTGGGGCATTGGTTACGGGATAGGGTGAGCTGGAGAGTCATGAGGCGTTCACTTATCCCGCAGGGGGAGTCCCTGAGGCGGTCCACCAGCTCATTCTTGATGGCGAAGCCAACTCCATGGAGGTGGTGTTCTTCCTTTGGTTTCTCCTTCCAGAAGGTGTAACCACCACATAGAAACATAGAAAATAGGAGCAGTGGCAGGCCATTCGGCCCTTTGAGTCTGCACCACCATTCAATATGATCATGGCTGATCCTCTATCTCAACTACATATTCCCACTTTTTCCCCGTAGACTTTGATGCCTTTTGTATCTAGAAATCTATCTCCCTCTTAAATATATTCCGTGACTTGGCCTCCGCAGCCTTCTGTGGTAGAGAATTCCACAGGTTCACCACCCTCTGAGTGAAAATACTTCTCATATCGGCCCTAAATTTCCTACTCCGTATCCGGAGACTGTGATCCCTTGTTCTAGGCTTCCCAGCCAGGGGAAACATCCTCCCCACATACAGTCTGTCCAACCCAGTCAGAATCTTTGAGCTGGCCTTCCCCGGATGGGCTGCACTTCAGTGTCTGTGAAGCGCTGCGGGATGTGCCAGGCGCTAAATAAGTGCCAGTGTTTGTCTGCCCGCACGGGAGCTGCGGCTCGCAGTCAGCCCGCTCCAAGGGCTGCGGCCCACTCCAGGCGCGGCAGCTGTCCGCCTGCCTTTCCCGCCCGGGCTTTAAGGGCGGCGCCTGCGCACTGCGGCTGGGCGTGACGTCAGCCACGTGCTGGCGCAACGTGTGTGACGCTGCACGTGAGGCGGCGCCTGCGCGGACCGGCGGCTGGGCCGGGCTGGGCTGAATGGCGCTGGCGGCGCGCTGGCTGCTCCGGGCCCGGCTTCGGCTTCGGCCCACCGCCGCAACAAGCTGGGGCCGCTGGACACGCGTCAGTAAGGCCCGCTCTCCTCGCTGCATGCTGTGCTGTGCCGTGCCGGATGTTGTTGTGATTAGTGACCACAGGGACTGTTTTACATAGAAAAATCAGACGTTGTCCCAGGGTCAGAGGTCAGAGCATAGTTCTGGGGGTCAGGGGTCAGAGCATAGACTTGGGGTCAGGGTGTGGGTCAGGGGTCAGAGCATAGACTTGGGGTCAGGGTGTGGGTCAGGGGTCAGAGCGTAGTCCTGGGGGTCAGGGTGCGGTCCTCGGGAGGCAGGGTCAGGGAGCGGTCCTGGGGGTCAGGGCGTGGTTCTGAGGGTCGGGGGTCAGGGAGCGGTCCTGGGGGTCAGGGCGTGGTTCTGAGGGTCGGGGGTCAGGGAGTGGTCCTGGGTGTCAGGGGTCAGACTGTAGTCCTGGGGGTCAGGGTGCGGTCCTGAGGGTCAGGGGTCAGGGTGCGGTCCTGGGGGGTCAGGGAGTGGTCCTTGGGTCAGGGAGTGGTCCTTGGATCAAGGCGTGGTCCTGGGTGTCAGGGGTCAGAGTGTAGTCCTGGGGGGTCAGGGTGCGGTTCTGGGGAGGCAGGGTCAGGGAACGGACGGATGTTAGGGCGTGGTCCTGGGGGTCAGAGCATAGTCCAGGCACCCCGTGCACTGCCAGTGTGTCTCGGGCATCTTTGCGCTGCTTGCCCAGTGTCAGAGTGCACTGCTGGCCCAGGGTCTCGGGCACTTAAAAATATCACTGCGCTGTGAATGCTGTAGCTCAACTGAAGTATGCTGAAATAGCCTCATTCGTATTTGTTTTGGAGTACTTTAACAATTGCACAGTGGAATGGAACGCTGTACATTTGAAGGGGAATTGTTTTCTTTGAGTGCGGAGAGATGGAAGAGTACTTTTTAAAATCTCGAGCACTGTAACCAGAAATGCTGTGTTTTATCTCAAGGTTTCTATTTTGACTTGTAGAGGCAAAAAAATGCCATCTCATGGTGACCTGTTAAATACCTGCCAACAGAGACGTCAGCCTTGAATCTAAATAAATGTCCATTCGTGTTGAAGGGACTGAAAATCTGGCCCAATCAAATAGGGTGGGGGATGTAGCAGATGCAAGGACCAATAGGACAGGTCTCACTTTAGGGAAAAGGTATTCCCTCTGATTCCCTTTCTGCCCTCAATATATCTGGGCACGTGCTATTGACTTCATCCTTCCCCATAGTGTTATTTTCCCATTTAAAATGTGCATAATCCATATTGGCGCAGAAATTCTGGCCTCCCGGGTCCGTACAAAGTTTCTATGGACCTGGGAAGGCATCGCAAAAGCTGATTTTCAGAGCACAATTCGCATGCGCTGAAAACTGGCTTTTCCGATCTGTCAAGCAGACCCTCCGCATCTGGGAGCGAGGACATTTGCTTGAGCAAGATTGCGGGATTTACTCATATCTTGCCCGACAAATGTCCTCAAAACTCTTGCGCCTGATAAAAGCAGACGCATAGCCTACTTTTATAAGCGTAAGAGTTTTAAAACACATTTAAAACATAAAAAATAAAATTTAAAAAACACATTTTATTTTTAAAACCCTGCCCACTACATTAAATTTATTTTAAAGCATAATTTAAAAAACTTTAAAAAACATTAGAAAGATATATATTTTTAATAATACATAAATAACTTTTATTTAAATTAATGTTAAATATGTAGTGTATTTTTTTATTGTTTTGTGTGTTTGGGGGGGTTCTCTTTCATAATAATGGGAACTCCAACTTACGGAGTTACCATTATTATGAATGAGAACATACTTTACCTGATTGGCTGCCCAGAGCCATGTGACTGCAGCGCCAGCCCTGCGCACGTCCCAACGTGCATGCGCTGCGACGCGCAGTCAGTGGAGGCCTCAGGACCAGGAACTTGCTTGGGCACAGCAGCTTCAAGTAGGTGCGCATCTTTTTTCCAGAATCCAGCGAACGCCCACGGGAAGGATAAACCGGGATTTCTGGGCCATGAATTATTGCTGTGCCTTTAAAGTGTAAAGAATTCTAACATGTTAATTGACTAACTTTAATCTAATTCCCTATTTATTTTCTCGTGGGACTGACTTTTCATTTGTCGGCATGGCTATGTAAGCTGCTGCCCTGTTGCATAACATCTCAAAGATGACCGCTGTATGATGCAGTCACGCCATCACTCACTCATCAAGTCTGTTTGGATGACTTGAATTAATAATAAAGGCTTTGTTGGTTCTCTGCTAAGGAAAAGATAAGATAAGAGCAGATAAAGCAATCTGTCTGAGCAAACTGTCCACTTTAACAGCACAGACAGTGTTTATCTGCTTCATTTATGACTTGGCAACAGTGCTCCTCTCCTGAATTTAACTTGCGAAATTAGTTTATCTTTTTAACTATTTTTGCAGAAAAAGTTGGAAAATATGCTGGGCCTGTTATTGTGGGGTAAGTGGCATGTTTTAGAATGGACATTTAGCCATGTTTGAAGTTATTGTACTACATGTTGGATCATATCTGAAATATATACAGCTCAAGCCTGCAGTGATTGATTGGGGCCTGGCCCATGAAACACTGAAGGAACCTTTAGTTCACTCCATGGCCTCGCCCCTCCCTATCTCTCATCTTTTTCAGCCTCACAACCCCACAAGATGTCTGCATTTTCAAGAACATAAATGAACTGCTCAATAATATAAAAGCCTGTGTATCCCTTGCAGTGTCGCTGCAGTTGCTCCCTTCACTAGCAAATGTTCTTTCTACTGTTCTTAAGCCATCTTGAATGAAAGCGTGATGTATTCTCCACATTTTCACGCAACTATATAGATGACCCCGAAAGCGTCCATGTATTACTGTCATGTTTAAACAGTTCTGCAAAATTTCAATAACTCTGTAACTTTGTGACTGTGACAAAGGCAAACTATCCCTCCTCGTCCTTCTCGACCTGTCTGCAACCTTTGGCACGGTTGACCACTCCATCCTCCTCCAATGCCTCTCCACCAATGTCCAGCTGGGTGGGACTGCACTCGCCTGGTTCCATTCTTATCTATCTAATCGTAGCCAGAAAATCTCCTGCAATGGCTTCTCTTTCCACTCCGGCATTGTTACCTCTGATGTCCCCCAAGGATCTGTCCTTGGACCCCTCTTATTTCTCATCTATATGCTGCCCCTTGGCGATATCTTATGAAAATACGGAGTCAATTTCCACATGTACGCTGACGATATCCAGCTCTACCTCTCCACCACTTCTCTCGACCCCCTGCTTGATATCTAAATTGTCAGATTGCTTGTCTGACATCCAGTTCTGGATGAGCAGAAATTTTCTCCAATTAAATATTGGGAAGACCGAAGCCATTATCTTTGGTCCCCGCCACATACTGCGTCCCCTAATCACTGACTCCATCCCTCTCCTTAGCATCAATCTGAGGGTGAACAAGACTGTTCACAACCTAGGTGTCATATTTGACCCTGAAATTAGTTTCCAGCCACATATCTGCAGTATAACTAAAACCGCCTTTTTTGCAACTCTGTAACATCGCCCGCCTCCACCTCCGCCCCGCCTCAGCTCTTCTGCTGCTGAAGCCCTCATCCATGCCTTTGTTACCTCTAGACTTGACTACTCCAACTCACTCCTGGCCGGCCTCCCGCATTCTATGTAAACCTGAGGTCATCCGAAACTCAGCATCCTGTGTCCTGACTTGCACCAAGTCACAATTTCCCATCATCCCTGTGCTTTCTGACCTACATTAGCTCCCATTTAAACAACACCTTGTTTACAAATCACTCCATGGCCTTGCCCCTCCCTATCTCTGTAATCTTTTTCAGACTCACTACCCCACAAGATGTCTGCGCTCCTCAAATTTTGCCCTCTTGAACATCCCTCATCATTATAACTGCTCAACCATCGGTGGCCGTGCCTTCAGCTGTTTGGGCCCTAAGTTCTGCAACTCCCTCCCTAAACCTCTCCGTCTCTCTACCTTTCTTTCCTCCTTTAAGACACTCCTTAAAACCTACTTTTTTAAAAAGCTTTTGGTCATCTGCCTTAATTTCTTCTTTTGTGGCTTGGTGTCAACTTAATCTGTTTTGTCTTGTAACACTGTGGTGAATGAAGCGCCTTGGGATGTTTTACTACGTTAAAGGCGCTATATAAATAAATGTTATGTATTTATGCCGCCAGTGGAGCCCTGTAACAATGTATTTCAGGAAGCTGCTGTGCAACAGTCACAGTGCGGCAGAATGATTCCCTTCGCACGCCTGCTCCACAGCATTCGGAGAATCTTTGCTCATCTTGTCAAGGCTGATTGGAGCCAGCTTAGCCACTTTTGTTCAGATTTTATACTCCTAATGACCATTGTGCAGCCACACAAAGCTGCTGCCCTTTTGGGTTGGCACCACTCATTCAAATGCATTGTCATTCCCCTAGCAAGGACATCCTCAAAGTCTCCTTGATAAAAATGCAACATCCCAGCCGACCACCCTAAGTGGAGGAAGAGCATCCGGGAGGGTGCTGAGCACCTCGAGTCTCATCGCCGAGGGCATGCAGAAAACAAACGCAGGCAGCGGAAAGAGTGTGCGGCAAACCTGTCCCACCCACCCTTTCCCTCAACGACTGTCCCACCTGTGACAGGGACTGTGGTTCTCGTATTGGACTGTTCAATCACCCAAGAACTCATTTTTAGAGTTGAAGTAAGTCTTCCTCGATTCCAAGGGACTGCCTATGATGAACGTCAACTCAACACAATGCCAAATAACTTGAACTAAAAGCATCTTTAAGCAGCTGGAATTTTCGGATGATATTGTACAGTGTAAAAGCATGAAAAGTTGACTGGTCAGTATAAGGAAGTCATTGAGTCTCGAGCTTCTGCATTGTTAGATAGACTTCCTGCTTCCTTCTTGGTCTGTCATGTCACCAGGACCATTTGGTTAAATTTGCTACCTTTTACTTCAACTGCCAGCAGCTGAGAGAGAAAGCTAGGCTCATGAATTGCATGTGACCCTTCATCAGGGTTTAGTCGAAACATCGCCTAGATGGGTGGGATGGAATTTCCCAGAGTTCCCCCCCCCCCCCCCCCCCCCAAATTGACCTTGGAGGCTTTTTGATCTGTTTTTTTTTCCTCTCTCAGGAGATCCCATGGTTTGGCGTGGGGTGGAGTGTATATGTTGTGATTCACAAGGTATCGCAATTGTGTGGGACAGGCTCGATGGACCAGATGGTCTTTACCTGTCCGTCATTGTTCGTATATATCACCGAGATTCTCCTCTAAGTGCTCTCAATGTATTTCCAACATTTTCCATTTTTCGTTCCGATTTCCAGCTTCATGTTTTTCCATTACCCTAAACATGTGTATTCAATGGAAACGTGTTTAGAAAAAGAGTCAGCTTACTTGACCCTAAATGTTTCAGCGGTTTGTTGAAGCAAGTTAATCTTGTCCTTTCTTGCCTACTTTAGCGGCTGCATATTTATCACCTATGAAATCCTGGCACTGGGAAAAAACGTGACTCTCGACACACAGGCTGTAGAACAAGAGAAGCTGAAATCATATATCTATGTGCACACCATTCCCCTGGAACAGCAAGGTTTGCAGGGTGAGTCCCGCCGTGCATTAAATTCACTCTTTTTTTTTAAGTTAGGTTTATTTTTTCATTCCTGAGATGTGGATGTTGCATTTATTGCCCATCCCCAATTGCCCCTGAGAAGGTGATGGTGAGCCGCTTTCTTGAACCGCTGCAGTCCGTGTGGTGAAGGTGCTCCCACAGTACTGTTGGGGAGGGAGTTCCAGGACTTTGACCCAGCGACGATGAAGGAACGGCCGATACATTTCCACGCCAGGATACTGTGTGACTTGGAGGTGATGGTGTTCCCCTGCACCTGCTGCCCTTGTCCTTCTAGGGCCCTCAACATTTGTGTATGGGCGACCCCTGCAAATACCCCTACATTTCCAGGGGCACCCAAACCTCTGAATGACCTTGTCACCTATCTAAAGGAATATAGTGCTGTCATTGTAGAAAGCATTATTTATTACAGCAACAGAAATAACATGCTAGGCAGTCAACAAATGCGGAAATCTGATGACATCAAGGACCCTATGATTCCCCTTAAGCATCCAAAGTCCTGGGCAGCCTGGATTATGTTCTGCAACTCCTATAGAGAACTCTGAGTCGTCTGTGTGTAATCACGACATTTGGATTACACAAATGGAAAGTCAGTCTTCTTGAGGTTACTTATTCGAAAGCTGTTGTGGATGTTGTTAGAACTATCTTGCTTTGATGTTTTGGTTGGTTAAGCCTGAAAATGTAACATTAAAGTTGTAGAAATGGTCTTTCCGGATGTGCGATGAATGAATGAAGCTCATCCAGCGATCCGAGAACAAAGGAACATATGGTGGAGTAAATACTCCATTTGTATTTCTTTAATGAGATAATATTTTAATGTACTGCATCACCCTGATAACGTTATCCCTGCTCTTACAGTTTGCCAATAGCTGAAGCCAAACAGAAAGAGACAAGCTCGATATATGCATTGAAAGAGATGGGCCGTTCAAACTCTAATCTAATTAAATGAGTGTAATTGTCCTGCTAGTCCAACTTTATAAGGACACTTCTACCAAGGTTGACTTCATTTCTTGTAATTTGTCATCGTGGCAGATTTAGAATTAGTGCGGATCATGGATTTCACACATTGTTGGCACCAATAGATTTCTGTGTGGGCTCCTGAGGGCAGATTTTCCATTTCTTGCAATGCTTGAGCAATAGCGAGTGCCACTTAAAAGGGCCATTTGTTAAAAGTGACTAAGTGGATTAGCACACTGTTACTTCAGCTTGTATCTGGCTCAGACTGATGTGTTGAATTCATTTCCCTGGGCGAGAGCTGGATCTCAAGTGAAATGAGCTTTAAAAACCTGAACTCAGTTCCCACTTGATGGGAGCTCCTGCAGTTCAACACTTTGGGATCATCAATTTGTTGCCATTCAGAGGAGTCATTGAAGTTTGGAGCAGTGTAACGGCAGCTTTATCACGGTTTATCCCAGGTGTATGTAGTGTAAAACTTACTGGATTTATGGAATAAGCATACATTTCCTGTTCAATATTTTTAGCTTGATAAAACAAAAATTCTCCCTTCTACTCCCACCCTCAAAGTGGAGTGCGAATTTAATTTTTATTAAAAATTGTTCTTGAAATGTGTGCGTCACTTGCAAGACTTGGATTTATTATTGTGGTGATGGTAATCCCGCGATGATGTTCAGTAAGGAATTCCAAGACTTCGACCCAGCAACAATGCAGGAACAGTAATGCAAGTCCAAGTCTTGGACTTGGAGGGAGATTTGGAGGCGATGATTATATGGTTTTATATTGGATGGTGATCTGCTCCAACCAGAAAGTTTGTATCTTTTTTTTCCATAATCATCCCATTCACGAAGCCCATGTTTTGTTCATTCTGTGTTCATTGTTGGCTTTGCTGTATTTCAGGAATTACAAGCAAGGCCAAGAAGCAACTGCACAGGGCAGTTAAAAGACTGGTGCAAGCCGCAGCCGAGATCTTTTCATGGCCACTGGCTGGTCAGTATGTCTCAATATTTCCATTGTTACTGCAGGATGGAGTCATAGCACTAGACAAATGTTTAACCATTAAATTATGAATACAAGAGGTTACATTGATGCAATGGTGTAGCACTTTGGGATCGCCTTATGTGAAGCAACACATTGACGTGTGGGAGCCGCATGTTGGGGTAGCGATGTGCAATGTTGCACATTGGAGTTGTGATTATGTTGGTACCTCCGCTCGGGGCCATAAAGGAGTGGAGGTGCGGTGGCCCGGGAGCAGCGTGGTGGCCATTTCAGGGAGCAACGCAAGCTGGTGCAGGAGGGCGACGACTTGGAGAAGGGCGACTGGATTGGATGTCATCAAAATCCAGGTCGCTGATTGGGCAGGTACAGCAGGAGAGGCGGCAAGCAGCAGTAGCCGCGAGGTCGGGGCGAAGGAGCGGTGAGGGATTGTAGAGCGACGTGATCGGGGCCCAGGAGAGGCGAGGGCCTAGGGGCAGCAAGGGCCAGCCCACACTGCGATATGTGTGCACAATAGGTCCGTGCAGTAGAGCTGGTCTCCAGTCGTCCTGGTTAATCTTTGCCACTGGAACAAGACCTAGCTCTGTCAAACCCCGTATGGTGGCTGGTGTGCAACGGCCACCACAAGTTGAAAAAAATCCACGCAAAGGCATCTTCCAACCTTTAACATGTAGTTCAGGACCTGGAATATTGCTTCCACGAGTTCATTGAAACACCTATGAACTCGTGGAAGCAAGTCACCCTCGTTGGAGGGACCGCCTATGATGATGATGATGTTAGGAAATGCAGCAGCTAATTTGAGCACAACAAGCTCCCACATACAGCAGTGAATAAATGTCATTCAACTGTTTGTGTTGTTGTTCGAGGAATAACTGTTGGCCAGGATACTCGTGAGAACTCCGCTGCTCTTTTACGAATAGTGCCATGCGATCGTTTATGTCCACCTGAGAGAACAGACGGGAATTTGGTTTGATGTCTCACCCAAAAGACGTCCTTCCGACAGCACAGCGCTCCCTCAGGACTGAACTGAGTGTCAGTCTAGATTTTGTACCTGATCTCTGGAATGGGGCTTGAACCCAAAACTTTTTAACTCTGAGACGAGAGTGTTACCACTAAGACAAGGCTGTACCCAACTTGTTTATCCCACCGAATGTGTTTGACTTGGTGAGTTCCTCATAGCGCCTCAGAAGTTCTGGTGAAAGATTGCCAATTTGAGTTGCTTACTTCATTAACTTTCCACTTTTCCCTTCCTGCGCGTGAAAAAAGCCAAAGCATGTCATGTTTTGGGATTATCTTGAATCGTCAAATTTAGAACTATTTTGTTGTGAACGTTGATGCCAATCACTGTCAAATAGTAGTCCACACTCGCTGAACTCAGTTCCTGTTGGATTTCAGATGTTCTGCTCCTCTAAAGAAATATTGGCATCCATGTAAGATCAGGGCCAATGTCATTCGTATTTGGACAGTGAATTACGTTCAAATCGTAGCTTTCCCTCACATTACATTATTGGGCTTTAGTCAGGGAGTCATTTTTGCAAAAGGCAGCTGGCTGGGCTGCCTCAGATAAGGGGGAAGAAGTGAGTATGTTTTCCCACATTAGGCAGGTGCACCCCCCTTGTTTCCCCAGGTACAGCATGGACTCATCCCTGGAGATGAATCATTCTTTATTGTGGAGGTTGGCGCGTATTTGGGGCAGAGGAGAAGGTTACACAACCTGCACTTTTAATGTACTACCACACAGTAAACTCCAGCATTCTCAGGAGTTGTTGGTTTTGTTTTAAATGACTTTAGATCGTCTCGAACATTTGATGTAAATCTGGAACATGGGAATTGCTAGATGAAAAGAGACCAGTGTCCATCTAATTCTCCTTCTACCATCTTGGTACCGCATGAGCGCCGGGCCCTGGGACCTCATGGGCCACCCCGACCTGCGAGAGAACATCTCCGCAGATCGGGGCTATAAAAAGAGCTGGAGTGAGCCATTGCAGCTTCAGCGTGAGCCGACACAAATGTGCAACGGCTTCGAGGTGGGCGACTGGGTAACGTCATCAGGACCCAGGTCGCCGTTTGGCACGTGGGCAGAATCATCGGCGGGCCTTGGTACAGCAGAGGAGCATGGGAGGTCGTAGCGTGCATGAGATGAGTGATCGGGGCAAAGGAGCGATGGGTGATCGTGACGCAGGTTCGGCGAATGTTTGGTGCGGAGGTGCAGCGGGAGATCGTAGCGGAGGTGCGACGAGTGTTTTTGTGGTGGAGGAGCGGTGAGGGATCGTGGCAGAAGTGCAGCAAATGTTTGTGGCGGAGGAGCAGCAAGAGATCGTGGCGGAGGTGCAGTGGATGAGGGTACGGGACCTAGAAGAGGCGAGGGCCCAGGGGCAGCATGGGCCGGCCCATACTGCGATATGTGTGCGCATTAGGTCCGTGCAGCAGAGCAGGTCTCCAGTCATCCTGGTTAATCCCTCGCCACTGGATAAAGGCTGAGTTCTGTCAAACCCGTGTGGTGGCTGGTGTGCAACGGTCACCACACGTTAAAAAAAAATCCACGCACAGGCATCTTCTACTCCCTCAGTTGGAGTTCAGGACTGGAACATCGGGTCCTTCATTGAAACATCTGTGAACTCATGAGGAAGCAAGTCATCCTCGTTCGAGGGACCGCCTCTGATGGATGATGATGGCATGATACAATGATGGAGTTATTGATTAGGCATGACTATCAATTTCTATCAATTAGCCAATAACTAAGCCACGCATGAGGTGACGAAAGCCCCCAGCGGTGGAGCTTTGCGAACCAGAGGTCCAAACTCAGCTTTCCTCCCCAGTATGCTACACTCACCACACATCGCGTCTCATATTATTCATACACTGTATTCTAAAATGTTGTTTTGGAAAAACATGCAGATTCCGGCACGGACACGATGGGCTGAAATGGCATCCTTCCGTGCTGTAAATGTTTGTTATGGTGGTGAAAATTCTTCTGTATGTGGAATTTGTTTGATTTCTTTTTTACAAATGTATTTTAATTTAGATGAGCTGAGTGCAGTGTTTAGTTCCTGGCATTGTAGGTGTTCTTGGATACAGTGCGCACATTGTGTGCTGTTTCCTTGTTTGTAATGTAGAATTCTGAAATGAATACTTGGGTTGATGTCTTTGAGTTGAGCGCCACTCTGTCGCTGCTGTAGGGCGAGTAGACTCACTGTTGCTTTATTTTACCGGTTGCTTTGCTTAAATAATTATTTTTCCTAAAAACAAAAGTTACAGCCAGTTCCCAATGCTGTTTTTAAATATGTAAGTGACTTGTGCAGATTCTGAAATTGGCCTAGTTCTTTGTGCTTTACAGAGTATTACATGAAACTAGATGTGGAAGACCATGAGTCTGGTTTGTGGCGTCTTCTGAAACGGGCGCAGTCGACAACGAAAGCAGTCCGAGTGCATGCTGTTCAGGAACTGGCAAAGAAGCATCTCTGGCACGGTACAAAAATGGGACTAGATGTCCATATTTAACCTGTAGATTAAAAAAAAACAGATTTTACCATCGTCACTTTGCTATTTAGCACCCCATTTCCTACACTTCCGGAGTTGATGTTTGAACTTCAGTAAAGAAATTACACATGGTGAAGTTTGAAGAACAATGCAAGTTTACAGCACAGGAGGAGGCAATTCAACAACAACTTGCATTTATATAGTTCCTGTAACAGAATGTCTGCCAGCTCTTCCGAAACAATTTCCACAGCCCTCCCAATATCCACCCAGCATCTTGATGTTTATCTAGTTTTCTCTTGAAATGTACAATGTATTGGTTAAAAGGCTTTTGACAAGGTCCCACACAAGAGATTGCTGTGCAAAATTAAAGCATACGGTATTGGGGGTAATGTATTAACGTGAATAGAGAACTGGTTGGCAGACAGGAAGCAGAGAGTCGGGATAAATGGGTCCTTTTCAGAATGGCAGGCAGTGACTAGTGGGGTGCCGCAGGGCTCAGTGCTGGGACCCCATCTATTTACAATATATATCAATGATTTAGATGAAGGAATTGAGTGTAATATCTCCAAGTTTGCAGATGACACTAAGCTGGGTGGCGGTGTGAGCTGTGAGGAGGATGCTAAGAGGCTGTAGGTTAGGTGCAGTATAATGTGGATAAATGTGAGGTTATTCACTTTGGTGGCAAAACAGGAAGGCAGAATATTATCTGAATGGCGACAGATTAGGAAAAGGGGAGATGCAACAAGACCTGGGTGTCATGGAACATCAGTCATTGAAAGTTGGCATGCAGTACAGTAGGTGGTGAAGAAGGCAAATGGCATGTTGGCCTTCATAGCTAGAGGATTTGTGTATAGGAGCAGGGAGGTCTTATTGCAGTTGTACAGAGCCTTGGTGAGGCCTCATCTGGAATATTGTGTTCAGTTTTGCTCTCCTAATCTGAGGAAGGACGTTCTTGCTTTTGAGGGAGTGCAGCGAAGGTTCACCAGACTGATTCCCGGGATGGCAGGACTGACATATGAGGAGAGACTGGATCGACTGGGTCTGTATTCACTGAAGTTTAGAAAAATGAGAGGGAACCTTATAGAAACATATAAAATTCTGACGGGACTGGACAGGTTAGATGCAGGAAGAATGTTCCCGATGTTGGGGAAGTCCAGAACCAGGGGTCACAGTCTAAGGATAAGGGGTAAGCCATTTAGGACTGAGATGAGGAGAAACTTCTTCACTCAGAGTTGTTAACCTGTGGAATTCTGTTCCGCAGAGAGTTGTTGATGCCAGTTGTTAGGTATATTCAAGAGGGAGTTGGATGTGGCCCTTATAGCTAAAGGGATCAAGGGGTATGGAGAGAAAGCAGGAAAGGGGTACTGAGGTGAATGATCAGCCATGATCTTATTGAATGGTGGTGCAGGCTCGAAGGGCCGAATGGCCTACTCCTGCATGTAGTTTCTATGTAAACAATTCTTAAAGTGAAATTGGAGGGGGAGAAGCAGATAGAGAGTAGAATAGAATGTATGAAAACTGGTAATCAAAGTGTGTGGTGCATTGGGTTAACTCACTGCCTCTTAGTTTTGGGAGCTATGTTTGATTCCAACTGATCTGACAGAATGAAAGACTGCTCTTTCTGCCAGTTTTACGAGCCGGACATGAAGCGAGTTTGGGAACTGAACCTAATTCCTAGTAGGTACAAAACTGCCTACAGATTGGTAATATTACTGAAGCCTTGAGAAGAACTGGTGTAGCAAATGGTCAAATTTATACCCAGTTCTGAATTCCCCTGTTTAAATAAGTGCTTATGGACATCGATAACATTAGCATAGCCTCTTTAACACGTTCTGTAATAAGGATGCATGTTTTGGGGATTGTTACTAGCAGTATGAAGGGGGAAACTCGAAGAACATTTTTCACACCAAGCATTATTAAAACACTGAGGGGTAGAGGCTCTGTTTTGGGTTCAATCAGGTGATTGCACTCAATCCGCTGGTTAGGTTAGGCTTCAAGTTTCCGCTAAAATTGATCTGCATTATCAAAAATGTAAAATCTCCCATGCGCCAGCACAATCGGGCAATAGCATGTCATTGCGCAACCCACTTGCGTTTAAAGTCCCCCGATATTTGCCGCTGGTTTGGTCAATTCCACCTGGAAATCCGACCCCAGAATGTTGTACCATAAGTGGCTATTCAGGCAGAGACTATAACGTCATTTAAAAGGGAAATGCATAAGTATTGGGAAAGGCAGAACAAAGAAAGGATATGGATACGAGCGGGGAAATAAGATTAGAGCAGATGGCTCCAGTGAGAGCGCAAGCAAAGGCCTGGTGGACCGAGGGGCCTCTTTCTGTGCTGCAATGTTCATGTTCATTTGCATGTTGCAATTTATTTGTCTTTTTTAAAGTATGTCACTAATCTCTCTCTGCTCATACTATGAGATCCTTGAAATCTATGGAATGCTTTTCGAGAGAGCAGAGATTTTATTTTTGAAGTATTTTAAGGAATCTGTGCATATATTCATCTAAAATAGAGGCAAGTGATTACAAGATAGCTTTACAAATTCAGTGATTCAAATAACATGATAAACCACCTTGGGGCTGCCAAGGGATAGACCGAGTAATTACAGGCCAGTCAGCCTAACCTCAGTGGTGGGAAAATTATTGGTTAAAATCCTGAGGGACAGGATAAATCTTCATTTAGAAAGACACGGATCAATCAAGGACAGTCAGCATGGATTTGTTAAGGGAAGGTCGTGTCTGACTAACTTGATTGAATTTTTCGAGGAGGTAACCAGGAGGGTCGATGAGGGCAGTGCGTATGATGTAGTGTATATGGATTTTGGCAGAGATTTTGATAAGGTCCCACATGGCAGACTGGTCACGAAAGATCCAGGGCAAAGTGGCAAATTGGATCCAAAATTGGCTCAAAGGCAGGAAGCAAAGGGTAATGGTTGATGGGTGTTTTTGTGACTGGAAGGATGTTTCCAGTGGGGTTCTGCAGGGCTTAGTACTGGGTCCCTTGCTTTTTGTGGTATACATCAATGATCTAGACTTGAATATGGGGTAATGACTAAGAAGTTTGCAGATGATACTAAAATCGGCTGTGTGGCTGATAATGGATAAGAAAGCTGTGAACTGCAGGAAGATATCTATCAATTGGTCAGGTTGGCAGAATAGAGGCAAATGGAATTACATCCGGAGAAGTGTGAGGTAATGCATTTGGGGAGGGCTAACCAGGAAAGGGAATACACATTAAATGGTAGGACACTGAGAAGTGTAGAGGAACAAAGGGACCTTGGAGTGCATTTCCACAGATCCCTGAAGATAGCAGGCCAGGTAGATAAGGTGGTTAAAAAGTCATACGGAATGCTTGCCTTTATTAGCTGAGGCATAGAATATAAGAGCGGCGGGGGATGGTTATGCTTGAACTGTATAAAATACTGGTTAGGCCACAGCTGGAGTACTGCATTCAGTTCTGGTCACCGCATTACAGGATGAATGTGATTGCACTGGAGAGGGTACAGAGGAGCTTTACGGGGATGTTGCTGGGACTGGAGAATCTTGGCTATGAGAACAGATTGGATAGGCTGGGTTTGTTTCCCTTGGAACAGAGGAGGCTGAGGGGAGACCTTATTGAGGTATATAAAATTATGAGGAGCCTAGATATAGTGGATGGAAAGGACCTATTTCCCTTATCAGAGGGGTCAACAAGCAGGAGACATAAATTTACTGTAATTGGTAGAAGGTTGAGGGGATTTGTGGGGAAATTTCTTCACCCAGAAGGTGGTGGGGGTCTGGAACTCACTGCCTGAAAGGGTGGTAGAGGCAGAAACCCTCACCAGATGTAAAAAGTACGTGGATGTGCACTTGAAGTGCCGTAACCTAAGGGCTATGGACCAAGAGCTGGAAAGTGGGATTAGGCTAGATAACCTTTTGTTGGCAGGCACGGACACGATGGGCCAGAATGGCCTCCTTCCGTGCTGTAAGCTTCTATTCTATGAATTTGTGTCTTCATTTAACTGCCTTATAACTCCTAGTAGCTCCTTTTGTGTGTGATACCTGCCCTCCTATATGGCTCAGAGACATGGACCATGTATAGCAGGCACCACAAAGCACTGGAGAAGTACCACCAACAATGCCTCCACAAGATCTTGCAAATTCACTGGCAGGAGAGGCGCACCAACATCCCCAGCATTGAAGCATTGACCATGCTCGACTAGCTCCAATGGACAGGCCACATCGTCCGCATATCCGATACTAGACTCCCAAAGCAAGCGCTCGACTCAGAGCGCCTGCACGGCAAACGAGCCCCAGGTGGGCAGAGGAACGCTTCAAGGACACCCTCAAAGTCACCCTCAAAGTCTCCCTGAAAAAGTGCAACATCCCCACAGGCACCTGGGAATCCCTGGCCCAAGACTGCTCAAAGTGGAGGAAAAGCATCCAGGAAGGCACCGAAAACCTTGAGGCTCTTCACCGGGAGCACACGGAAGCCAAGCGCAAACAGCGGAAGGAGCGCACAGCAACCCAAGCAACCCCAACTGCCCGTCCCTTCAACCACCGTCTGCCCTACCTGTGACAGAGTCTGTAGGTCCCGCATTGGACACATCAGTCACCTGAGAACTCGTATTAGTGTGGAAGCAAGTCATCCTAGACTCCGAGGGACTGCCTCAGAAGAAGTATGAATTGGAGGATGAACTAGATTTAGATTAAAAGGATAGAGGAAAGGTGGGGCTAATTAGGGTCAAAATTTGAAATCTTCTTGTGTTAGCTTGAGGTACTAAATGAGTACTTTGCATCTGTCTTCACTGAAGAAGGAATGTTGCCAATATCACAGTAAAGGTAGAGGGGGTAGAGAAATCGGTTAGGGTAAAAATAAAGAGGAGGTACTTAAACAGCTAGCAGCACTCAAAGGAGAAGTGTCACCCGGCCCAGATCAATGCTAACTGGCTGAGGGAAATAAAGGTGGAAATAGCAGAGGCTTTGGCCACAATCTTTCAATCCTCCTTGAATATGGGAATGGTGCCAGAAAACTGGAGGCTTGTTAATGTTAAACCCTTGTTCAAAAAAGAGAGATAAACTAGGCCAGTCAGCCTCACATTGGTACTAGAGAGCACAGGGGGAATTTTAACCCCCCCAAAAACAGGTCGGTTTGGGTTGGGTGGGATGCTAAAATTAAAAAAAATATATCAAATCTGTACCCAATCATTCTCCCCTTGGGCCCATTTCCTATCCGCTCGTTCGCCCCGCGCCGCGATTGCCAACCCACGCCCCCTCGAACCCCCATATCTGCCCCTGATCTCTCTGCAACCCCATGCGATCACCCCCCACCCCTTCCGCCATACCTCCAAATCATGCTGTATCCAACTCCCCCGCGATTTCTCTCCGAAGGAGCAGGAAACCTACCTGCTTCTGGGCCGTGACCTCCTCTGGCTCGTTCCCTGCCCGACAGGAAGCCAAGCCTGCCTTGACCAGAACTCCTCTTCCATTTCTCACCCCCCCCCCCCCCCAACCAGGCCTGGAAATGCTGACCCAGTAAATATCGGGGCCTTTAATTCCGGACAGTTGACACTTGGAAGAACAAAGGTTAATAAATGACAGCCAACATGGATTTATTAAGCACACATTGTGTCTTATCAACTTGATTTAGTGATCATCATTTTAACTTCACATTTGCGCAAAAGATTAGTCCAGTGGGTAGTGGAAATGTTAGCTCTCATCCAAGTATTGGTATTAAATTTAGTAAGAATGTAAATTTTCTTTATTTGCAGATTATCAATATAGAATTGTGGCCCAGGCATGTGATCAGAAAACTAGCATCGGGCTAGCCAGATCTAAAGACGTCGACCCTCGCTTTTTTTTAAGTCCTCCTTTACCAAAAGTAATTGAGGTTAGTATATCCTTTCATCTTCTTTGATGTCTTGTTTTGCATTTACAGTACAGTGATCGTGTTTGTGTGCAGTGGTATTGATTTAGTATGCATTTACACGATTGCGGTTGGGTTGGTGTGAAGCAGTTTCATAACATAAGAAATAGGAGCAGGAGTCGGCCATACATCCCTTCGAGCCTGCTCCGCCATTTAATACGATCATGGCTGATCCGATCATGGACTCTGGTCCACTTCCCTGCCCGCTCCCCATAACCCCTTATTCCCTTATCGGTTAAGAAACTGTCTTTCTCTGTCTTAAATTTATTCAACGTCCCGGATTCTACAGCTCTCTGAGGCAGCGAATTCCACAGATTTACAACCCTCTGAGAGAAGAAATTCCTCTTCATCTCAGTTTTAACTGGGCGGCCCCTTATTCTAAGATTATGTCCCCAAGTTATAGTCTCCCCCATCAGTGGAAACGTCCTCTCTGCATCCACCTTGTCAAGCTCCTTCATAATCTTATACGTTTCGATAGAAGAAAAACATAGAAAATACGTGCAGGAGTAGGCCATTCGGCCCTTCTAGCCTGCACCGTCATTCAATGAGTTCATGGCTGAACATGCAACTTCAGTACCCCATTCCTGCTTTCTTGCCATACCCCTTGATCCCCTTAGTAGTAAGGACTACATCTAACTCCTTTTTGAATATATTTAGTGAATTGGCCTCAACAACTTTCTGTGGTAGAGAATTCCACAGGTTCACCACTCTCTGGGTGAAGAAGTTTCTCCTCATCTCGGTCCTAAATGGCTTACCCCTTATCCTTAGACTGTGACCCCTGGTTCTGGACTTCCCCAACATTGTGAACATTCTTCCTGCATCTAACCTGTCTAAACCCATCAGAATTTTAAACGTTTTATAAGGTCCCCTCTCATTCTTCTGAACTCCAGTGAATACAAGCCCAGTTGATTTAGTCTTTCTTGATAGGTCAGTCCTGCCATCCCGGGAATCAGTCTGGTGAACCTTCGCTGCACTCCCTCAATAACAAGAATGTCCTTCCTCAGGTTAGGAGACCAAAACTGTACACAATACTCCAGGTGTGGCCTCACCAAGGCCCTGTACAACTGTAGCAACACCTCCCTGCCCCTGTACTCAAATCCCCTCGCTATGAAGGCCAACATGCCATTTGCTTTCTTAACCGCCTGCTGTACCTGCATGCCAACCTTCAATGACTGATGTACCATGACACCCAGGTCTCGTTGCACCTTCCCTTTTCCTAATCTGTCACCATTCAGATAATAGTCTGTCTCTCTGTTTTTACCACCAAAGTGGACAACCTCACATTTATCCACATTATACTTCATCTGCCATGCATTTGCCCACTCACCTAACCTATCCAAGTCGCTCTGCAGCCTCATAGCATCCTCCTCGCAGCTCACACTGCCACCTAACTTAGTGTCATCCGCAAATTTGGAGATACTACATTTAATCCCCTCGTCTAAATCATTAATGTACAATGTAAACAGCTGGGGCCCCAGCACAGAACCTTGCGGTACCCCACTACTTACCGCCTGCCATTCTGAAAAGTACCCATTTACTCCTACTCTTTGCTTCCTGTCTGACAACCAGTTCTCAATCCATGTCAGCACACTACCCCCAATCCCATGTGCTTTAACTTTGCACATTAATCTCTTGTGTGGAACCTTGTCGAAAGCCTTCTCAAAGTCCAAATATACCACATCAAATGGTTCTCCCTTGTCCACTCTACTGGAAACATCCTCAAAAAATTCCAGAAGATTTGTCAAGAATGATTTCCCTTTCACAAATCCATGCTGACTTGGACCTATCATGTCACCTCTTTCCAAATGCGCTGCTATGACATCCTAAATAATTGATTCCATCATCTTACCCACTACCGATGTCAGGCGGTCTATAATTCCCTGTTTTCTCTCCCTCCTTTTTTAAAAAGTGGGGTTACATTGGCTACCCTCCACTCGATAGGAACTGATCCAGAGTCAATGGAATGTTGGAAAATGACTGTCCGCTATTTCCAAGGCCACTTCCTTAAGTACTCTGGGATGCAGTCCATCAGGCCCTGGAGATTTATCGGCCTTCAATCCCATCAATTTCCCCAACACAATTTCACGACTAATAAGGATTTCCCTCAGTTCCTCCTCCTTACTAGACCCTCTGACCATTCTTATAAGATCAGCTCTCATTCTTCTGAATTCCAATGAGTAGAGGCCCAACCTACTCAACCTTTCCTCAGAAGTCAACCCCCTCATCTCCGGAATCAACCTAGTGAACCTTCTCTGAACTGCCTCCAAAGCAAGTATATTCTCTCGTAAATATGGAAACCAAAACAAAACCAGTATTCCAGGTGAGGCCTCACCAATACCCTGTGCAGTTGCAGCAAGACTTCCCTGCTTTTATGCTCCATCTCCTTTGCAATAAAGGCCAAGATTTACACTAACACTGCAGTTCGTGTGCCGATCCAGAAATAAAAGGCCAACAGCATTCCAGAGCAAAGTGTGGAGTGAGACTCCAATGTCATCCAAATCCAAATCTGGATTTGCAATACCAAGGTTTAGTGTCCGGGCAAGCAAGACTGCTTTGCACCAACACTACTACTGTCAAGACATTTAACGTTTGAGCCTTTCTTCCTGTGGTCCACCCTGCCCCTGTGCGGTACATAAGGGTGAGCACTGCCCTGGAGGATCAATTTGTTTCATCCCCAGAGCAAGATAAATTTATGGCGCGAGTACTCTATCCGATTTCCAAATCTGAAGGCTGTTGTACTATTGCCCCAACTATTCAGTTGAGTTTATCTTCCGAATAATAATTCTCAAAATAATAAATTTACTATTAATTTCTTGAAAATATTTGCCTTCAGTAATATTTTTTCCTTCACCCTCTGTGTAGTTACCCTACACGTGTATATCGAGCAGAATATGAAGAGCCCTTGTGCTTTCAGCGTGGCTACTAATCAGCTGTTGTTTTCACTGTTTTGAATTGAAGCACAATGTGGCCACTGATAACACCTGCCTTGGTTTTTCAGCTCGTATCAACTGGCTCTGAAGGTTTCAGGACATTCTGTGGGGAAAGCATACACCACGCCAAGATGCTCAAATCCAAGCACCACCTGGTGCCTGTACAACAACAACTTATATTTATCTAGCACCTTGAACGTAGTAAAACATCCCACGGGAGCATTACAAGACAATTTCACATCGAGCCACGTAAGGAGAAACTTGGGTCAGGTGACCAAAAGCTTGGTCAAAGAGGTGGGTTTTACAGAGCGTCTTGAAGGAGGAGAGGCGGAGAGATTTAGGGAGGGAATTCCAGAACTTGGAGCCTAGTCAGCTGAAGGCACGGATACCAATGGTGGAATGATGAAAATTGGGGATACTCAAGAGGCCAGAATTAGAGGAACACAAATATCGGGGCGGGGTGGGGGGGATTTTTATGCATAAGAAAGTTGTCTGTTGTCGTTCTGGAGACGTTTCTGATACTGAGCAGTGCCGCAACATCTTTACCTTGTTGGAAGTTCAGGAATAATCGCAGTTACTCTTCCATGGCCCATTACTTCGATTCCGCACCTACCGCAAAGCACAACTAAAGTTTTGTTCACTCATCGAAGAATTTACATTGACCACACCATCCTGTCCTTAGTTCTTTTTAGATGCTGATAGGCATTCTGTGTTTCCACATTCGTGTTATTTTTCCCATCACTGTTTCACACGGCTAGTTAGTAATGTGATCCATCGGCACTAGCTATATATCTAGATCATACAAATAACCCTGAGATGAGCTTCCGACCACATATCCGTGCCATCACTAAGACCGCCTATTTCCACCTCCGTAACATAGCTCTACACTCCATATACTCGAGGTCATCCAAAACTCTGCTGCCCATGTCCGAACTCGCACCAAGTCCTGCACACCCATCATCCCTGTACTCGCTGACCTACATTGGCTCCCAGTTAAGCAATGCCTCGATTTCAAAATTCTCATCCTTGTTTTCAAATCCCTCAATGGCCTCGCCCCTCCCTATCGCTGTAATCTCCTCCAGCCCCACAACCCACCCGAGATATCTGCGGTCCTTTAATTCTAGCTTCTTGAACATCCCTGATTATATTCACTCAATCTACCTTCTGTTGCCTAGGCCCTAAGCTCTGGAATTCCTTTCCTAAACCTCTCTGCCTCTCTACCTCTCTTTCCTCATTTAAGCTGCTCATTAAAACATATAAACATTGAAAACAAGGCCAATGTGGGTCAGCGAGCACAGGGATGATGGGTGAGCGGGTACTTGGTGCGAGTTAGGACACAGGCAGCAGAGTTTTGGATGACCTCAAGTGGGCAAAAATTTGGCAGATGGAATATAATGTTGGAAAGTGTGAGGTTATGCACTTTGGCAGAAAAAAATCGAAGACCAAGTTATTATTTAAATGGTGAAAAATTGCAAAGTACAGCAGGACCTGGGGGTCCTGGTGCAAGAAAAACAAAAGGATAGTATGCAGGTACAGCAAGTGATCAGGAAGGCCAATGGAATCTTGGCCTTTATTGTAAAGGGGATGGGGTCTAAAAGCAAGGAAATCTTGCTACAGTTATACAGGGTATTAGTGAGGCCACACCTGGAATACTGCATACAGTTTTGGTTTCCATATTTACGAAAGGATATACTTGGTTTGGAGGCAGTTTAGAGAAGGTTCACTAGGTTGATTCCGGAGATGAGGGGGATTGACTTATGAGGAAAGGTTGAGTAGGTTGGGCCTCTACTCAGCAGAAGAATGAGAGGTGATCTTATCGAAATATATAAGATTATGAGGGGGCTTGACGAGGTGGACGTAGAGAGGATGTTTCCACTGATAGGGGAGACTAGAACTAGAGGGCATAATCTTAGAATAAGGGGCCACCCATTTAAAATTGAGAGGAGGAGAAATTTCTTCTCTGAGGATTGTAAATCTGGAATTCACTGCCTCAGAGAGCAGTGGAAACTGGGTCATTGAATAAATTTCTTAACTGATAAGGGAATAAGGGGTTATGGGGAGCGGGCAGGGAAGTGGACCTGAGTCCATGATTGTATTAAATGGCGGAGCAGGCTCGAGGGGCCTTATGGCCTACTCCTGCTCCTATTTCTTATGTTCTTATGTTCTATACCTCTTTGACCGAGTGTTTGGTCACCTGTCCTAATTTGTCCTTATGTGGCTTGGTGTCAAATTTTATTTGCTAACACTCCTGTGAAGCGCCTTGGAATGTTTTATTACATTAAATGCGCTATGTAAATAAAGTTATTGTTGTATTAGAATATTCATGATGCTTACACACTTTTGTTTGCATACTATCTGTTTTGCACCTGTAAGAATGTAAGATTGTTTGATTGTAGAGATTGTAGTCCCTTCACCCAATTAGGTACCAGAACTACAGAATACTGCTCTTTCATCTAATCCCATCCCAGAGCTTCAACCAATCAGATCACAACGTTCACTCTATCTTCAACCAGTGACATTGCAGAACCAGGCCACATTGGTCCAAATGATCATTTTACCAGAAGATATTCTTTTCAGACACCACTGATAGTTTCCTGTTTCTTTACTATTCTATTTCCATCGCTATCCGAAAGATGGATCACCAGAGCAGAGACTGGAAAAAATGAGGCAAGAACATAGCGAGGCTGAGACAGTTTGTTAAATGATAAGGGAATAAGGGGTTATCGAGAGTGGGCAGGGAAGTGGACCTGAGTCCATGATCGGATCAGCCAAGATCGTATTAAATGGCGGAGCAGGCTCGAGGGACCATATAGCCTCCTGCTCCTATTTCTTATGTTCTTATAGACAAAGATGGGGAGGCATGCAGAGAGAGTGGGACACCTGGGATAGAAAGGAAACATGGGGGAGGTGAAACTTAGAGCGAGGGAGAACACAAAAGCCGAGAAATAGAGAGATGGTGAGGAGGGAATATGGGTGAGGCATGTGATACGCTCATAATAAAGGATGAAACTGAGGACTATAAACAATGAGTAAGTGTGACCTTAGCTCCTTTTAATAAGGTTCCAGAGTGCAGGTACCGCGTGGGTGGCCTGCTTATATACCGTGCTCCCAAGGGATGCTGGGATCCCTTGGGACTCCCAACAGGTAGGCCCTCTGGTGGTGGTGTGATACAGGTTGCAAGGGTTAAATACATAACAGCATGTATCTACTGAAAGAAAAGAAGATAACCAGAAAGAAGACATGGACTCTGTGTGGGGAAAACAGATGGTTGCAACTAGAGGGCGATGCATTATTTTCTAAGATGTTTTTCTGTGAGTAATGCCGCCGCTTGTGTTTACATAAAATCCTGCCCTGTTCTCCTGTGTGTAGGACTCGTGCATTGAAGATGAGCTGAGGTATCTGCTGGCCTCCCTTCCGCAGTCTGAAGTGGATCAGTGTGTGCAGTACTTTACTTCTCTAGCTCTACGAGAAAGTAATCAGTCTGTGTCAGCACAAAGGGTAAGTTTTAATGATCCAATCCCACGCTGTCATTCTATTTTGTGACATTTGTAACATTACTGTAACAGCATTTACTGCTTCTAGTCCGAATGATATCTGTTTTTAAATGAACTACAAATGAAGCATCCCTAATGGCCAGCACTTGCACCATGATGCTATCACTTAGTAAATACTGACCTGTTTTAAATCTTTCCGTACAATTAAATAACACCGGAGATTGTGCAATCCCTGACAGGTGGGGGCTAAATGTTTTAAATCTTGGCATGCAGCTCGAAAGAAGATTTTAGTATCCATTTGGCTCAGTTTGTAGTATTGCCTCTGAGTCAGAAGTTCATGGGTTCAAAACCCACTCAGGACTTCACACGTACTAAGCTGACAGTACTGGGGAAGTGCTGCATTGTCACAGGTGCTATCCTTCGAATCGGCCCACATAGAATCATTTGAGTATTAGAGCACAGCAGGAAATCATTTAATTTACTGTGTCTGTGCCATAAGAACATAAGAATTAGGAACAGGAGTAGGCCATCTAGCCCCTCGAGCCTGCTCTGCCATTCAATAAGATCATGGCTGATCTGGCCGTGGACTCAGCTCCACTTACCCGCCCTCTCCCCGTAACCCTTAATTCCCTTATTGGTTAAAAATCTATCTATCTATGACTTGAATACATTTAATGAGCTAGCCTCAACTGCTTCCTTGGGCAGAGAATTCCACAGATTCACAACCCTCTGGGAGAAGAAATTCCTTCTCAACTCGGTTTTAAATTGGCTCCCCCATATTTTGAGGCTGTGCCCCCTAGTTCTAGTCTCCCCTACCAGTGGAAACAACCTCTCTGCCTCTATCTTGTCTATCCCTTTCATGATTTTAAATGTTCCTATAAGATCACCCCTCATCCTTCTGAACTCCAACGAGTAAAGACCCAGTCTACTCAATCTATCATCATAAGGTAACTCCCTCATCTCCGGAATCAGCCTAGTGAATCGTCTCTACCCCCTCCAAAGCTAGTATATCCTTCCTTAAGTAAGGTGACCAAAACTGCACGCAGTACTCCAGGTGCGGCCTTATCAATACCCTATACAGTTGCAGCAGGACCTCCCTGCTTTTGTACTCCATCCCTCTCGCAATGAAGGCCAACATTCCATTTGCCTTCCTGATTACCTGCTGCACCTGCAAACTAACTTTTTTTGGGATTCGTGCACAAGGACCCCCAGGTCCCTCTGCACCTCAGCATGTTGTAATTTCTCCCCATTCAAATAATATTCCCTTTTGCTGTTTTTTTTCCCAAGGTGGATGACCTCACACTTTCCGGCATTGTATTCCATCTGCCAAACCTTAGCCCATTCGCTTAACCTATCCAAATCTCTTTGCAGCCTCTCTGTGTCCTCTACACAACCCGCTTTCCCACTAATCTTTGTGTCATCTGCAAATTTTGTTAGACTACACTCTGTCTCCTCTTCCAGGTCATCTATGTATATTGTAAACAGTTGTGGTCCCAGCACCGATCCCTGTGGCACACCACTAACCACCGATTTCCAACCCGAAAAGGACCCATTTATCCCGACTCTCTGCTTTCTGTTCGCCAGCCAATTCTCTATCCATGCTAATACATTTCCTCTGACTCCGCGTACCTCTATCTTCTGCAGTAACCTTTTAGTGTGGCACCTTATCGAATGCCTTTTGGAAATCTAAATATACCACATTCATCGGTACACCTCTATCCACCATGCTCGTTATATCCTTAAAGAATTCTAGTAAATTAGTTAAACATGATTTCCCCTTCATGAATCCATGCTGGGTCTGCCTGATTGCACTATTCCTATCTAGATGTCCGCTATTTCTTCCTTAATGATAGTTTCAAGCATTTTCCCCATATCTTTGCTAGAGCAATCAAAAACAAATCCAACTGTCCTGTTCTCTCCCCATAGCCCTGTCTTCCTCTGCATCAAATATTTATCCACTTTTCCATAAAAAATGTAATGATCTCGCCTCAACTACTCCCTGTAGCAAAGCATTCCAAAGTTCAACAACTCCATGTATAAAAACATTTCTCCTAACCCCTTTCCTCGGTGATGGTTGTAAATTGATGGTACCATTCATCACTCATTCCTCAATTCAAGGATACAGCCTTTTCATATTTACCCTATCAAACCCTTGATAGAGTTAAAAGCTCCTATTAAATCTCCCCTTTTTCATTGGAAAAAGTCTCATTATTTCTCTCTGGCTTTAATGTCCTTTCTGTAATGGCATACCCTAAACTACAAACGGTACTCTAACAGTGACCTAGCCAATTGCCTTGTACAAATCTATCATTATCTCTTCACGCTTGTACTCTGTCCCCATATTTATAAAATCAAAATGCCATGGTCCTTTTTTATGTCTTTGCCTACATGCATTTGCACTTTCCAGGATTTATGTATTTGGACCCATGTTCACCCATACTCTTTAGTGTGTTTTTTTTTAATGGGCCAAGTAGACATTACAGGTCCAATGACAGCACAGAATTCACTCAGTCTACTGACCCTTGTTCATTCCTCAATCAACACCAGCAAAAGTGGCCATTGCTGTTCCTGGGACTCTGCTGTGCACAAAATCCACGCAGTTTTCCTACATAACAGCAGTTACTGCACCTCCGAGTAATGCTTGGCACTTGAAGCACTTTGCAATGTTTCTGAAAGACAAGTTGAGGTATTATATAAATGCAAGTTCTTTATTTATTTTACATTTGCTTCCCATTGTTCCACAAATTAGCTTTGAAGTCCTGAACTTTTCTCTCTCTGAGCCCTCCCTTCTCTACCCACTGGTTTAGAGAAGCGAGCTCACAGTCTGAGTCTTGCTAGTCAGGGGTATGAATTGAGCCGACAGTGCTCCTTTAAACTATCTCTCGTTGCGGCCACATGCCCTCATATTCATCATGGAATCCAACTCGTGCTCCTGTCTAGCGAGACTCCGGGCTGGACATAGGATTGCGGATTAAAGCCTGACATTAACAGCTGGACTGCCTGCTCTGGATGGTTGAGCTACCCTTCATCTCTCCTAGACCATCTTGCGTTTACTCAGAAACCATCCCAGTTATCTAATCCGACTCCTTTTGACAGGCACCAACTGTCCAGCTACTTATTCACCTCCAGTTACTCCTTACGAACTCGTCATCTCTAACGTTGATGTGTAATATTTCAGAAAACCCAAGTTTGCTATCCTTTCTTCAGTTTCCAGGCAGGCGACTGAACTTTCCCTTTAGTATCTCGGACTGTGCCTCTTGTCTTTATTTCAACATGCGCAAGTACTGTCAATCTGTTTTCTACTCTCTGAACTGCCTATGAGCACGGTATCTTCCACGAACTGTCTATCTTGTTAGTTTGGCTCTTATGGCACAACTAGGGTGTGCACAAACCACTGACCCTTGTATAACCATTACCTGCACTATCCCTCAATACAGCATCCTCCCTTTCTAGCTCTCCTGCATTGGTTCTTCCTCAAACACTTCCACCCTTCTCCTCAAACGCCTTTGGTGTCACCCATTGTCTAAAATCTCTTTGACCCCTCTGAGGTGCTACATCCCATCATATTCATAGAATGGTTATAGCACGGAAGGAGGCCATTTGGCTCATCGAGCCCATGCCAGCTCTCTCCAAGAGCGCTTCAGCTAGTCCCACAGCCCCGTGGCCCTGCAAATTTATTTCCTTGAACTCCCTCAGTTGGTTCTCTGCATTTACCATCTCATTTACTGTGTCAAACATCAGACATGTAGTGTGACATGTGGAGTCCGCAGCACAGGAACGGGATTGTGCTCCACACGAGGTTCCCCCCCATCCCATCAGCATATCCTCCTTTGCCTTTCTCCCACCTACTTATCTAGCTTCCCCCTATTTATAAAATCAAAATGCTCTTGATCATTTTTATGGATTTGTTTGGACAAGGTTTGTACCTGTGATTGTCCACACAGAGCGAGTTTCTAATCTCAGCTGTCTGTTATCCCTGGGTAATGCTGAGCAGGAGGGAAGGACATTAATGAGTAGCTCAGCAGCCCAGCTTTAGATGCTGACAACAGGAACTCGCGAGGAAGACCACCATCGTTATTTACTTATTTCAAATTGACTCATGCTAAACATGTATAAAGATATAGAGTTTTAAAAAAAAAATAAAACCCCACTCTATCTTAGAGTGCAATGGCATTATAGGATATATCAAGGATCTGAATGCAGTTTAATCTTTTGTGTTTCAGGGAGGTTTGTGGTGCTTTGGGGGGAATGGGCTTCCTTATGCACAGAGTCTGAGCTCCGTTCCATCTGAGAAAGTCGAATCATTTTGTCTGCAAGCTCTAGCTAAACATTCCAAGGTAAAGCTTTATTTTACGCAGTGAAAGGTCTGAACCAAATGATTGTGTTTTCTGTTAAAGAGGTAAAAATAAGCACTTTGGTTCCTTTTTATTATGACCTTGGTAAATACAAGTGAACACCCCACTGACTAAATTATCCGTTATCGAGCGATATTTAGACGATTAGTAAATAAGAATGTAGGAACAAGAAAGGACTCTTTAGCCACACAGCTTGTTCTGTTATTCAGGTCTCTTTGAGAGCCCAATCTGTGTCGATTTCGTACTTGTGCTGAATGGTTTACGGTGATGTATTCTGAAAATACAGTGGGCTTCATCTAAGTTGATACCAAATTGATTGCCATTTACAGAATGCAGTTATTACTGTTTCCCCTGTTTCTCCACCTGTCCTGAAGGCTAGGGTACGGTCCCATAGATGGCCGTTACCCTCTAGTACTCGGCCAAAGTGACCTGTGAGTGTCGGCAAGCGATTAAATCACGAGATCAGCGCAGCCAAGCCTGCATCTGTCCTCCGACATTCACACGTTCACACCTCCAGCAAATGCCGCTGGATAGTCATGTGAAGCCAGTATCGGCGTAATTGTAGCACCCCTACCATGGTCCTGGCTGCACTTGGCTAACGCAGCCAAGACCGGCGATTGTATCCGGGGCGCCCTGGTCTGTACGGCTCACGTTCTCACTGCACCAACTCACCAAGCCATCAGGAGAGCCAGTCTTTCTGTTTGATTGATAGAAAATAGTTTTGGATAATCCACACTTGCGTTCCTGTCTGTTATCTGCTCTAAACTGTTTGCTTCGGCACACTTCCTTGTGGTTATTGATTGAAATGCATACACCTGTTCTGTTACATTAAGCTCTGAGTAATAGTATAACATTTTTGGAAATCTCCCAGTTAAATCAAAACATGCAAGAGATTGTGAACCAGAAGCCTTACTCATACCATCATTATGATGCATTCATTTATTCCAGAGGCATTTTTGTATATAAAGAGCTTTAGTCTTCAGATCTGATCTGTCCTTAATCATAAATGTACAGTAACTTCCATCATCATAGGCAGTTCCTCGAAACGAGGATGAGTTCACAGGTATTTCAATGAAGGACCTAATATTCTGGATCCCGAACTACTTCCTGAAGTGTGGAAGATGCCTGTGCGTGGATTTTTTTAACATGTGGTGGCCATTGCACACCAGCCACCACACGGGCTTGACAGAGCTAGGTCTTGGTCCAGTGGCAAGGATTACCCAAGACGACTGGAGACCAGCTCTGCTGCACAGATCTAGTGTGCACACATATCTCGGTGTGGGCTGGCCCGTGCTGCCCCAGGGCCCTTGCCTCTCCTGGGCCCCGAACTCACGTCTCTCCTGGGCCCTGATCACATTCCGCTCCTTCGCCCCGACCTCGCCGCTCCTGCTCTATCTGCCCATGCTCCAATCACTGACCTGGACCTGCCACAGGAACAATCACATATTAAAGGCAAGTTATATGCCTGGTGACTAGTGATGTCTTCAGTGGTTACAGAGTTAATTCAGCGGCCATACTTGAAGGTAATTTGGGTAGTCTGCATGTTGTGTGAAAAATAACTTGAGTCCTTTGCCTCTTGATGCTGACTAAATGACTACCTAGTGTCCACTCTAGATATGTGGCAGTAGTCTACAATATCCTTGCTCCTCAAGATCAAATGAGTGAACATTTAGGGATGCATGGGTTAATCAAGGACAGCCAGCACAGCTTTGTTAAAAGGCAAGTTGTGTTTGTCAAATTTAATATTTTCAAGTAGTGACCAGTTGGGTAGATAAAGGGAATGCAGTAGATGTAGTATATATAGATTTTCAGATGGTCTCACTCACAAGAGGCTTGTTGGGGAAAAGATCAGGTGAATACTATGAGGAAATGTAGCAGCATGGTTAGATGGTTTGTGGACTGATGAGAAATCCAAGAGTTGGGGTAAACAAATGTTGTTTCAATTGAAAAAGGATTGAAGTTGTGTACCCTAGGGGTCAGTGCTGGGTCTGTTTTTTTTCCTTGGGTGTGTAGATATAGATGATTTGAACTTGGGGAGCACAATATCAAAATTTGCTGATGACACACAAGTAGGAAGTTTGTAAAACAATGATGGGTGTAAAAGACAGGAAGCTATAGACAGGTTGGTGGAATGGGCAGACCGATGGCAGTTGCAACTTAATGTGGAAAGGTTTGAAAATATAATGGGAGTATACATATAAACTAAAGATACTGAAGGCTATGCATAAAGAGAGATCTGAGGTTCAAATGCATAATCTCAAAGTGCTCGTACAGATAGATAAAGCCTTAAAAAACCTTAGGTTTTATAAATAAGAGCGTATAGTACAAGATTGAAGAATGAAGTACTGTTGAGTTTATGCAAAACATTGATTATACCGTGGAGTATTGCGAATGGTGTTTGGGTTTTCCATTATATGAAGATTAAAGTCTTTAACAAGTGCATATTGTAGATTTGCCAAGATTAAAAGGAAATTGCATTTATATAGCATATTTTACCACCTCGGGACATTCCAAAGCGTTTCATAGCCAATAAAATATTTTTGAAGTATAAGTCATTGTTACGATGTAAGTTGCGCACATTAAGGTCCTAAAACAGCATTGATATAATGATCACAAAATCTATTTGGTTGAGGGATAAATATTGGCCAGGACAATGGGAGAATACCTGTTCTTCTTCAAATTGTGCTGAGAGCTCTTTTACGCTCATCTGACAGGAGAGGGGCTTCCGTTTAATGTCGTTTCAAAAGATAACATCTCCTAACCCAGTGAGGCACTCCCTCAACGCACAATCTTTGAAGTAGGGCTTAAACTCTCAAGCTTCTGAGTGCGAGGGAGAGCGAACCAAGGCTGATCCCTAGTGGTGGGACACTATCGTTATGAGAAGTCTTCAGATACAGTGACTATTTCCAATGAAGCAGAAAAGGGTAAAAGGAGATTTAATAGTTGTTAAAATTGCGAAGGGTTTTGATCGAGCGACGAGTGGAAGACTACATCCTCTGGTTGGGGAGTCAGTGACCAGAGGCCATCAATTTTAAATTATCACCAAGAATCAGGAGAGAGATTGCGAGAAATTTCTTTACACATGGATTCTAGAATGGTTCCCGCAAGGTAGAAAATATAACCCCGCAGTTCAAGAAAGATGGGAGAGAGAACATAGTCAGTCGGAAAAATGCTAGAATCCATTATTAAGGAAGTGTTAACGTCATTTGGAAAATTACTATGATTAGGTAGAGTCAACATGGTTTTTATGAGCCCAAGTTTCAGGCCGCGCCGAGAACGGCGCAGCCCCGACCTGGACGCCCGTTTTTCGCACCACAAAGTGCGCCTAAAAAATACTTACGGATTCTCCGGCTCCCTGCAGGTCCTCTGGAGCTGGGCGTGGCGCGGTGGGGGGCGGAGCCAGGTCCCTGCGCTGAAAACAGTGCTGGGACCTCTGCACATGCGCGCTACAGTGGGCACGCATGTGCAGTACCTCCAGGCGCCCAAAACTGTGTGGGCCTAGCCCTGGCCAAATGGCCTCACTGGCACCCCCAACCCGGACTCGACTCCCACTCCCGCTCTCCCCCCCCCCCCCCCCCCTGACCCGACAGCCCACCCACACCCCACACCCCCTGCCCCTTGACCGGACCCCCGCTCCCCTTCCCCCGGACCCGAACAGATCCCCCCCTCACCCCGACCCTCGAAGCCGACCCGCGCTACCACCCCCCCCCCCCCCTCCCCCGACTGGACCCTAGATCCGACCCTCCACCCCCGGACCCGACCCGACCAGATGCCTGGCCACCAACCTTTAAATCAAGTCTCCCGGGTCCGTTCGGCCTCCCTTCTCCCCCTCCCTTCTCCTTTCTCCCTTCTCCCTTCTCCTTTTCCCCCCCATTCCCTCCCTTCTCCTTCACCCCCCATTCCCTCCCTTCTCCTTTCCCTCTCCATTCCCTCCCTTCTCCTTTCCCCCCCATTCCCTCCCTTCTCCTTTCCCCTCCATTCCCTCCCTTCTCCTTTCCCCCCCATTCCCTCCCTTCTCCTTTCCCCCCCATTCCCTCCCTTCTCCTTTCCCCCCATTCCCTCCCTTCTCCTTTCCCCCCCATTCCCTCCCTTCTCCTTTCCCCCCCATTCCCTCCCTTCTCCTTTCCCCCCCATTCCCTCCCTTCTCCTTTCCCCTCCATTCCCTCCCTTCTCCTTTCCCCCCCATTCCCTCCCTTCTCCTTTCCCCCCCATTCCCTCCCTTCTCCTTCCCCCCCATTCCCTCCCTTCTCCTTCCCCCCCATTCCCTCCCTTCTCCTTTCCCCCCCATTCCCTCCCTTCTCCTTTCCCCCCCATTCCCTCCCTTCTCCTTTCCCCCCCATTCCCTCCCTTCTCCTTCCCCCCCATTCCCTCCCTTCTCCTTTCCCCCCCATTCCCTCCCTTCTCCTTTCCCCCCCATTCCCTCCCTTCTCCTTTCTCCCCCATCCCTCCCTTCTCCTTTCCCCCCCATTCCCTCCCTTCTCCTTTCCCCCCCATTCCCTCCCTTCTCCTTTCCCCCCCATTCCCTCCCTTCTCCTTTCCCCCCCATTCCCTCCCTTCTCCTTTCCCCCCCATTCCCTCCCTTCTCCTTTCCCCCCCATTCCCTCCCTTCTCCTTTCCCCCCCATTCCCTCCCTTCTCCTTTCCCCCCCATTCCCTCCCTTCTCCTTTCCCCCCCATTCCCTCCCTTCTCCTTTCCCCCCCATTCCCTCCCTTCTCCTTTCCCCCCCATTCCCTCCCTTCTCCTTTCCCCCCCATTCCCTCCCTTCTCCTTTCCCCCCCATTCCCCCCCTTCTCCTTTCCCCCCCATTCCCTCCCTTCTCCTTTCCCCCCCATTCCCTCCCTTCTCCTTTCCCCCCCATTCCCTCCCTTCTCCTTTCCCCCCCATTCCCTCCCTTCTCCTTTCCCCCCATTCCCTCCCTTCTCCTTTCCCCCCATTCCCTCCCTTCTCCTTTCTCCCCCCATTCCCTCCCTTCTCCTTTCCCCCCCATTCCCTCCCTTCTCCTTTCCCCCCCATTCCCTCCCTTCTCCTTTCCCCCCCATTCCCTCCCTTCTCCTTTCCCCCCCATTCCCTCCCTTCTCCTTTCCCCCCCATTCCCTCCCTTCTCCTTTCCCCCCCATTCCCTCCCTTCTCCTTTCCCCCCCATTCCCTCCCTTCTCCTTTCCCCCCCATTCCCTCCCTTCTCCTTTCCCCCCCATTCCCTCCCTTCTCCTTTCCCCCCCATTCCCTCCCTTCTCCTTTCCCCCCCATTCCCTCCCTTCTCTTTTCCCCCCCATTCCCTCCCTTCTCCTTTCCCCCCCATTCCCTCCCTTCTCCTTTCCCCCCATTCCCTCCCTTCTCCTTTCCCCCCCATTCCCTCCCTTCTCCTTTCCCCCCCATTCCCTCCCTTCTCCTTTCCCCCCCATTCCCTCCCTTCTCCTTTCCCCCCCATTCCCTCCCTTCTCCTTTCCCCCCCATTCCCTCCCTTCTCCTTTCCCCCCCATTCCCTCCCTTCTCCTTTCCCCCCCATTCCCTCCCTTCTCCTTTCCCCCCCATTCCCTCCCTTCTCCTTTCCCCCCCATTCCCTCCCTTCTCCTTTCCCCCCCATTCCCTCCCTTCTCCTTTCCCCCCCCATTCCCTCCCTTCTCCTTTCCCCCCATTCCCTCCCTTCTCCTTTCCCCCCATTCCCTCCCTTCTCCTTTCCCCCCATTCCCTCCCTTCTCTGCCGCCCTTCCCTCCCTTCTCTGCCCCCCTTCCCTCCCTTCTCTGCCCCCCTTCCCTCCCTTCTCTGCCCCCCTTCCCTCCCTTCTCTGCCCCCCTTCCCTCCCTTCTCTGCCCCCCTTCCCTCCCTTCGCTGCCCCCCTTCCCTCCCTTCGCTGCCCCCCATTCCCTCCCTTCGCTGCCGCCCTTCCCTCCCTTCGCTGCCGCCCTTCCCTCCCTTCTCTGCCGCCCTTCCCTCCCTTCTCTGCCGCCCTTCCCTCCCTTCTCTGCCGCCCTTCCCTCCCTTCTCTGCCGCCCTTCCCTCCCTTCTCTGCCCCCCTTCCCTCCCTTCTCTGCCCCCCTTCCCTCCCTTCTCTGCCCCCCTTCCCTCCCTTCTCTGCCCCCCTTCCCTCCCTGCGCTGCCCCCCTTCCCTCCCTGCGCTGCCCCTCTCTCCCCCCCTCTCTCCCTTCTTTCTTTCCCCCCCTCTCTCCCTTCTGCCCCTCTCCGCCCTCTCTCCCTTCTGCCCCTCTCCCTGCGCTGCAGTCGGTAAGTAGAAAATGTTATGTTTTGTTGATTTTATTTTTTTTATTTTTTATTATTTTTTGATTGATTTTTTGATATATTTATCATTTATTATTGATGATTGCTCTTTATTTGTAAAATTGAAGTGTTTAATGTTTGTAAACTTCCCTTTAAACCCCTCTTCCCCCCCCCCCCCCCCCCCCCCATTCCCTACGCCTGATTTGTAACCTACGCCTGATTTTCTAAGTGTAGACAAGGTTTTCCTGAGCATACAAAAATCTACACTTACTCCATTCTAAGTTAATTTGGAGTATGTTTTCACTGCCTAAACTTTCAAAATGGGCGTAAGTGGCTGGACACGCCCCCTTTTCGAAAAAAAAAATCTGTTCCAAACTGAAACTGTTCTAGCTGACTAGAACTGGAGCAAACTAAATGCCGAGAATTGCAATTTCTAAGATACTCCATTCCAAACCAGTTGCTCCAAAAAAACGGGAGCAACTCAGGCCGAAACTTGGCCCCATAGAAACAGAGAAAATAGGTGCAGCAATAGGCCATTCGAGCCTACACCACCATTCAATATGATCATGCACTTCAGTACACCATTCCTGTCTTCTCTCCATACCCCTTGATCCCTTTAGCCGTAAGGGCCACATCTAAAAGGGAAATCGTATTTAACAAATCATTTCGAGTTTTTTGAGGGTGTAACCAGCAGGGTAGATGAGGGGCAAACCAGTGGATGTAGTATATTTGGATTTTCAGAAGACATTTGACAAGGTGCCACACGAGGTTGTTACACAAGATTGGGGATAATATACTAGCATGGATTGAGGATTGATTAACGGACAGAAAACAGAGAGTAGGAATAAACGGGTAATTTTTGAGATGGCAGGGTGTAACTAGTGAGATGCTGCAAAGATCAGTGTGGCCCTCCGCTTTATACAATTTATCTAAATGGCTCAGATGAGTGAACCGAGTGTAATGTATCCATTTTCTGACACTACAAAGCTGGGTGGGAAAGTCAGTTGTGGGAAGGATGCAAAGAGGCTGCAAAGTGATATAGACAGGCTAAGTGAGTGGGCAAGAAGGCGACAGATGGAGTATTTTGTGAGGAAGTGTGAAATTGTCCACTTTGGTCGGAAGAATGGAAAAGAAGAATATTTTTTTAAAAGGTGAGAGACTGGGAAATGTTGGTATGCAGAGGGATTTGGGGGACCTTAGACACAAATCACAAAGTAAACATGCAGGTACAGCAAGCAATTACATAGAAACGTAGAAAATAGGTGCAGGAGTAGACCATTCGGCCATTTGAGCCTGCACCACCATTCAATAACATCATGGCTGATCATTCCCTCAGTACCCCTTTCCTGCTTTCTCTCCATACCCCTTGATCCTCTTGGCCGTAAGGGCCATATCTAACTCACTCTTGAATATATCCAATGAACTGGCATCAACAACTCTCTGCGGCAGGGAATTCCACAGGTTAACATCTGAGTGAAGATGTTTCTCCTCATCTCAGTCCTAAACGGCCTACCCCTTATCCTAAGACTGTGTCCCCTGGTTCTGGACTTCACCAACATCAGGAACATTCTACCCGCATCGAAGCTATCCCGTCATGTCAGAATCTTATATGTTTCTATGAGATCCCCTCTCATCCTTCTATAAACTCTAGTGTATAAAGGCCCAGTTGATCCAGTCTCTCCTCATATGTCAATCCTGCCATCCCGGGAATCAGTCTGGTGAACCTTCACTGCACTCCCTCAATAGCAAGAATGTCCTTCCTCAGATTAGGAGACCAAAACTGAACACAATATTCCAGGTGAGGCCTCACCAAGGCCCTGTACAAGTGCAGTAAGACCACCCTGCTTCTATACTCAAATCCCCTCGCTATGAAGGCCAACATGCCATTTGCCTTTTTCACCGCCTGCTGTACCTGCATGCCCACTTTCAATGACTGATGTACCATGACACCCAGGTCTCATTGCACCCCCTCTTTTCCTAATCTGCCGCCATTCAGATATTCTGTCTTCGCGTTTTTGCCCTCACATTTATCCACATTATGCTGCATCTGCCATGAATTTGCCCACTCACCTAACCTGTCCAAGTCACCCTGCAGCCTCCTAGCGTCCCCCTCACAGCTCTCACCGCCACCCAGTTTAGTGTCATCTGCAAACTTGGAGATATTACACTCAATTCCTTCATCCAAATCATTGATGTATATTGTGAAGAGCTGGGATCCCAGCACTGAGCCCTGCGGCACTCCACTAGTCACTGCCTGCCATTCTGAAAAGGACCTGTTTATCCCGACTCTCTGCTTCCTGTCTGCCAACCAGTTCTCTATCCACGTCAGTATATTACCCCCAATACCATGTGCTTTAATTTTGCACACCAATCTCTTGTGTGGGACCTTGTCAAAAGCCTTTTGAAAATCCAAACACACCACATCCACTGGTTCTCCCTTGTCTACTAGTTACATCCTCAAAAAATTCCAAAAGATTTGTCAAGCATAATTTGCTCTTCATAAATCCATGCTGACTTGGACCGATCCAGTCACTGCTTTCCAAATGTGCTGCTGTTTCATCCTTAATAATTGATTCCAACATTTTCCCCACTACTGATGTCAGGCTAACTGGTCTATAATTACCCACTTTCTCTCTCCCTCCCTTTTTTAAAAAGTGGTGTTACATTAGCTACCCTCCAGTCCATGTGAACTGATCCAGAGTCGATAGACTGTTGGAAAATGATCACCAATACATCCACTATTTCTAGGGCCACTTCCTTAAGTACTCTGGGATGCAGACTACCAGGCCCTGGGGATTTATCGGCCTTCAATCCCATCAATTTCTCTAACACAATTTCCCGCCTAATAAGGATATCCTTCAGTTCATCCTTCTCACTAGATTCTTGGTCCCCTAGTACTTCCGGAAGGTTATTTGTGTCTTCTTTCGTGAAGACAGAACCAAAGTATTTGTTCAATTGGTCTGCCATTTCTTTGTTCCCCATTATAAATTCACCTGAATCTGACTGCAAGGGACCTACGTTTGTCTTCACTAATCTTTTTCTCTTCACATATCTATAGAAGCTTTTGCAGTCAATTTTTATGTTCCCAGCAAGCTTCTTCTCGTACTCTATTTTCCCCCTCTTCATTAAACCCTTTGTCCTCCTCTGCTGAATTCTAAATTTCTCCCAGTCCTCAGGTTTGCTGCTTTTTCTGGCCAATTTATAAGCCTCGTCCTTGGATTTAACACTATCCTTAATTTCTCTTGTTAGCCACGGTTGAGCTACCTTCCCCTTTTTATTTTTACTCCAGACAGGGATGTATAATTGTTGAAGTTCATCCATGTGATCTTTAAATGTTTGCCATTGCCTATCCACCGTCAACCCTTTAAGTATCATTTACCAGTCTATTCTAGCCAACTCGCGCCTCAAACCATCGACGTTACCTTTCCTTAAGTTCAGGACCCTAGTTTCTGAATTAACTGTGTCACTCTCCATCTTAATAAAGAATTCTACCATGTTGAATAAAGAATTCTACCATACCAATTATGAAAGCAAATGGTATGTTGGCCTTTATTGCTAGAGAGTTAGAGTATCAGAGCAAAGAAGTCTTGCTGCAATTATATCGGGCTCTGGTGAGACCACACCTGGAGTACTGTGCACAGTTTTGGTCGTCTTACCTAAGAAAGGATATACTTGCCTTCGAGGCGGTGCAATGAAGGTTCACTAGATTGATTCCTGGAATGAGAGGGCTGTCCTTGAGGAAAGATTGAGTAGAATGGGACCTATATTCTCTGAACTTTGGAAGAATGAGAGGTGAATTCATTGAAACATATAAGATTCTTGGAGGGCTGAGAGGCTGTTTCCCCCTGGTTGGGGAGTCTAGAACCAGGGATCATAGTCTCAGGATAAGGGGTCGGCCATTTAGGACTGAGATGAGGAGAAACTTCTTCACTCAGTGGTGAATCTTTGGAATTCTCTGCCCCAGAGGGCTGTGATGCTCAGTCGATGAGTATATTCAAGACTAAAATCAGTGGATTTTTGGGCATTAAGGGAATCCAAGGGATGGAAAGTGGGGCCTTGATCTTATTGAATGGCCGAGCAGTCTCGATGGGTCATATGGCCTACTTTTCTTATGTTCTTATGGATGCTGGAATAGAGAATAATTTGCTACAGGGAGTGATTGAGGCAGAGATCATTGCATCTTTTAAGGGAAAATTGGATAAATATTTGTAGCAGAGGAAGATACAAGGCTATGGGGAGGTTAGTTTGGATTGCTCAAACAAAGAGCCTCTCTCTGTGCTGTAAACCTCTGGTCCTAAGAATATCTAACCAACCATTTCTTGTCCAGAGCAATCTTCCTTTTAAATTATGACCAAGATTTATAGTGGCCTTAAAGTTGAATAAGCGCCACTGAATTTAATAGATCCCATTGGGTTTTATCTGTGGTTTGCCCTCTTCGTAACATCCGTTGCTTCTTAAATTTTCACAAAGATCATGTTCAGAATGCTGTATCTGTGATGTTTTCTTTGGATGCAGCAAAAACCTTTGACCAGGTAGCGTGAAACTTTCTCGGGTCTAGCTTAAGAGTACAAAGTTTGGAAGAGTACAGAAATATTGCACTAACTATTGCACTCCATTACATTTACACAAATTAACTCTGCTGCCTCTAATACTTGTTAGAGTAGGTCTTGGTGGGGGGGATCAATAATTTCCAAGTCTGTTTGCCACACCCATTTGTTCAAGCATACTGAGTATCAACAAGGAATTCATTGACATTGAACCTGCAGTATTGTGTGCTCAGGTTAGCAGTTCCGATCTACAGATCTGATCCAATTGTTGTGCCGCTGTTCCCTGCTCCGTGGTCCTTCCTGTCCCGTGGTGCGTGTGCAATTACCACATTAGTCCTTTTCAAATAAACTGTTATGGAATTGGCCAATGCGAATGTACAGGTGCAGCGTCCAAAATCAAGAGTTCTGGAATGTTCCGGAATCCGGACCGGGCGACCCTGCCGACCTCGGGGCCTCGCCGCTGCCCGACCTTGGGCCTCGCCGCTGCCCGACCTTGGGCCTCGCCGCCCTTACCTCGGGGTCTCCTCGCCGGCCCGCGCAAACATCTCCTCGGCGGGGCCCTGCCCGAACACCACCTTGGTGGGGCCGGATGGTCCGAGCAGCTCTTCGGCGGGAATCCCCCTGTGCGCTTTCTGACGTTCCGAAATCCAGAAATACCCGAACCTGGGCTCGGGTGTTTCAGATTTGTGATGTCAGAAAACAAATCGAAAATCTGGAAAAACCCGGAACGGCCTTGGTCCTGAGGGTTCCAGATTTTAGGCGCTGCACCTGTATCATGTATCTGAAGCTCGGGCTAGGCATGTCCATTCAGATATGGTTTTTATTTGTGGGATGCTGTACCTGACTAGCTGTCGATTGGGGGAAGGGGAGAGGTTCTAGGGGACCGAGGGTCTAGCGAGGAGGGGGAACTGAGGGAAATCCTTATTAGTCAGGAAATGGTGTTCGGGAAATTGATGGGATTGAAGGCCAATAAATCCCCAGGGCCTGATAGTCTGCATCCCAGAGTACTTAAGGAAGTGGCCCTAGAAATAGTGGATGCATTGGTGATCATTTTCCAACATTCAGTGGACTCTGGATCAGTTCCTATGGATTGTAGGGTAGCTAATATAAACCCTCTTTTTTAAAAAAAAAAGGAGGGAGAGAGAAAACAGGGAATTATAGACCGGTTAGCCTGACATTGGTAGTGGGGAAAATGCTGGAATCAATTATTAAAGATGTAATAGCAGCGCATTTGGAAAGCAGTGACAGGATCAGTCCAAGCCAGCATGGATTTATGAAGGGGAAATCATGCTTGACAAATCTTCTAGAATCTTTTGAGGATGTAACTAGTAGAGTGGATAAGGGAGAACCAGTAAATGTGGTGTATTTGGACTTTCAAAAGACTTTTGACAAGGTCCCACAAGAGATTGGTGTGCAAAGTTAAGTCAAATGGCATTGGGGGTAATGTATTGACGTGGATAGAGAACTGGTTGGCAGACAGGAAGCAAAGAGTGGGAATAAACGGGTCCTTTTCAGAATGGCAGGCAGTGACTAGTGGGGTACTGCAAGGTTCAGTGCTGGGACCCCAGTTACTTACAATATATTATTAATGATTTAGACAAAGAAATTGAATGTAATACCTCCCAAGTTTGCAGATGACACTAAGCTGAATGGCAGTGTGAGCTGTGAGGAGGATGCTATGAAGCTGCAGGGTGACTTGGACAGGTTAGGTGAGTGGGCAAATGCATGGCAGATGCAGTATAATGTGGATAAATGTGAGGTTAACCACTTTGGTGGCAAAAACCAGGAAGGCAGATTATTATCTGAATGGTGACAGAATAGTAAAAGGGGAGGTGCAACGAGACCTGGGTGTCATGGTACATCAGTCATTGAAAGTAGGCATGCAGGTACAGCAGGCGATGAATAAGGCAAATGGTACGTTGGCCTTCATAGCGAGAGGATTTGAGTATAGGAGCAGGGAGGTCTTGCTGCAGTTGTATAGGGCCTTGGTGAGACCACACCTTGAGTATTGTGTGCAGTTTTGGTCTCCTAATCTGAGGAAGGACATTCTTGTTATTGAGGGAGTGCAGCAAAGGTTCACCAGACTGATTCCCGGGATGGCAGAACTGACATATGAAGATAGACTGGATCAACTAGGCTTATATTCACTGGAATTTAGAAGAATGAGAGGGAATCTCATAGAAGCATATCAAATTCTGACAGGACTGGACAGGTTAGATGCAGGAAGAATGTTCCTGATGTTGGGGAAGTCCAGAACCAGGAGTCACAATATAAGGATAAGGGGTAAGCCATATAGGACCGCGATGAGGAGAAACATTTTCACCCAGAGAATTGTGAACCTGTGGAATTCTCTACCACAGAAAGTTGTTGAATCCAGTTCGTTGGATATTTTCAAAAGGGAGTTAGATGTGGCCCTTTCGGCTAAAGGGATCAGGGGATATGGAGAGAGAAGGCAGGAGTGGGGTACTGAAGTTGCATGATCAGCCATGATCATATTGAATGGTGGTGCAGGCTCGAAGGGCCGAATGGCCTGCTCCTGCACCTTTTTTCTATGTTTTTATGTTTCTATGTTCCTGAGTTAACTCATGAGCAGTGGGATGTGGGGAAAGAGGATTTTTAAAAAGATATATTCATTCTTGGGATGTGGGCCTCAGTGTCGAGGCCAGGATTTATTGCCCATCTCTTGTGACCCTTAACTCTGTAACTTGTTTGGCCACACTGATGTGGGCCTGCAGTCACACACAGGCCATACCGGATGAGGATGGCAGAATTCCTTCCCTAAAGAGCATTCGTCAGCCAGCTGGGTTTATATGGGGATTATGGAAATATCGAACAATCCCGGCACCCGACTCGACCATTCCGATTTGATGATCATTTCAAACATTTAAGAGGCCGCGGCGCCATATTTCTGAGCAGGCAGCCCGTGCCGTGCTGATACCTGTTCTCTACTATTGTTTTAAGCTTGAAACTTTATCCGTAAATCAAGTCTGCAGTATCACAACAGCAAGATCACTGATCTGGGATCCAAGGAACTGCAGCCACACTGCGCACAACTGAACCACCGTCACGCATTTATTTCAAAAGTGATTTCAATCAAACTCTGAGCCTTGATTAGGTGGGTTGTGGGTGCAGTGGTGGGTTGCGGGGGTGTGGGGATGATCCTGAGATGGGTGGTGACTGAATTGGGGTGCAGAGGGGGTTGGGAAAGCCATGTCCCTGGGACGGGTGGTGACCCCTGGGGTGGGGATGGTGGGGTAGGAGTTGCTGGAACATCCTGGCTTTACCATCACCGAATTCACCCACCATCAACATCCTGGGGGGTCATCATTGACCAAAATCTTAATTGGACCAGCCACTTCAATACTGCGGCTATAAAAGCAGGTCAGAGGTGGTGAGTGTCTCACCTCCTGACTCCCCAAAGCCTTTCCACCATCTACAAGGCACAAGTCAGGAGTGTGACGGAGACTTGCCTGGATGAGAGCAGCTCCAACAAGATTCGAGAAGCTCAATACCATCCATGACAAAGCAGCCCGCTTGATTGGCACCCCATTCCACCACCTTAAACATTCACTCCCTCAATCACTGATGCACCGTGGCTGCAGTGTGTACCATCTACAAGATGCACTGCAGCAACTCGCAAGGCTTCTTTGACAGCACCTCCCAAACCCGTGACCTCTACCACCTAGAAGGACAAGGGCAGCAGGCGCATGGGAACACCACCACCTCCACGTTCCGCTCCAAGTCACACACCATCCTGACTTGGAAATATATCGCTGTTCCTTCATCGTCGCTGGATCAAAATCCTGGAACTCTCTCCCTAACAACACTGTGGGAGCACCGTCACCACACGGACTGCAGCAGTTCAAGAAGGCGGCTCACCACCACCTTCTTAAGGGCAGTTAGGGATGGGCAATAAATGTTTGCCTTGCCAACGACACCCACATCCCATGAATGAATACATTTTAAAAGATGATCTTGTGGAGGCAGAGGGCATGGCTGAGGTACTAAATGAGTACTTTGCATCTGTCTTCACTAGCGATGAGGATGCTGCCAATATAGCAGTAGACGAGGAGGCAGTAGCGATATTGGATAGGATAAAAATAGATAAAGAGGAGGTACTTAAAAGGTTGGGAGTCCTCAAAGTAGAAAAGTCACCCGGTCCGGATGGGAGGCATCCTCGGTTACTGAGAGAAGTAAGGATAGAATTGCCAAGGCTCTGGCCACAATCTTCCAATCCTCCTTGGATATGGGGATGGTGTCAGAGGACTGGAGGTTTGACAATGTTACACCCCTGTTTAAAAAAAGTGGAGAGGGATAAACCTGACAACTACAGGCCAGTCAGCTTAACGTCAGTGGTGGGGAAAGTTTTAGAGACAATAATCTGGGACAAAATTAATTGGCTCTTGGAAAAGTATCAGCTAATTAATGAAAGTCAGCACAGATTTGATAAAGACAAATCGTGTTTGACTAACTGGATCGAGTTCTTTGATGGAGTAACGGAGAGGGTTGATGACAGTAGTGCGATTGATCATCTGTATATGGACTTTCTAAAGACGCTTGACAAGTAACACGTAATAGAAAAACAAAATACTGCGATGCTGGAAAACAAATAGAGAAAAAATGCTGGAAGTACTGAGCGGGTCAGGCAATTGCTGCCAGACCCGCTGAGTATTTCCAGCACTTTCTATTTTTATGCCGCATAATGGATTTGTTAGCAAAATTAAAGCCTGTGGGATTAAAGGGACAGTGATAGCATGGATACAATATTGGCTGAGGGACAGAAAGCAGAGAGTAGTGGTGAACAGTTTTTTGAACTGGAGGGAAGTATACAGAAGTGTTCCCCAGGGGTAGATATTAGGACCACAGCTCTTTTTCATAGAATCATAGAATGGTTACAGCACAGAAGGAGGCCTTTCGGCCCATTGAGCCCGTGCTGGCCCTCTGCCGGAGCACCTCAGATAGTCCCACTCCCCCGCCCTTTCTCCGCAGCCCTGCAAATCTTTTTGCTTCAGCTACTTATCCAATTCCCTTTTGAAAGCCACGATTGAATCAGGCAGTGCGTTGCAGATCATAACTCACTGTGTCGCCTTTGGTTCTTCTGTCAATCGCCTTAAATCTGTGCCCTCTGGTTCTCGCCCCTTCTGCCAATGGGAACAGTTTCTCTCTACCTATTCTGTCCAGACCCCTCCTGATTTTGAACACCTCTATCAAATCTCCTCTCCCGCTTCTCTGCTCCAAGGAGAACAACCCCAGCTTCTCCAGTCTATCCACGTAACTGAAGTCCCTCATCCCTGGAACCATTCTTGTAAATCTTTTCTGCATCCTCTCTAAGGCTTCGCATCCTTCCTAAAGTGTGGTGCCCAGAATTATATGCAATACTTACTCCAGTTGAGGCCGAATCAGTGGTTTATACAGGTTCATCATAACTTTGTTGCTTTTGGACTCTGCCTCTATTTATAAAGTCCAGGATCCCATATGCTTCTTTTTAACTGCTTTCTCAACATGCCCTGCCACCTTCAACGATTTGTGCACATATAGCCCCAGGTCTCTCTGTTCATGCACCCCCTTTAGAATTATACCCTTTCGTTTATATTGCCTGTCCTCATTCTTCTTACCAAAATGTATATTTCACTCCACACTTTTCTGTGTTGAAATTTCATCTGTCACGTGCCCACCTATTCCACCAGCCTGTCTATGTCCTCTTAACTTCTATCACTCTCCTCCTCACTGTTCACTGTACTTCCAAGTTTTGTGTGATCTGCAAATTTTGAAATTGTGCCCTGTACACCCAAGCACAAGTCATTATTATTTATCAAGAAAAGCAATGGTCCTTGTACCGACCACTGGGGAACACCACTGTATACCTTCCTCCAGTCCGAAAAACAACCGTTCACCACTACTCTCTGTTTCCTCTCACTGAGCCCATTTTGTATCCATGCTGCAACTGTCCCTTTTATTCCATGGGCTTCAACTTTGCTGGCAAGTCTATTGTGTGGCACTTTATCAAAGGCCTTTTAGAAATCCATGTACCGCATTGCCCTCATCAACCCTCTCTGTTACCTCATCAAAACGCTCAATCAAGTTAGTTAAACGCTATTTGCCTTTAACGAATCCATGCTGGCTTTTCTTAATTGCTCCACACTTGTCCAAGTAAATGTTAATTTTGTCCAAGATTAGCATTTCTAAAAGCTTCCCCACTACTGATAAATATATATTAATGACCTAGATTTTGGTATATAGGGCATCATTTCAAAGTTTGCAGATGACACAAAACTCAGAAATGTAGTAAACAGTGATGAGGATAGTAACAGACTTCAGGATATCAGCTAACTGGTGGAATCGGCAGACAGGGCAGATTAAATTTAATACAGAGAAGTGCAAGGTGATTCAGTTTGATAGAAGAATGAGGAGAGGCAATATCAATTAAATGGTACAATTTTCAAGGGGGTACTGTATTTACACAAATCTTTGAAGGTAGAAGGACAAGTATTGAAAGCGGTAGAGACATAAGAGTGCAAAAGTAGGGAGGTTATGTTAAACCTTTATAAAACACTGGTTAGGCATCAGCTGGAGTACTGTGTCCAATTCTGGGCACCACACTTTAGGAAGGATTTACTAGAATGGTACCAGGGATGAAGGACTCCGGTTACTGAGTGAGACTGGAGAAGCTGGGGGTGTTCTCTCTTTAGAGAAGAAAAGGTTAAGAAGAAATTTGAAAGAGGTGTTCAAAATCATGAATGGTTTTCATGGAGTAAATAAGGAGAAAGTGTTTCCAGTGGTAGAAGGGTTGGCGATCAGAGGATACAGATTTAAGGTGATTATTGAGAGATGATCTGAGGAAACTTTTTTTTTTACGCTGAGTTGATCTGGAATGCACTGCCTGAAAGGACTTTTTAAAAAATGTATTAGTTCCTGGAATATGGGCGTCGCTGCCAAGGCCAGCATTTATTGCCCATCCCTAATTGCCCCCCAAGAAGGTGATGGTGAGCCGCCGCCTTGAACCGCTGTACTTTGTAGGTTTGGTATAACTGAGTGACCTGCTCGACCATTTCAGAGGGCCGTTAAAAGTCAACCACAGTCTGGAGTCACATATCGGCCAAACCAGGTAAAGATGGCAAATTTCCTTCACCGTTGCCGATCCCAGCTTTGTATTCCGGATTAATTTAATTCAAAGAATTGAAATTCCCCAGCTGCTGTGGGGTGTTTGAACTTATGTCTCTGGATTATCAGTCCAGCCCTCAGGATTACTAGTCCAGTAACATTACGACTGCGCTAGCATTCCCTGGCCAAATGGTGGAAGCAGATTCAATAGTCACTTTCAAAAGGGACAAGTTGGACAACTACTTGAAGGGGATACGTTTACAGGGCCACGGGGACAGAGTGGGGGGTGGGACTAATGGGGTAGCTCTCATAGAACTGGCAAAGGCACAATGGGCCGAATGGCTGAATCATTCCATGATTCTATCCCCATCAGCAGCATTTAACAGGTTCCCCTTGCTGTCATAAAGCATCTGCATTTTAACCTCTTAAGTATAATAAACAACACTACCGATGTTAAATGAATGAAACCATAGTAAATGCATGAGTCCAATTAAAAGTACAGTGGAACCTTCAGAAAATACATGACCTAATTTATAGGACAGCAGCTGAGAGATATGGGGCCCAAGTTTCCACATGATTTGTGCCTGATTTTTAGGAGCAACTGGTGGAGAACGGACTATCTTAGAAATCGCAATTCTCCACATTTTTTTTTTCTGCAGTTCTAGTCAGGTAGAACAGTTCCACTTTGGAACAGAATTTTTTTCTTCAAAAGGGGGCGTGTCCGGCCACTGACGCCTGATTTCAAAGTTTCCACAGTGAAAACGTACTCCAAACTAACTTAGAATGGAGCAAGTGAAGATTTTTGTAGAACTGAAAAAACCTGTTCTACACATTAAAAAATCAGGCGCAGGTTACAAATTAGGCGTCCAGAACGAGGTGGGGGGGGAGGGGGGGGGAGGGGAACTCATTAAATTCTACAATAAATCCTTATTTATACTTCTACAAATATTATACAAATAAATCCAACCTGAATAAACATTTATAAGCAAAGAAAAGATTAAATAAACCATCTTCCTACTTGTGTGAAAGTGCTTCAGCCAGCCTCACAAGTTTGTTTGTTCGTTCCCGACGGCAGGGGGGGAGGGGAGTGCGGGCCCGATTGACCGACCGCAGCGGGGGGAGGAAGCCGTTCCAGACGGCATGGGGCCGTTGGGAAACGGCTGCCTCAACTTCTGAGGCTTCCTGCAGCCTTCTCACTGCTGCAAGAAGCCTCTGTGCTGATGTGCCGATGGCAATGTGCTTTTATTAAAAAATGTTCAAAAATTAAACAGCTACAAAGAACTACAAAAATGGCCGAGTGCCAATGTTTCCTTCACACTGCGCGTGCGCGAACGCTCCAACGCGCATGCGCAGGGTTGCCGGCAGGAAAAAAACGAATTTAAATGGTACCCGCCCCCTCCCACTTACAAAATCGGTGCGAGTGGTAGGCTCCGCCCCCTGCACGCCGCGCCAGGCAGACATGGAGCTGCAAGGCGCTCGAGAATAGCGCATTTTTTTTTTAGGCGCCGTTTTAGGCGCGAAAAACGGGCGCCCAGCTCGGAGGGGAAACTTGGGGCCCCATGAACACTGCAATCTACTTGTCGTCATAATGGAACAAACCAATTTATTTTGATAAAGAAACCATCATCATCATAGGCAGTCCCTCGGAATCGAGGAAGCCTTGCTTCCACTCTAAGGGCCCAATTTTCCGATATCAGCTAGAACGGCGAACCTCCGAGAGGCCCGCTTATTTTGTGGAATGAAAAACGCGGCAAAAACTTACCTCGCGATTATCCGAGTGCAGCAGGCCTGTTCAGCAGTCAGCGCGACGCAGCACGGTGGGGGGCCTGTTCAGCAGTCAGCACGACGCAGCACGGGTGGGGGGGAGCAGCGGAGCTACAGCCCTGGGCAAAAAAGAGTGCCGACAGCTGCGCGCGTGCGCAGTACCTCCTGGCCCCCAGATTCTGTGTGCGTGTGCTGCTGGGAGGGCCCGAAGCACGCAGCCCCTAGCCCTGGCCGAATGGGCTCCTGGAGCAGGCAGAGTGCCGATTTCCAGCCTGCAGCACGCAGCCTCTAGTCCTGGTCAGTGCTCCCAAACGGGTCGGTGAGGTAGGAACTTTTTATTTTTTATTTGATTTATTGAATGATTTATTTTATTTTTTACATTTTTTTATTGATTTATTTTATCATTTATTATTGATGATGGTTCTTTATTTTTAAAAGTGAAGTGTTTAATGCTTTGGAAAATCCCCTAACTTCCACCCCCGCCCAATCTCTGGCTACCTGCGCCTAATTCTAAAGTGTACGCAAGGTTTGTCTGCGCGTACAAAAGTCGACACTGTCTCCGTTCTAAGTTAATTTGGAGTAACTTTTCGGTGCCTAAACTTGCAAACCAGGCGTAAGTGGCTGGTAACGCCCCCTTTTGGGGAAAAAAAAAACTGAACTAAAACGAAACTAAACTAACTCACTAGAACTGGAGCAAACTAAATGCTGAGAATTGCGATTTCTAAGATACTCCAAACTAAACTAGTTGCTCCAAAAAAATGGGAGCAACTCCACTTGAAACTTGGGCCCTAAAAGTGAGTTCTAAGGTGACTGAACAGCCCAAAACGGGAATTACAGTCTCTGTCACAGGTGGGACAGACAGTGGTTGAATGAAAGGGTGGGTGGGGAGCCTGGTTTGCCGCATGCTCCTTTCGCTGTCTGCGCTTATTTTATGCATGCTCTGGGCGACGAGACTCAAGGTGCTCAGCACCCTCCCGGATGCTCTTCCTCCACTTTGGGCAGTCTTGGGCCAGGGATTCCCTGATACCAGTGGGGATGTTGCAATTTATCAAGGAGGCTTTGAGGGTGTCCTTGAAACATTTCCTCTGCCCACCTGGGGCTCGCTTGCCGTGTAGGAATTCCGAGTAGAGCGCTTGCTTAGGGAGTCTCGTGTCATGTATGTGGATGATGTGTCCTACCCAACGGAATTGGTCGAGTGTGGTCAGTGCTTCGATGCTGGGGATGTTGGCCTGAACGATATTACTGACGTTGATGCGTCTATCCTCCCAGTGGATTTGCAGGATCTTGCGGAGACAGCACTGGTGGTACTTCTCCAGCGCTTTGAGGTATCTGCTGTATATAGACCACGTCTCTGAGGCATATAGGAGGGCGGATATCACTGCTGCCCTGTAGACCATAAGCTTGGTGCCAGATTTGAGGTCCTGGTCTTCAAACACTCTGTTCCTCAGGCAACAGAAGGCTGCTCTGGCACACTGGAGGCGGTGTGGACCTCGTCATCGATGTCTGCCCTTGCTGATAGTAGGCTCCTGAGGTATGGAAAATGGTCCACGTTGTCCAAGGCCATGCCGTGGATTTTGATGATCGGAGGGCAGTGCTGTGTAGGGGGGTCAGGTTGGTGGAGGACCTTTGTCTTACGGATGTTTAGTGTAAGGCCCATGCTTTCGTACACCTCGGTGAAGGTGTTGATGATGGCTTGGAGTTCGGCCTCTGAATATGCGCAGATGCAAGCGTTGTCCGCGTATTGTAGTTCGATGATAGAGGATGGGACGACCTTGGATCTAGCCTGGAGGCGGCGAAGGTTGACCAGGTTCCCATTGGTTCTGTACTTTAGTTCCACTGGGGAGCTTGCTGAGGGTGAGATGAAGCATTGCAGTGAGGAAGAGCATTGGTGCGATTCCACAGCCCTGCTTGACCCCGGTCCGGATGTGGATTGGGTCTGTGGTGAATCTGTTGGTCAGAATCACAGCTTGCATGTCGTTGTGGAGCACGCGGAGGATGGTGACAAACTTTTGGGGGCAGCCGAAATGGAGGAGCATGCTACATAGTCCTTCACGGTTGACAGTGTCAAAGGCCTTTGTGAGGTCAAAGAAGGCCATGTACAAGGTTTGGTGGTGTTCCCTGCATTTTTCTTGTTGCGCGGTGAAGATCATGTCCGTTGTACACCTTAGTGAATGGAATCCACATTGTGACTCTGGGAGGAGCTCTTCAGCCACAGGGAGAAGACAGTTGAGGAGGATTCTTGTAATGACTTTCCCAGTGCTGGGAAATTCCTCTAGTTGCCGCAGTCGGACTTGTCCCCATTTTTGAAGGTGGTCATGATTACGGCATCTCTGAGATCTCCTGGCATGCTCTCCTTCTTCCAGATAAGAGAGATGAGGTCATGCATTCGTACCAATAGTGCTGCTCCGCCATACTTAAGTGCCTCGGCGAGGATTCCATCTCCTCCTGAAGCCGCCTTGTTCTTGAGCTGATTGATGGCCTTTTCTACCTCGTGCAGGGCTGGGGTTTTGCTGAGATGGGGGCGGGCAGCATGCTGCAGGATGGAGTCGAGGGCAATTGTATTGAAGGCAGAGTCTCGGTTAAGGAGATCTTCGAAGTGCTCCTTCCAGCGGGCCCTGACTGCCTCGGTGTCCTTAATGAGTGCCTCTCCGTTCTTGGCCAGCAGTGGGGTGGGGCCTTGGGTGTTTGGCCGGTGGATGGTCTTGACTGCAGCGAAGAATCCTCGCACATCATGGCTGTCGGCCAGCTGCTGAAAGGGACCATTTGCTAATTAAATCAACAACCCAGCTGATGTAATTTTAACCATTTCGGTCAAGGATGAAAACAATTCACTCTGTCACAGGTGGGCTGTTTAAAGGAGTAGGTTGTAAATGTGAGAATAGAACCTTGAATCAAAAATCACTTTTACTTTGGTGTGCTCACATTCATATCTTTCCATTCTTTCCTTGGCTTGCCTGCTCATTTCAACCCAGGGAGTGCGATTCTGTCTTTTTATGAATAGACATTCTTGTCATCTCAATATCTTATCGATTGAACAGCTTTTAGCCCAACTTCATAAGCTTCCCTCCATCAAACATCACCTTTTATATACTCTAGTATCAGGTGACCCTTGGTGAAGACAATGCGCCCCCAAAGTTCCACCCCCAAAAACGTTGAAGTTCAGCCCTTTGTTAAGAGCTGTCCACAAAATCATCTTCTCTCTGCTCTCTCTCATTTCACCAGCACAGCAAGTGCCATTGCTCTACTCCTCCAGCTCTCTGATATTTAAATGGTATCTCTGCCGTCTGGCTGCTGCTTTAAAATCACCTCTTCCTGTACCTGCCTATAACTTCCTGTACCTGCCCACACCAGCCTACCCCTGCCTAAACCTTCCCATACCTACATATACCTTCCCGTACCTGTCTATACAGTGCAGGCTCGAAGGGCCGAATGGCCTACTCCTGCACCTATTTTCTATGTTTCTATTTACTATACCTTCCTATACATGCCTATACCTATGCTAGTGGGCTGTTACCAATTTTAAATCGGCAGTTTTCCTGAGGGGCTGTTGCCATTTTCAATGTTGCAGTGCTGGAGGAGCGGATCCGAACGGGTGATGGCAATGAGCTGCTGTTGCTGGGTCTGTTCTCTTTTGAAAAATTGTTCCACTAAGAGGGAAACATGAGGCAAGATATGACACTAATGTAGTTGGATCCCTTCTCCCCCCCCCCCCCCCCCCACCCCCATTATTTCCATCACCAAACGGGGAGATACATAAGAACATAATATAAGAAATAGAAGCAGAATTAGGTCATTTGGCCCCTCGAGCCTGCTCCGCCATTCACTAAGTTCATGGCTGATCTGATCATGGACTCCGCTCCACTTCCCCGCCCGCTCCCCATAACCCTTCACTCCCTTATCATTCAAAAATCTGTCTATCTCCGCCTTAAATATAGTCAATGACCCAGCCTGCACAGCTCCCTGGGGCAGAGAATTCCACAGATTTACGACCCTCTAAGAGAATAAATTTCTCCTCATCTCAGTTCTAAATGTGCGATCCCTTATTCTTAAACTATGCCCCTGGTTTCTAGATTCCCCCACGAGTGGAAACACCATCTCTGCATCCACCTTGTCAAGCCCCCTCAGTATCATATATGTTTCAATAAGATCACCTCTCATTCTTCTAAACTCCAGTGAGTATAGGCCCAACATGCTGAACCTTTCTTCATAAGTCAACCCCTTCATCTCAGGAATCAACCTCGTGAACCTTCTCTGAACAGCCTCCAATGCAAGTATATCGTTCCTTAAATACGGAGACCAAAACTGTACGCTGTACTCCAGGTGTGGCCTCACCAATACCCTGTACAGTTGTAGCAGGACTTCTCTGCTTTTATACTCTATCCCCCTTGTATCGACCACCTCCTGAAATCACTTCTTTTCAGACCCTAGTATGCAGGCCATTGGGTCCAGGGGACTTGTCCACGTTTAGTCCCATTATTTTACCGAGCACTTTTTCTTTAGTGATAGTGATTGTTTTAAGTTCGCCCCTCCCCATAGCCCCTTGATTATCTATTATTGGGATGTTTTTAATGTATTCTACCTTGAAGACTGATGCAAAATATTTGTTCAAAGTCTGCCATTTTCCTGTTCCCCATTATTAATTCCCCAGTCTCATCCCCTAAGGGACCAACATTTACTTTAGCTACTCTCTTCCTTTTTATATATATGTAGAAGCTCTTACTATCTGTTTTTATATTTTTGCTAATTTACTTTCATAATCCATCTTCCCTCTTATTTTTTTAGTCATCCTTTGCTGGTTTTTACTCTTTTTAATATTTTTACTCTTAAATGCAAGTGTAATGAGTAGGTTATTTTCAAAAAGGGAGACCTTTTCTCTAAGGTGTTTTCATTTTGTTGTGTGATGTTGTCTCTACTGTATTTCATCATCATCATAGGCAGTCCCTCGGAATCGAGGAAGACTTGCTTCCACTCTTAGAATGAGTCCAATACAAGAGCCACAGTCCCTGCCATAGGTGGGACAGATAGTCGTTGAGGGTAAGGAAGGGTGGGACCGGTTTGCCACACGCTCTTTCCGCTGGCTGCGCTTGATTTCTGCATGCTCTCGGCGACGAGACTCGAGGTGCTCAGCGCCTTCCCGGATACACTTCCTCCACTTAGGGTGGTCTTTGGCCAGGGACTCCCAGGTGTCGGTGGGGATGTTGCACTTTATCAGGGAGGCTTTCAGGGTGCCCTTGTAACGTTTCCTCTGCCCACCTTTGGCTCGCTTGGCATTTAGGAGCGCTTGCTTTGGGAGTCTCATGTCTGGCATGCGGACGATATGGCCTGCCCAGCGGAGCTGATCAAGTGTGGTCAGTGCTTCAATGCTGGGGATGTTGACCTGGTCGAGGACGCTAATGTTGGTGCGTCTGTTCTCCCAGGGGATATACTGTATTTATGCTAGTTTCTTTAAGCTGAAATGACTGTCTCTTTTGTGTAACTTGTACTGATACCAGGTTTCCAGCCACTGTGACAAGATTGTAACGAATGGAGGCCTGCAGTTGCTTCAGAAAATATACCAGCTGCGGCAAGATTCTCAGAAAATTCAGAGAAATATCATTCGAACAATTGGGAATTTGGCTTTAAATGAATGTCTCCACTCCGCCATAGCACAGTCAGGTGCGCTGATATCATTATGTGCCAGATCTCCTGGTTATTCTGAAAGGAATGAAGATTAATGTAACACTTACTATAGTTAATGTACTCCTGCGAAAGGTGAATCCGTTCTTTTGATGCAGCTGATTTTATTCAATTTTCTCTACCTTTATTTTTTTCATCCATTGACTTCAAAATATTGTGAAGCATCCTTATTGAGTATATTTTTCTTACTGAAGACATGACTAGCTGTGGAATCTGTAATGTAATGTGCAGGAGTTTTGAATTCTAGGATGGATTGGTCTCCTAGCTGAAGCGATGAAATCACCACATGTAATTCAGGCGTCACATGCAGCAAGAGCCTTGGCTAATCTCGACAGGGACACCGTGGAACAGAAGTACGAGGACGGAGTATATATTCTTCATCCTCAGTATAGAACCAGGTAAGATGCTCTTTGTTCTTTGTAAATAATTAACCTTTAGCGTGCTCATTGCTTTGTAATTTAAACCATTTACTCCAGTTCTCTGACCCACACTCTGAGTGCAGCCCACCTCTGTGTAAAGGAGCAGTGAATTAGTCTTATCTTTTTTGTATTATAATAAGGCAAGCGCAGCAACAACTTGATATAGTGCCTTTAAGGTAGTAAAATGTCCCAAGGTGCTTCACTGGAGCATTAACAGACAAAATGTGACATGAGCTACATGGAAATATTAGGGCAGGTGACAAAAAGCTTGGTCCAAGAGGTAGGTTTTAAACATAAAAACTAGGTGCAGGAAGGAGTAGGCCATTCGGCCCTTCGAGCCTGCACCACCATTCAATGAGCTCATGGCTGAACATGCAACTTCAGTACCCCATTCCTGCTTTCTCGCCATACCCCTTGATCCCCCTAGTAGTAAGAACTACATCTAACTCCTTTTTGAATATATTTAGTGAATTGGCCTCAACAACTTTCTGTGGTAAAGAATTCCACAGGTTCATCACTCTCTGGGTGAAGAAGTTTCTCCTCATCTCGGTCCTAAATGGCTTACCCCTTATCCTTAGACTGTGACCCCTGGTTCTGGACTTCCCACACATTCATAAGAACATAAGAATTAGGAACAGGAGTAGGACATCTAGCCCCTCGAGCCTGCTCCACCACCCAACAAGACTGTGGCTGATCTGGCCGTGGACTCAGCTCCACTTACCTGCCCGCTCCCCATAACCCTTAATTGCCTTATTGGTTAAAAATCTATCTATCTGTGATTTGAATATATTCAATGAGATAGCCTCAACTGCTTCCTTGGGCAGAGAATTACACAGATTCACAACCCTCTGGGTGAAGAAATTCCTTCTCATCTCGGTTTTAAATTGGCTCCCCCGTATTTTGAGGCTGTGCCCCCTAGTTCTCTCTCCGACCAGTGGAAACAACCTCTCTGCCTCTATCCTGTCTATCCCCTTCATTATTTTAAATGTTTCTATAAGATCACCCCTCATCCTTCTGAACTCCATTGAGTAAAGACCCAGTCTACTCAATCTATCATCATAAGGTAACCCCCTCATCTCCGGAATCAGCCCAGTGAATCGTCCCTGTACCCCTTCCAAAGCTAGTATATCCTTCCTTAAGTAAGGTGACCAAAACTGCACGCAGTACTCCAGGTGTGGCCTCACCAAAATCTGTACAGTTGCAGCAGGACCTCCCTGCTTTTGTACTCCATCCCTCTCGCAATGAAGGCCAACATTCCATTTGCCTTCCTGATTACCTGCAAACTAACTTTTTGGGATTCGTGCACAAGGACCCCCAGGTCCCTCTGCACTGCAGCATATTGTAATTTCTCCCCATTCAAATAATATTCCCTTTTACTGTGTTTTTTCTCAAGGTGGATGACCTCACATTTTCCGACATTGTATTCCATCTGCCAAACCTTAGCCCATTCGCCTAACCTATCTAAATCTCTTTGCAGCCTCTCTGTGTCCTCTACACAACCTGCTTTTCCACTAATCTTTGTGTCATCTGCAAATTTTGTTACACTACACTCTGTCCTCTCTTCCAGGTCATCTCTGTATATTGCAAACAGTTGTGGTCCCAGCACCGATCCCTGTGGCACACCACTAATCACCGATTTCCAACCCGAAAAGGACCCATTTATCCCGACTCTCTGCTTTCTGTTAGCCAGCCAATTCTCGATCCATGCTAATACATTTCCTCTGACTCTGCGTATCTTTATCTTCTGCAGTAACCTTTTGTGTGGCACCTTATCGAATGCCTTTTGGAAATCTAAATACGCCACATCCATCGGTACACCTCTATCCACCATGCTCGTTATATCCTCAAAGAATTCCAGAAAATTAATACACATGATTTCCCCTTCATGAATCCATGTTGCGTCTGCTTGATTGCACTATTCCTATCTAGATGTCTCTCTATTTCTTCCTTAATGATAGCTTCAAGCATTTTCCCCACTACAGATGTTAAACTAACCGGCCTATAGTTACTTGCCTTTTGTCTGCCCCCTTTTTTAAACAGAGGCGTTACATTAGCTGCTTTCCAATCCAATGGCACCTCCCCAGAGTCCAGAGAATTTTGGTAGATTATAACGAATGCATCTGCTATAACTTCCGCCATCTCTTTTAATACCCTGGGATGCATTTCATCAGGACTAGGGGACTTGTCTACCTTGAGTCCCATTAGCCTGTCCAGCACTACCCCCCTAGTGATAGTGATTGTCTCAAGGTCCTCCCTTCCCACATTCCCGTGACCAGCAATTTTTGGCATGGTTTTTTGTGTCTTCCACTGTGAAGACCGAAGCAAAATAATTGTTTACGGTCTCGGCCATTTCCACGTTTCCCATTATTAAATCCCCTTTCTCATCTTCTAAGGGACCAACATTTACTTTAGTCACTCTTTTCCGTTTTATATATCGGTAAAAGCTTTTACTATCTGCTTTTATGTTTTGCGCAAGTTTACATTCGTAATCTATCTTCCCCTTCTTTATTGCTTTCTTAGTCAATCTTTGCTGTCGTTTAAAATTTTCCCAATCTTCTAGTTTCCCACTAACCTTGGCCACCTTATACGCATTGTTTTTTAATTTGGTACTCTCTTTTATTTCCTTGGTTATCCACAGCTGGTTATCCCTTCTCTTACCGCCCTTCTTTTTCACTGGAATATATTTTTGTTGAGCACCATGAAAGAGCTCCTTAAAAGTCCTCCACTGTTCCTCAATTGTGCCACCGTTTAGTCTGTGTTCCCAGTCTACTTTAGCTAACTTTGCCCTCATCCCACTGTAGTCCCCTTTGTTTAAGCACAGTACGCTCGTTTGAGACACTACTTCCTCACCCTCAATCTGTATTACAAATTCAACCATACTGTGATCACTCATTCCGAGAGGATCTTTTACGAGGAGATCGTTTATTATTCCTGTCTCATTACACAGGACCAGATCTAAGATAGCTTGCTCCCTTGTAGGTTCTGTGACATACTGTTCTAAGAAACAATCCCGTATGCATTCTATGAATTTCTCCTCAAGGCTACCCAGTGCGATTTGATTTGACCAATCGATATGTAGGTTAAAATCCCCCATGATTATTGCCGTTCCTTTTTCACATGCCTCCATTATTCCCTTGATTATTGTCCGCCCCACCGTGAAGTTATTATTTGAGGGCCTATAAACTACGCCCACTAGTGACTTTTTTCCCCTTACTATCTCTAATCTCCATCAACAATGATTCAACATTTTGTTCATTAGAGCCAATATCGTGTCTCACAACTGCCCTGATATCATCCTTTATTAACAGAGCTACCCCACCTCCTTTCCCTTCTTGTCTATCTTTCCGAATTGTCAGATACCCCTGTATGTTTAATTCCCAGTCTTGGCCACACTGCAACCATGTTTCTGTAATGGCCACCAAATCATACCCATTTGTAATGATTTGTGCCGTCAACTCATTTACTTTATTTCGAATGCTGCGTGCGTTTAGGTAGAGTGTTTTAATACTAGTTTTTAAACGATTTTTAGTTTTGACCCCTCCTGCAGCCCCTTTATATTCATACATATTGTCCCTTCCTATCACCTTGTGGTTTACACTTACCCCAGTGCTACTCTGCTCTGTTGCCTCCTGCCTTTTGCATTCTTTCTTGAGGTTCTGTTCATCTGAGCTCTCACCCACTCTAACTAGCTCAGAGCCCTCTCCTGGGTTCCCATCCCCCTGCCAAGCTAGTTTAAAGCCCTCCCAACCTCACTATCAAAACCACCCACGAGAAAATTGGTCCCGTCTCTGTTGAGGTGTAACCTGTCCGACTTGTACAGGTCCCACTTACCCCAGAAGCGGTCCCAATTGTTCAGGAAACTAAAGCCCTCCCTCCTACACCAATGAGAGAGTGGAGAGCACCAGCTCCAACTGTCGCAGGGCGGGAGAGTGGAGAGCACCAGCTCCAACTGTCGCAGGACGGGAGAGTGGAGAGCACCAGCTCCAACTGTCACAGGTCGGGAGAGTGGAGAGCACCAGCTCCAACTGTCGCAGGGCGGGAGAGTGGAGAGCACCAGCTCCAACTGTCGCAGGACGGGAGAGTGGAGAGCACCAGCTCCAACTGTCGCAGGGCGGGAGAGTGGAGAGCACCAGCTCCAACTGTCGCAGGGCGGGAGAGTGGAGAGCACCAGCTCCAACTGTCGCAGGTCGGGAGAGTGGAGAGCACCAGCTCCAACTGTCGCAGGACGGGAGAGTGGAGAGCACCAGCTCCAACTGTCGCAGGGCGGGAGAGTGGAGAGCACCAGCTCCAACTGTCGCAGGAGCGCCTTAAAGGTAGAGAGAGAAGTAGAGAGGTGAAAGAGGTTTAGGGAGGGAGTTCCAGAGCTTGGGGCCTAGGCAGCTCAAGGTATAGCCGCCAGTTGAGGGGTTGATGAAAATTGGAGATGCATAAAAGGCCAGAATTGGAGGAACGCAGAGATCCTGGAGGGTTATAGGAGGTTACAGAGATAGGGAGGGGCAAGGCAATAGAGGGATTTGAACACTCAATTTTAAATTCGAGGCATTGCTGGACCGGGAGCCAAGTCAATCAGCGACCATGAAAGGTGATGGGTGAACGGAACTCGATGTGAGTTGGGATGGGGGCAGCAGAGTTTTGGAGGAGCTGAAGTTTATGGAGGCTGGAAGATGGGAGGCTGGTCAGGAGTGTGTTGGAACAGTCAAGTCTAGAGGTAACAAAGGCATGGATGAAGGTGTCAGCAGCAGATGGGCAGAGGCGCGCGATTTCACAGAGGTGGAAGTAAACGGTCTTGGTGATTAAGTGGATAAAGGATTGTAATTTCAGCTCGGGGTCAAATGGAACGGCGAGGCTGTGCATCTGAAGTGGGAAATATATCCAGTTCATGTTCTCCTGGTGTAAATTAGGTGGCGAAGCTCATAATGTCAAGCTGAAGAATAATAGTAGTAGCTAAATGAATGTTGGCATGGTTCCAAGGGCCAGGAGTGTATATGTTTGAGATCTCTGTCAGCCGTGATATATGATGTGGTTTTATTCTTTCCTTGTGCAATTTTTGTCATCCTGGGTATTTTTGTTTTGGATAATCTTGTCAAGTTCTTTTAATACTGGAGTGCTGAATGTGTGTATTATGGTAGGTAGAAAGGGAAGAGGTTTATCTAATCCAAGGTTATCAAATGGTATCCTTTGTGATTGTGACCTCTCTGCAGCATTCAACAGGGATGGCCACACCATCCTCTCCAACATCACTCCTCCATTCCGTGAGACTGCCCTTGCTTGATTCCACTCTTGCCTATCTGAACATAGCCAGTGTAGTCAGCAATGGTTTTCGGCCCCTTCCCCTGCACTGTCACCTATAGACCAGTTAGCCTAACATCTATCATTGGGAAAATGCTGGAGTCCATCATTAAGGAAATAGTAGCAGGACATTTAGAAAATCATAATGCAGTCAAGCAGAGTCAGCATGAATTTATGAAGGGGAAATCATGTTTGACAAATTTGCTAGAGCTCTTTGAGTATGTAACGAGCGGGGTGGATAAGGGGGAGCCTTTTTGGATTTCCAGAAGGCATTTGATAAAGTTCCACATAAAAGGCTGCTGCACAAGATAAAAGTTCACAGGGTTGGGGGTAATATATTAGCATGGATAGAGGATTGGCTAACTAACAGAAAACAGAGAGTCGGGATGAATGGGGCATTCTCAGTTTGGCAAACTGTAACTTGTGGCATGCCACAGGGATCAGTGGTGGGGCCTCAACTATTTACAATCTATATTAATGACTTGAATGACGGGACCGAGTGTAATGTAGCCAAATTTGCTGATCGAATCATAGAAATTTGCAGCGCGGAAGGAGGCAATTTCGGCCTATCGTGCCCGCGCCAGCCGATGAGAACTATCCAGCCTAATCCCACTTTCCAGCTCTTAGTCCGTAGCCCTGTAGGTTACGGCACTTCAGGTTCACATCGAAGTATTTTTTAAATGTGGTGAGGGTTTCTGCCTCTACCACCCTTTCAGTGAGTTCCAGACCCCCACTACCCACTGGGTAAAGAAATTCCCCCTCATATCTCCTCTATATTTCCACCCCCAATTACTTTAAAGCTATGCCCCCTGGTTGTTGACCCCTCTGCCAAGAGAAATAGATCCTTCCTATACACTCTTTCCAGGCCCCTCATAATTTTATACACCTCAATCAGGTCTCCCCTCAGCCTCCTCTGTTCCAAAGAAAACAGACCCAGCATCTCCAATCTTTCCTCACAGCCAAAATTCTCCAGTCCAGGCAACATTCTTGTAAACTCTGCACCCTTTCCAGTGCAATCACATCTTTCCTGTAATGTGGTGACCAGAACTGCACACAGTACTCCAGCTGTGACCCAACCAGTGTTTCATGCAGTTCAAGCATGACGTCTTTGCTCTTGTATTCCATACCTCAGCTAATAAAGGCAATTATGACATATGCCTTCTTATCTACCTGGCCCCTGCTACCTTCAGTGATCTGTGGACCTGCACTCCAAGGTCCCTTTGTTCCTCTACACTTCTCGGTGTCCTACCATTTGATGTGTATTCCTTTGCCTTGTTAGACCTCCCGAAATGCATTACCTCACACTTCTCCGGATTGAATTCCATTTGCCACTGTTCTGCCCACCTAACCAGTACATTGATATCTTCCTGCAGTCCGCAGCTTTCTTCTGCATTATCAACCGCACAGCCTATTTTAGTGTCTTTATTGCAAGGGGGATGGAGTATAAATGTAAGGAAGTCCTGCTACAACTATACAGGGCATTGGTGGTGCACATAGGTACCAACGATACAGTTAAAAAAAATGGGATGAGGTCCTACAGGCTGAATTTAGGGAGCTAGGAGTTAAATTAAAAAGTAACATCTCAAAGGTAGTAATCTCAGGATGCTACCAGTGCCACGTGCTAGTCAGAGTAGAAATAGCAGGATAGTTGAGATGAATACGTGGCTTGAGGAATGGTGCAAGAGGGAGGGATTCAAATTCCTGGGACATTGGAACCGGTTCTGGGGGAGATGGGACCAGTACAAACCGGACGGTCTGCACCTGGGCAGGACTGGAACTAATGTCCTAGGGGGAGTGTTTACTAGTGCTGTTGGGGAGGGTTTAAACTAATGTGGCAGGGGGATGGGAATCTATGCAGAGAGACAGAGGGAAGTAAAATGGGGGTAGAAGCAAAAGGTAGAAAGGAGATAAGGAAAAGTGGAGGGCAGAGAAATCAAAGGCAAAAGTCAAAAAGGTCCACATGAAAACATAATTCTAAAAGGACAAAGAGTGTTAAAAAAACAAGCCTGAAGGCTTGTGTCTCAATACGAGGAGCATTTGGAATAAGGTGGATGAATTAACACTGCAGATAGCTGGGAATAATCTTGGAGATGAGTGGCCCTGACATTTGGCAGCAATTTGTTAGGGTCCCTGGGGTTTGGAGCACTGTGGAGGGGTACTGGGTTTCAGCAGCAAGGCTATGGCCCTGGAGTCTGGAAGCACTGGGGAGGGGGTCCTGGAAATTGGGAATACTCCCACATGCCCCCGAGTGCGATAGCACTGAAGAGGATCCGGTGGTCTATCTGAATTAACCAGGAAGGAGCGGCTAAAGATTTGATCGTACTGTGAGGTGGGATCTGACAGCACTCGGTTCTGAGATTGGGCTGAACCAGGTTAAGAATCGATGGCCACACACCACTGGTGGTCTGCTCGCTCACCTTAGTCTCACCTTGCAACCTGTCACTGTCAGACCCCACATCTGCTGTGGTCTCCTGTCCCAAACACCCATTTGTACCATTCTCATCGCACGCCAGTCTGTGGTTCCTGCTGCCCTTTGAGCAAGTGCACAGTATCCTGCTGCCCTTTGAATTAACTGCGCAGATAGCAGTGAACGGGTATGATGTAATTGGCATCATGGAGACATGGCTCCAGGGTGACCAAGGCTGGGAACGCAACATCCAGGGATATTCAATATTCAGGAAGGATAGACAGAAAGGAAAAGGAGGTGAGGTAGCGTTGCTGGTTAAAGAGGAGATTAACGCAATAGTAAAGAAGGACATTAGCTTGGATAATGTGGAATCTGTATGGGTAGAGCTGCGGAACACCAAAGGGTAGACAATGCAAGTGGGAGTTGTGTACAGACCACCAAACCGTAGTAGTGAGGTTGGTGATGACATCAAACAGGAAATTAGGGATGCGTGCAATAAAGGTACAGCAGTTATCATGGGTGACTTTAATCTACATATAGATTGGGCTAACCAAACTGGTAGCAATACGGTGGAGGAGGATTTCCTGGAGTGTATAAGGGATGGTTTTCTAGACCAATATGTCGAGGAACCAACTGGACAGCTGGCCATCCTAGACTGGGTGTTGTGTAATGAGAGAGGATTAATTAGCAATCTTGTTGTGCGAGGCCCCTTGGGGGAAAGTGACCATAATATGGTAGAATTCTTTATTAAGATGGAGAGTGACACAGTTAAGTCAAAGACTAGGGTCCTGAACTTAAAGAAAGGTAACTTTGATGGTATGAGATGTGAATTGGCTAGGATAGACTGGCGAATGATACTTAAAGGGTTGACGGTGGATAGGCAATGACAAACATTTTACGATCACATGGATGAACTTCAACAATTGTACATCCCTGTTTGGCGTAAAAATAAAACGGGGAAGGTGGCTCAACCATGGCTAACAAGGGAAATTAGGAATTGTGTTAAATCCAAGGAAGAGGCATATAAATTGGCCAGAAAAAGCAGCAAACCGGAGGACTGGGAGAAATTTAGAATTCAGCAGGAGGACAAAGGGTTTAATTAGGAGGGGAAAATAGAGTATGAGAGTAAGCTTGCGGGGAACATAAAAACTGACTGCAAAAGCTTCTATAGATATGTGAAGAGAAAACGATTAGTGAAGACAAATGTAGGTCCCTTGCAGTCAGAATCAGGTGAATTTATAATGGGGAACAAAGAAATTGCAGACCAATTGAACAAATACTTTGGTTCTGTCTTCACGAAGGAAGACACAAATAACCTTCCGGAAATACTAGGGGACCAAAGGTTTAGCGAGGAGGAACTGAAGGAAAACCTTATTAGTCAGGAAATTGTGTTAGGGAAATTGATGGGATTGAAGGCTGATAAATCCCCAGGGCCCGACGGTCTGCATTCCAGAGTACTTAAGGAAGTGGCCCTGGAAATAGTGGATGCATTGGTGGTAATTTTTCAACATTCTATGGACTCTGGATCAGTTCCTATGGATTGGAGGATAGCTAATGTAACCCCATTTTTTAAAAAAGGAGGGAGAGCGAAAACACGGAATTATAGACCGGTTAGCCTGACATCGGTAATGGGGAAAATGTTGGAATCAATTATTAAAGATGAAATAGCAGCGCATTTGAAAAGTAGTGACAGGATCGGTCCAAGTCAGCATGGATTTATGAAAGGGAAATCATGCTTGACAGATCTTCTAGAATTTTTTGAGGATGTAACTAGTAGAGTGGACAAGGGAGAACCAGTGGATGTGGTGTATTTGGACTTTCCGAAGGCTTTTGACAAGGTCCCACACAAGAGATTAGTATGCAGAATTAAAGCACATGGTATTGGGGGTAATGTATTGACGTGGATAGAGAACTGGAGTAGGAATAAACAGGTCCTTTTCAGAATGGCAGGCAGTGACTAGTGGGGTACCGCAAGGTTCAGTGCTGGGGCCCCAGCTATTTACAATATACATTAATGATTTAGACGAAGGAATTGAATTTAATATCTCCAGGTTTGCAGCTGACACCATGCTGGGTGGCAGTGTGAGCAGTGAGGAGGATGCTAAGAGGCTATAGGGTGACTTGGACAGGTTAGGTGAGTGGGCAAATGCATAGCAGATGCAGTATAATGTAGATAAATGTGAGGTTATCCACTTTGGTGGCAAAAACTGGAAGGCAGAATATTATCTGAATGGTGACAGATTAGGAAAAGGGGAGGTGCATTGAGACCTGGGTGTCATGGTATATCAGTCATTGAAAGTTGGCATGCAGGTACAGCAGGCGGTGAAGAAGGCAAATGGCATGTTGGCCTTCATAGCAAGAGGAATTGAGTATAGGAGCAGGGAGATCTTACTACAGTTGTACAGGGCCTTGGTGAGGCCACACCTTGAATATTGTGTACAGTTTTGGTCTCCTAATTTAAGGAAGGACATTCTTGCTATTGAGGGAGTGCAGGGAAGGTTCACCAGACTGATTCCCGGGATGGCAAGACTGACATATGAAGAAAGACCGCATCAAATACGCTTATATTCACTGGAATTTAGAAGAATGAGAGGGGATCTCGTAGAAGCATATAAAATTCTGACCTGATTGGGCAGGTTAGATGCAGGAAGAATGTTCCAGATGTTGGGGAAGGCCAGAACCAGGGGCCACAGTCTAAGGATAAGGGGTAAGCCATTTAGGACCGAGATGAGGAGAAACTTCTTCATTCAGAGAATTGTGAACCTGTGGAATTCTCTACCACAGAAAGTTGTTGAGGCCAGTTCGTTAGATATATTCAAAAGGGAGTTAGATATGGCTCTTACGGCTAAAGGGATCAAGGGGTATGGAGAGAAAGCAGGAATGGGGTACTGAAGTTGCATGATCAGCCATGATCATATTGAATGGTGGTGCAGGCTTCGAGTGCCAAATGGCCTACTCCTGCACCTATTTTCTATGTTTCACACCTGGAGTACTGCGTAAAGTATTGATCTCCTTATTTAAGGAGGGATATACTTGCATTGGATGCAGTTCAGAGAAGGTTCACAAAGTTGATTCCTGAGATGACGGGATTGTCATATGAAGAAAGGTTGGGCCTATACACATTGGAGTTTAGAAGATCTTACTGATCTCATTGAAATGTGTAAGGTTCTGAGGGGGCTTGATAGGGTAGATGCAGAGAGGATGTTTCCTCTCGTGGGGGAATGTAGAACTCGGGGGCATAGTTTCAGAATAAGGGTCACCCATTTAAAACGGAGATGTGGAAGAATTTCTTCTCTGAGGGTCGTGAATTCTTGGAATTCTCTACCCCAGGAGGCTGGGTCATTGAATATATTTGAGGCGGAGATAGACAGATTTTTGAACGATAAAGGAGTAAAAGGTTATGGGGAGAGAGCCGGGAAGTGGAAATGAGGCCAAGATCAGATCAGCCATGATCTTATTGAATAGTGGAGCAGGCTCGTGGGTCCAAATGGCCTACTCCTGCTCCTATTCCTTATATTTCTTATGCTGTCCCCAAAAGATCTATCCTTGGCCCTCTCCCTTTCCTTATTTATATGTTGTCCCTGGGTGGTGATGTCCACAGGCAGGGAGTCAGCTCCCAGTCTACCCCTCTACTGTCTTAACTCACCGACTGCCTTTGTGCTGTCCAACATTTGGTCTTGGATATGTCAGAACTTCCTCCTACTTAACATTGGGAAGACTGAAGCCATCATCTTTAGCTCCCATGATAAACTCTGCTCCCTTGCGATTGATTCCGTTCCCCTCCAAAGCCACTGTCTCATGCTAAATCTGACCATTGACATCATTGGGTCCCATTTGACCCAGTGTTGAATTTCATATCCATTCCATCACAAAGGCTGCTTTATTCCACCTCTGCCCCATCTCAGCCCTTTGAAGGCGAAATCCTCGTAACATGCCGTAATCACTTCCAGGCTAGAATACTCCAATATTTTCCTTGCCAGTGTCCTTTCCTTCACCTGTCCCGCACGTGTTGTCTCCCGCACTACGACCTGTTCAAACACCACCCGTGTTCTCACATCTCTATTTGTCACCTCATCTTAAGCTCCTTCCCTGGTCCCCATCTCTTTAGCCTGCTCCAGGTCTATAATGCTCCCAACCCACAAAATACTCTGTTCCACTGACTCTGGCCTTAGCCCAGATAAATGGCAGTCTTCAGCTCTCTCGAACTCTCTCCCTGACTTCTCCATTTCTCTCTCCTTTTAAAACATCTTCTCAAAACCATCTTTTGATGAAGATTTCAGCCACCCCTCCTTATCTTTCCCTTCCTGGCTTAGCATGTTTTGTTTCTCTATTTGTGATGTGTCTTTGCCACATTTTTATGTTAAAGATACTTTCTAAATGCAAATTTCTGGCGCCAGGACTAGAAATAAGCAGAGGTATATCACATCATGTGGTAGTTTGAATGTGGCTTTGCTTAGTCTGAAGCCGTGAGACACACTGGGACAGGAATAGGACCTTGCCCTGCCCAATTTTGGGTGAAAAATGAGCATTGGGGCGGTGGTGGGTAGAGACGAATTTCAGGTTGCGATCTCTTGGACCCAGTCTCACCCGAAATGCACCAGCTGCCAAATTGGAAGCAGGTTTCGCAAAAGGACCGAGACAGGCTAAGTGATTGGGCAAAAATTTGGCAGATGGAGTATAATGTTGGAAAATGTGAGGTGATGCACTTTGGCAGAAAAAATCAAAGAGCAAGTTATTATTTAAATGGAGAAAGATTGCAAAGTGCTGCAGTATAGCGGGACCTGGAGGTACTTGTGCATGAGACAGGTACAGCAAGTGATCAGGAAGGCCAATAGAATCTTGGCCTTTATTGCAAAGGGGATGGAGTATAAAAGCAGGGCAGTCTTGCTACAGTTATACAGGATATTGGTGAGGCCACACCTGGAATACTGCGTACAGTTTTGGTTTCCATATTTACAAAAGGATATTCTTGCTTTGGAGGCAGTTCAGAGAAGGTTCACTGGGTTGATTCTGGAGATGAGAGGGTTGACTTATGAGGAAAGGTTGAGTAGGTTGGGCTTCTACTCATTGGAATTCAGAAGATTGAGAGGTGATCTTATCGAAACAGATAAGATTATGAGGGGGCTTGACAAGGTGGATGTAGAGAGGATGTTTCCACTGATAGGGGAGACGAGAACCGGAGGGCATAATCTTAGAATAAGGGGCCGTCTATTTAAAACTGAGATGAGGAGGAATATCTTCTCAGAGGGTTGTAAATCTGTGGAATTCGCTGCCTCAGAGAGCTGTGGAAGCTGGGACATTGAATAAATTTAAGACAGAGATAAACAGTTTCTTAACGGATAAGGGGTTACGGGGAGCAGGCAGGGAAGTGGAGCTGAGTCCATGATCAGATCAGCCATGATCATATTAAATGGCGGAGCAGGCTCGAGGGGCCATATGGCCTACTCCTGCTCCTATTTCTTATGTTCTTAAGTAGGTTACTGCCAAGTGTCGAGGGCACCCACCTGAAACGGGCAACGGGGTTTAGCACCCAGAGCAGAATCACTGCAGCAACTGGATCTTCACTGGCCTGAAAGGGACCACTGGAGGCGACTGATAAAAAGATCCGTAACATTTTCAAAGTTTCATTTCTCTGAAAGCAGGAGCAGCAGGAATGCTCCGTCTGGTTCCACAAGAATCTGTTTTCACAAAAGCGAGGGGGCGATGCAAACATTGCAATCAGGGAGGAGGAATGTGAAATACTAGATGAAATAAACATAGTGAGGGAGGAAGTATTAATGAGTTTAGCAGCTTTGAAAGTGGATTAATCCCCAGATCTGGATGAAATGTATCTCAGGCTGTTAAGAGAAGCAAAAGAGGAAATAGCAGAGGCTCTGACCATCATTTTGCAATCCTCTATGGCTACAGGTGTGGTGCCAGAGGACTCGAGGACTGCTAATGATGTACCTTTGTTTAAAAAGGGAGAAAGGGATAGACCGGGTAATTACAAGTCAGTCAGCCTAACCTCGGTGGTGGGAAAATTATTGGAAAAAATTCTGATGGATAGGATAAATCTTCATTAAGAAAGACACTGATTAATCAAGGACGGTCAGCATGGATTTGTTAAGGGAAGGCCAGGGCTCAGTACGAGATCCCTTGCTTTTTGTGGCATATATCAATGATTTAGACTTGAATGCAGGGGGTATGATTAAGAAGATTATGAAGAAGAAAGCTGTGGACTGCAGGAAGATATCAATGAACTGGTCATGTGGGCAGAACAGTGGCAAATGGAATTCAATCCAGAGAAGTGTGAGGTAATGCACTTGGGGAGGGCTAACAAGGCAAGAGAATACACATTAAATGGTAGGACACTGAGAAATGTAGAGGAACAAAGGGGCCTTGGAGTGCAGGTCCACAGATCCCTGAAGGTAGCAGGCCAGGCAGATGAGGTGGTTAAGAAGGGTTACAGAATAATTACATAGAAACATAGAAAATAGGTGCAGGAGTAGGCCATTTGGCCCTTCGAGCCTGCACCACCATTCAATATGATCATGGCTGATCATGCATTTCGGTACCCCATTCCTGCTTTCTCTCCGTACTCCTTGATCCCTTTAGCCGTGAGGGTCACATCTAACTCCCTTTCGAATATATCTATAGAACTGGCCCCAACAACTTTCTTTATTAGCCTTTATTAGCTGAGGCATAGAATACAAGAGCAGGGAGGTTATGCCTGAACTGTATAAAACACTAGTTGGGCCACAGCTAGAGTACTGCGTGCAGTTCTAGTCACCACATTACAGGAAAGATGTGATTGCACTGGAGAGGGTGCAGAGGAGATTTACGAGGATGTTGCCTGGACTGGAGAATTTTAGCTATGAGGAAAGATTGGATAAGCTGGGTTTGTTTTCTTTGGAACAGAGGAGGCTGAGGGGAGACCTGATTGAGGTGTATACAATTACGCGGGGCCCAGATAGAGTAGATAGGAAAGACCTATTTCCCTTAGCAGAGGGGTCAACAATCAGGGGGCATAGATTTAAAGTAATTGGTAGATGTCGAGGGGATTTGAGGGAAATTTCTTCACCCAGAGGGTGGTGGGGGTCTGGAACTCACTGCCTGAAAGGGTGGTAGAGGTAGAAACCCTCACCACATTTAAAAAGTACTTGGATGTGTGCTGGATGTGCCATAACCCACAGGGCTACGGACCAAGAGCTGGAAAGTGGGATTAGGGTAGATAGCTCTGTTTCCGTGCCGGCCGACAATGGACCCAAATGGCCTCCTTCCGTGCTGTAAATTTTTCTGATTCTGTGATTCTATGAAAAATACTGTTAGCTGCTGCAGACCTGGGCTCGCCCCCACACCCCCTCCCATTGCTTCCCCCCCTCCGTCAATCTACCTGTAGGTTGGCTTGGCATTGGAGCTTGCAAAATTTCCTAAGACCCTGACCAGCGAGCAGCACTGGGACGTTGGGCTGGCGTGAAAGGCGCTACATAAATCCAAGGCTTTCTTTTTTTTTGAAGACATTCTATAAAACCTGCTTTTGTAGCTGCATCTTGAAATGTATATACAATAAAAATTTGATTTCGCTCTATTTCTCTGCTTCAAATTTTGATGTGATTCCTCCCCAACTCACTTCTGTCCCCGAGCTCCAGATGTATGGAGTGGCCAGGCAGCATCTGCTGTGTTGAATGGTTTCTAATAGCTCGTCTAATGCTGATGAATACAATGTTTTTAGTTAAATAATCAAAGAGCCTCACAGTAAGTATTTGGGAGTATTTCCTTCAGTCAGTCTCAGACTCCAGTAACTGTTGAACCGCCAAATGTTCTGCAGCTTTTCTGCACATTACTGAGCAGTACAGACACTGATCTCTTTTGCCTTCAGTCAGCCAATCAAAGCGGATGTTCTTTTTGTGCATGGCCTGCTGGGAGCAGCTTTTAAAACATGGCGGCAGAAGGACCGCAATGATGTGGAAGAGAAGGATGCCAATTACACAGAATGTTGGCCAAAGGTATCAGTAAAATATCTCTCAACTCTTTGGGATGCCTATTTGTTTGCGATCTGTTTCATTCTGTACGCAACCCAGCTGTAAGTGTAGTATCATAGTCAGACAGCACAGAAGGAAGCCATTCGACCCATCATGCCTGTGTCAGCTCTTTGAATTAGCGATCCAATTAGTCCCACTCCCCCGCTCTTTCCTCATCATCCTGCATCCCCTTCAGTGATTTATTCAGTTCCCTTTGAAAGTTACCATTGAATCTGCTTCCACCAAGCTTTCAGGTAGTTCAATATCATTACTATTTATTTATTATTGATTAACCACTGAGCATTCTGGGGCCTAACAGTACCAGAAGGAGCTGGCACTGTGCAGCTGACCCACAGCAAAACCATGGCACCCCCCACAGACGTAGAATAAAAACAAGTGAAAAGTTCCTTTTGTAAGAGCAACTCAAGCAAACATAAAGGTTGTTGAAAGCATTTATTTCACTGCCGAAATATAATTCGTTCACTCATAGAAAGAACAGTGTTCGGCAGCCTTATATTCATTTTATTCACGATTAATTAGGGACAGTCAGCACAGATTTGTTAAGGGAAGGTCGTGTTTGACTAACCTGATTGAATTTTTTGAAGAGGTAACCAAGAGGATCGATGAGGGTAGTTGCATACAATGTAATATAAATGGACTTTAACAAGGCTTTTGATAAGGTCTCACATGGTAGAGTGGTCATGAAGGTTAAAGCCCATGGGATACAGGGCAAAGTGGCAAGTTAGATCCAAAATTGGCTTGGAGGTAGGAAGCAAAGGGTAATGGTTGATGGATGTTTTTGTGACATAAAGGATGTTTACAGTGGGGTTCTGCAGTGCTCAGTACTGGGTTCCTTGCTTTTTGTGATATATATCAATGATTTAGATTTGAATATAGGGAGTATGATTAAGAAGTTTGCAGATGACACTAAAATTGGCTGTGTGGTTGATAATGAAGAAGAAAGTGATCAGCTGCAGGAGAATATCAATCTACTGGTCAGGTGGGCAGAGCAGTGGCAAATGGAATTTAATTCAGAGAAGTGTGAGGTGTTGCACTTTGGGAGGGCTAAATAAGGAAAGGGTATACACATTAAGCAGTAGGCCACTTAATAGTGTAGATGAACAAAGGGACCTTGGAGTGCTTGTCCACAGATCCCTGAAAGTAGCAGGTCAGGTGGATAAGGTGGTTAAGAAGGCATACGGAATGCTTGCCTTTATAGAAACATAGAAAATAGGTGCAGGAGTAGGCCATTCGGCCTTTCGAGCCTGCACCACCATTCAATATGATCATGGCTGATCATGCAACTTTAGTACCCCATTCCTGCTTTCTCTCCCTACCCCTTGATCCCTTTAGCTGTAAGGGCCATATCTAACTCCCTTTTAGCTGTAAGGGCCACATCTAACTCTCTTTTGACTATATCTAACGAACTGGCCTCAATAACTTTCTGTGGCAGAGAATTCCACATGTTCACAATTCTCTGAATGAAGAAGTTTCTCCTCATCTCGGTCCTAAATGGCTTACCCCTTATCCTTAGACTGTGACCCCTGGCGGAGGCATAGAATATAAGAGCAAGGAGGTTATGCTTAAATTGTATAATATTTTGGTTAGGCCACAGCTGGAGTACTGCGTGCAGTTCTGGTCGCCGTATTATAGGAAGGATGTGATTGCACTAGAGAGGGTGCAGAGGAGATTTACTAGGATGCTGCCTGGAATAGAGAATCTTAGTTAATAGGACAGATTGGATAGGCTGGGTTTGTTCTCATTGGAACAGAGGAGGTTGAGAGGAGACCTCATTGAGGTGTACAAAATATTGAGGGGCCTGGACATAGTGGATAGTAAGGGCGTATTTCCATTGGTTGAAGGATCTATTACGAGGGGGCATAGTTTTAAGGTGGTTGGTGGAAGGATTTGAGGGGGTTTTCCTTATGCAGAGGGTTGTGGGGATCTGGAACTCGCTGCCTGGAAGAGTGGTGGTTGCAGAAACCCTCACCATTTTTAAGAGATGGTTGGATGGGCACTTAAAGTGCAGCAACCTGCAGGGTTACGGACCTGGAGCTTGTAATTGGGATTAGACTGGATGACCTTTTGTTGGACGGAGCAGATATAATGGTAAGTACTGCAGGGAATAGAATACGGCCAGGGCGATCTCCTGGAGTAGTTTTGATCACCTGGATGGGTTGGAGAGGAATTTTTCCAGATTTTTTCTCCCAAAATTGGCCTGCGTTTTTGCCTCTCACCTGGCTCCGGTTGGGGTGGAATGTAGAATGTTTCGGTGCAAGGGATGTCGCAGTTGTGTGAGGCGGACTGGTTGGGCTAGGTGCTCTTTGCCTTTCCGTCATTGTTCATAGGTTTATATGTAACCTTCAGGGCTGCTGACCAAGGGCTGTGCGGCTCTGTGTCGGCCGGCGTGGACACAATGGGCCGAAATGGCGGCCTCCTGCGCTGTAAATGTCTATGTTTCTCTTATACAAACCAAACTGTACTATTATCTGGGTGAAAATAGCTTTACTTTGGATTTATGGCAATGAGTCACAGAATACATCTCTCTTTGTGTTCTCGCTATTTGTTCTCTTCCCTATTCGAGAGAACAGCTCCGCAGGTCGGGCTATAAAAGAGCTGGAGCGACGGGCCTGGAACATCTTGACTCCCCGACCTGCGAGAGAACAGCTCCGCAGGTCGTACTGAGTCTATGCACTCATTGTATGCCTATTTCTTCCGTTTTAATTTTACCCTTATCTCTTTATTCATCCATGGTGTTCATTGTTGGCTAGTTTGTTCTTGTTTTTTTTGGAGGAATGTATTTCTCCTGAACTCTCTTGATCACTATTTTAAATACTTCCTACTGCTGTGCGATCTGTTAATTTTTTTTCCAGTTTATGTTTCCTAGTTCCATTCTTATCCTCTCAAAATTAACATTTTTCCAGTCTATTATTTTGGTCTTTGTCTTACTCATGTCTTTCTCAATCATTATTTTAAACCTTATTATGTTATGATTGCTATTGCCTAGATGTTCCCCAACACTTCTCTTCTTTGCTCTGGGTTTATTTCCCATTACTAGATTTAGAAATGAGTCCTCCCTTGTTGGACTTCTTGTGTACTGAGTGAGCTCTACCTCAGCACCACCTCTCTTGACCCCTCCACTGCCTCTGATTTGTCACAGTGCTTATCCAGTGTTGGATGAGCAGAACTATCGCCCTACTCATTGTTAGGAAGACTGAAGCCATTGTCTTCGATCCCCACCGCAAACTCTGTTAACTAGTCACTGACTCTATTCCTTGCAATCTTGGCCTCGAGTATAGTTTCGTTTAACGGGGAGCTCAATAAACATATGAGGGAAAAGGGAATAGAGGATTTTGCTAATAATTAGATGAGGAAAGATTGGAGGAGGCGCAGTGGAGCATAAACACCAGCATAAATGCGAACCAGGACTGGTTAGGCCGAATGTTTCTGTGCCGTTTATCCTGTGTAATCCTATGAGCTGAGTTTCCGACTCCATATCGGCTTTATCATGAAGACGACCTACTTCCACCTCCATAATATCGCCCCTCTGCACCCCTGCCTCAGATTATTTTTTGCTGAACCCCTCATCCATGCCTTTGTTACACCTCAGTTTGACTATTCCAACACACTCCTGGCTAGTCCCACCTTCCACCCTCCACAAACTTCAGCTCAAAACTCTGTTGCTCATGTCCTAACTCACACCAAGTCCAGTTGACGCATCACCACTGTGCTCGGTGACCTACACTGGCTCCTGGTCTGGCAATTCCTCGATTTTAAAATTGTCATCCTTGTTTTCAAATCCCTCCATGGCCTCGCCCCTCCATATCACTGTAATCTCCTCCAGCCCCACGATCCACTGAGATCTCTGCACTGGCCCAATTCTGGCCTCTTTCACCTCCCTGATTTTCTTTGTTCTACTATTGGCGACTGTGCCTTCAGCTACCTAGGCCTTAAAGCTCTGGAATTCCCTCCCTAAACCTCTCCATCTTGTACCTCTCTCCTTCTTTAAGACTCTCCTTAAAACCTACCTCTTTGACCAAGCTTTGGAGCATCTGTCATAATATCTCTATATATGGCTCGGTGTCAAATTTTGCTGTCCTGTGAGGCGACTGTTGTAATTTATGACTTTGAGCACAAAGTTCTGGTACAAAATTACCAGTGTAAGCAGAAATTACTCCAAAACGGAGCAAGAAACACTGCTAAACAATTGGCAGCAGATTATATCAGACCACGTTATAGATCTGAAATAGGTCAATAATAACACCTCATTATTAAGAACATAAGAAATAGGAGCAGGAGTAGGCCATTTGATCCCTTGAGCCTGCTCTGCCATTTAATAAGATCATGGCTGACCTGATCATGGACTCAGCTCCACTTCCCTGCCCGCTCCCCATAACCCTTTACTCCCTTATCGTTCAAAAATCTGTCTATCTCCGCCTTTGAATATATTCAATGTCCCAGCCTCCACAGCTCGCTGGGACAGAGAATTCCATAGATTTACAACCCCGAGAGAAGAAATTTCTCCTCATCACAGTTTTAAATGGGCAGCCCCTTATTCTGAGACTATCTCCCTTAGTTTTAGATTCCCCTATGAGTGGAAATATCCTCTCTGATAATGAGCCCCCTCATTATCTTTTATATTTCAATAAGATCACCTCTCATTCTTCTGAACTCCAATGTGTATAGGCTCAACCTATTCAACCTATCTTCATAAGTCAACCCCTCATCTCTGGAATCAAGCAAGTGAACCTTCTCTGAATAGCCTCCAATGCAAGTATATCCTTCTTTAAATACGAAGACCAAAACTATACGCAGTACTCCAGGTGTGGCCTTACCAATACCCTGTACAGTTGTAGCAAGACTTCTCTGCTTTTATACTCTATCCCCCTTGCAATAAAGGCCAATATTCCATTTGCCTTCCTGATTACTTGCTGTACCTGCATACTAACGTTTTGTGTTTCATGCACAAGTACCCCCAGGTCCCTCTGTACTACAGCACTTTGCAATTTTTTCCATTTAAATTATAATTTGCTTTTTTATTTCTGCCAAAGTGGATAACCTCACATTTTTCACATTATACGCCATCTGCCACATTTTTGCCCACTCACTCAGCCTGTCTATATCCCTTTGCAGATTATTTGTGTCCTCCTCACAATTTGCTTTCCCACCCATCTTTGTATCATCAGCAAACTTGGCAACATTACCCGCGGTCCCTTCATTCAAGTCATTAATATATATTGTAAATAGTTGAGGACCCAGCACCAATCCCTTCAGCACCCCACTAGTCACTGTTTGCCAACCGGAAAATGACCCATTTATCCCGACTCTCTGTTTTCTGTTCGTTAACCAATCCTCTATCCATGCTGATATATTACTCCCAACCCCGTGAGCTTTTATCTTGTGCAGTTATCTTATGTGGCACCTTATCGAATGCCTAATGGAAATCCAAATACCCCCATCCACTGGTTCCCCCTTATCCACCCTGCTCGTTACATCCTCGAACAACTCCAGCACATTTGTCAAACATGATTTCCCTTTCATAAAACCATGCTGACTCTGCTTGATTGAATCATGCTTTTCCAAATGTCCTGCTACTGCTTCCTTAATAATGGACTCCAGCATTTTCCCAACGGCCAATGTTAGGCTAACTGGTCTATAGTTTCCTGCTTTCTGTCTGTCTCCTTTTTTAAATAGGGGCATTACATTTGTGGTTTTCCAATCCGCTGGGACCGCCCCAGAATCCAGGGAATTTGGGTAGATTACAACCAATGCATCCACTATCTCTGCAGCCACTTCTTTTATTCTGTGACTGTCCAGCATAAATGTCTGAACTGATTTTGCTGTCCAAACTGTTCTAGAGTTAATGTAGAAAACACATTTTTCTACAACATCAAATATGCTTCCTTTCAGTGCATACCTTGGATATGGGAAATTCTGCAAAATTGGCTATTCACTTGGAGTATGGTAGAGTGTTGCATGTCATGTCAGTGGCGACAACAGGGGAGTTTAGTTGTGTGAAATTTTCAGTTAGCTGCCGTAATGGGCATTGCTGCTTCCCAAATTCACCCTGTGCAGTTGCTTCTGAGAGCTTTTAAATATTCAGAGAAATACATAGAAGTTACAACGTGTAAACAGGTCTTTGGCCCACTCAGTCTGTCAGCATTTGCCCTCCACCAATGGTTCTAATCACATTTACCCACCCTGTTCCCGTATCCCTTCAACCTCTCTTCCTTCATCCACCAACCAGTCTGATCTTGAATGTTGACATCATTTCTGCCTCAAGCACCAATCCTGGAAGTGGATCAAGCGCCTCACCACTCTCTGAAGAGGTTTCTCCTGCTCTCTGTTTTAAATCTCTGACAATTAATCTTGTATCTATGGCCCCTTGCCTTGACCCCTGAACTCTGGAAACAATCTGCTTCTATCTATCCTGCCCCATCCTTTCATCATTTTAAACACTTCTATTCTATATGAAAAAGCCATAATTTTTCAAGTCATCGAATTGATAATTCATCATACCAGGCAGCATCCCAATGAATCTATGTCGTAACCTTGCTAAAGCCTGAATATCTTTCCTATAGTGTGGAGCCCAATACTGCAGACAGTACTCTTACCTGATATCTTAGTAAGATTTTTTTATAGGCTGATCATTACCCCTTGGCTTTTATAGTCTATCATCATCATAGGCAGTCCCTCGAAATCGAGGAAGACTTGCTTCCATTCTAAAACTGAGTTCTTAGGTGGCTGAATACGAGAATCACAGTCTCTGTCACAGGTGGGAGAGATAGTGGTTGAAGGAAAGGGTGGGTGGGACAGGTATGCCGCATGCTCCTTCCGCTGCCTGCGCTTGATTTCTGCATGCCCTCGACAATGAGACGCGAGGTGCTCAGCGCCCTCCCAGATGCTCTTCCTCCACTTAGGGCGGTCTTTGGCCAGGGACTCCCAGGTGTCGGTGGGGATGTTGCATTTTATCAAGGAGGTTTTGAGGGTGTCCTTGAAACGTTTCCTCTGCCCACCTTGGGCTCGCTTGCCGTGTAGGAGTTCCGAGTAGAGCGCTTGCTTTGGGAGTCTCGTGTCAGGCATGCGAATAATGTGGCCCGCCTAGCAGAGCTGGTCGAGTGTGGTCAGTGCTTCGATGCTGGGGATGTTGGCCTGGTCGAGGACGCTAATGTTGGTGCGTCTCTCCTCCCAGGGGATTTGCAGGATCTTGTGGCTAAGAAGGCCATAAAAACTGCAAATAAAATAGAGGTTCATTTCTAAAAGAATAGAATTGAAAAGCAGAGAAGTTATGTTCAACTTCCATCTAACCTTGGTCAGACCACACTTGGCGTACTGTGAACAGTTCTGGTCTCCATATTATAAAAATAATAGAGGCTTGAGAGAGAGTGCAAAAAAGATTTAAATGGATGATACCAGAACTGAGGGGTTCTAACTATCAGGCAAGATTGAACAGGCTGGTGCTCTTTCCTCTAGAAAAGGGAAGGCTGAGGGTTAACCTAATCGAGTAAAATTATGTAGAGGTTTGATTGGAAAGAAGTAGAGAGGGTGGTTCAACTTGTGCGGGGTCCAAAGCTAGGGGCCATAAATACTAAAAGTCACTAATAAATCCAGTAGGAAATTCAGGAGAACCTTCTTTACCCAGAGAGTGGTGAGAATGTGGAACTTGCTACCACAGGGAGTAGTTGGTATGATGAGCATAGCTGCATTTAAAGGCAAGCTAGATAAACACGAGGGAGAAAAGAATCGAAGGATATGTTGATGGAGTTAGATGGAGCAGGGTGAGAGGAAGCTCGTAGGGAGAGAAACACCAGTTGAGGTGACTGGCTTGTTTCTGTGCTGTCAATTCTATGTAATCGCTCTTGACTTTTATAATCTTTTATATTCTATAGCTCTTGACATAAAACCTAGAATTCTATTAACTTTTCTCATACCTTTTCAACCTGAGGTGCTGCCTTTAATATTCTCTGAACCTGTGCCTTCAAGTCGCTCTGTTCCTCCCCAGCACCGAACCTATTGCGTTTCAGAGTATAATTACTGCTGTTATTTATTTTACCGCAATACTTCACCTCACACTTGCGGACATTGAGTTCCATCTGCCACTCTATAGCCCATTCCGCCAATTTGTCAATGTCCCTTTGCAGTGTCTTTTGGTATTCTAAAGAATTAACTGTACACCTGCTATTGTAACATCGGAACATGTCAGCACCACTCCCTCTATATCCATCATAGGCAGTCCCTCAGAATCGAGGAAGACTTGCTTCCATTTTTAAAATGAGTCCTTAGGTCCAATATGAGAGCCACAGTCCCTGCCACAGGTGGGACAGAGACAGTCGTTGAGGATAAGGGAGGGTGAGACTGGTTTGCCGCACGCTCCTTCTGCTGCCTGCATTTGATTTCTGCATGCTCTCGGCGATGAGACTCGAGGTGCTCAGTGCTCTCCCTCTATATCCAAACCATTGATGTACACAGTGAACAGCAGTGGCCCCAGAACTCACCCCCCTCAGACCCACCACTTCCAACTTCCAACCACCCTGGGAAAACTGCCCTTAATCTCACTTTGTTTTCTCCCTTGGAACCAGGTTTTAATCCAGTTTGCTATACTCCCCCTAATCAGCCCCTGAATCTGCTCGTAATTTCCATTGTTTTTCCATAGTTTTTGAGTAACAATCCTAAATATTTAGATTTTTATATAAATTCTTTTAAATTTAGCTGCAGCACTGGCTGTAAGGGTTTCTTAATGAATTGCATGTGAGGGCTATACGCTTGCTGAAGTCACTCGCGGGGGTGAGATAAAAGCAGTGCATTGAATCTGCCAAAATGTATCCACAGTTGATGATCACTGTTGAGCGTAACATTTCTTACCAAATACATTCATTTATCAGAATTACTATAACCTCACTGGGCTCAGTTTTCCCAGTAATTTGCACCGTTTTTTGGAGCAGGCTGCTTTTTTTTGGCCTAAGTTTAAACCAGAGTTTCCCCAGTCAATTTGCACCAGTGTGCCTCAGTTACGATTTTTTTAGGTCAGTTTTTTTTTATCAGCCAAAGGGGGCGTAACCAGCCACCCATGCCAATTCTGGTCATTTAGGGAAGTTTGGCCAGCTGAGTGTTACTCCAGTTCTGCTTAGGCCAGCGTATGTGGCCTCTTCTGAAAAATCTTGCAGCTAGTTAAATAAATTGGCTCAAGAAGAGCGAGAGAGAGAGACTCGGTTCGCATTGTGATGCTGGTTACCATGGCAGCCTGATCTTTTTGACGCAGATCAAGGCTCCACCCCCAATACTAAAGGAAAGGTTAGGCTGCGCCAAAATGAAGAAATCCAACGGGGAAACTTAGAACATTTTTTTTTTTGGTGTTCTTGGGGCCCCAAAAAATCGGGCGTAACTCTTCCAAGTACGCCAAAATAAAGCTTTGGGGAAAATTGAGCCCACTGATGCCAGATACAGTGGTAGGGCTGGAAACAATTTCCAGTGGTGTCTTGTTTGGTCGCTAATGTATTGTTGTTGTACAAACCCTGAAGGCTCAGTGCAGCACTGCTCTAGATTCAAGAGCTCTCAATAATGGCTATTGATAACCAATGGGCACTGCTGACTGCGTAACTCAGTACAACTCTGTTATCAACAGTGTGCTGTGTATGGGTCTGATTCATCATCATCATCGGCAGTCCCTCGTATCGAGGATGACTTGCTTCCACGGCAAAAAGGGGTGAGTTCACAGGTATTTCAATGAAGGACCTAATATTTCAGGTCCTGAACTACATCCTGAAGGGTGGAAGATGCCTGTGCGTGGATTTTTTTAACATGTGGTGGCCGTTGCACATCAGCCACCACACGGGCTTGTCAGAGCTAGGCCTCGGTCCAGTGGCAAGGGTTAACCAAGACTACTGGAGACCAGCTCTGCTGCACGGACCTAGTGCGCACACATATCGCAGTGTGGGTTGCCTCTGGGCCCTCGCTCCACGACAATAATGATGTACAAAGCTGTCAAGGCCACTGATTTCAACGTATCATTTTTGCAATAACTCTGCTGAGCGCACTTGCAAAATCTGTGCTCAGACTTAACATTTTGCACAGCAATTTAGACAAACTGTTCTTAAAGAGGAATGTTACTGTAGGGGGTACAGAGCCACATAATGTACTTGCTCACTGTGCTTTGAACAAACTCTTGACTTCTTCAATTGTTATTTGAGAGACTTGTTGGTAAGAGTTGACTGAGGTGCATGTGGTTAGCGGTTGTTCAATAGGGTGATTGAGGCAGAGTGTGCCTCCTAGGTGCCTTGTAGTCTGCCTGCTTACAGTCCTTTTTCTTTCTGAAGAAGACCCTGCTGAGTTTGCCAATGTTCCCCCTCCCGCCAATTTTCAGCATAAAGTGGCCTTTGGTCACTCTGCAAAATGCAACCCTGGTTGTTTAGCTGACTCGTGCCCCGTAATGAATTCTGGTAGCGGATACTAGCAGAGCAGACCTGCTGGGCTTCCCAGAGGGGCCTCTGGACAATGCTTATTCTTTAAAATTAGGAGTCCTTTCATTGTGGAATGTTTATTACTTTGCATTGTTGGCTTAAAGATGAATAAACCCAGCACCATAGCTGCATCCCAATGTAGTCCCCCACTTGCACTGACAGTGTGTACATTGGCACAAATGAGCATTTCCCTGATCCCAGCTACACTGCCTGATCGGTTTCCACAGTAGAATAGAGGTCGTTTAGCTAGCTTAAAGCAAATCAATTCTTTTGTTTTTTTCAGCGTAACCAAAGTTCTCTTTTATAGAATAGGAAAATATAATGTATGTCTTACACGACTGTAACCGAAGGCAAAATTGTAAGTTTATTCTTGGTGGGTGTTGTGGTTTTACTCGATAATTGAATGTTTTGTTGATTTGCATTCAGACATGGTTGGCTGCAGATTGTCCCAGTCTCAGGATTTTATCAGTGGAGTATGACACTCACCTCAGCGACTGGAGATCCAAGTGCCCTGTGGAGAATGAGAGGTACACACTTGGCCCTTGTCCAAGTACATCTTTTATTATATTTACCTACAGTATAAACAAGAATTCTACAATAAGAATTGGCATTTATATAGAGCCATATCATGTTCTGAGGACAGCTCCAAGCACTTTACATCAGTGGTTACCGTGAAGCTAACTGTGGCAGTCACTTTGCACATCCTAATATCCCACAAATAGCAGCTGAATGAATAATCTGTTTTTGGTGGTATTGGTTCAGGAAGGAAACCAGGAGAGCTCTCTGCTCTTCTTTGCATAGTGCCATAGGATCATTTACCTGAACGGGTATATGGCTTTGGTTTAGCGTTTAATCGAAAAGACAAGCTCTGACAGTGCAGCAGGCCTTTAGTACTGCACTAAAGTGTTAGCTAGATTGCGTGCTCAAGTCCACAACCTTCAGACCTCGAGGCGACAGTGCTACCAACTGAGCCAAGTTGGTGCCTCCAAATTTGTAGGGTACAAAATTGGGAACATAAGTGGCAGATTTTTTGGCGCTAAAAATGCCCAAAGAGCTCCAAAATAGTGTGCGGGGCGAATGGCACCAGATGCCACATTGGTGAGGGTGTTGTTCACTGCACGCGTGCTATCAACCACAAGTATGCAGAGCAGGCAGATCGTGATGTCAATCAGCATGCAATGCTGACATACTAGCAGTGCCTATTTGGGGCTCAACACTCCAGCTAAAGTTCTTTCTTAGGGCTCAATTTTCCCCAGTGATTTGCACTGTTTTTTTGGAGCAGGCTGCTCTTTTTGGCCAAAGTTGAAAAACCAGAGTTTCCCCAATCACCAGCGTAACTCAGTTAGTCACGATTTTTTTAGGTTCGGTTTTTTTTCAGCCAAAGGGGGCATAACCAGTCACCCGCGCCAATTCTGGTCATTCATGGAAGTTTGTCCAGCTGAGAGTTACTCCAGTTCTGCTTAGGCCAGTGTATGTGGCCTCTCCAGAAAACCCTTGTGGAGAGTTAAATGAATTGGCGCAAATAAGGAAATCGGCGCAGCAGGTGCCCGGACACACACTAAAAGAATTGAAAAACACATAGCAGCAACTTATCTCCAACCCTGCCCAAAGGCTGTCCGGTCCCATTATAGGTCCCCATTCTCCCGGTCCGGTCCCATTCTAGGTCCCCGGTTCACACAGAGAGCAAGCGAGCTGTTATGTGTTTTTCAAATTCTTTTAATGTGTTGGGAGCTGGTTGTATGCTTCACTTTGCAGCCTCGGTTCGCATTGTGACCCTGGTTACCATGGCAGCCCGATCTTTTTAGCGCTGATCAAGGCTCCACCCCCAAAACTAAAGGACAGGTTAGGCTGCACCAAAATGAAGAAATCCAACGGGAAACTTAGAATGTTTTTTTTTGGTGTTCTTGGGCCCCAAAAAATCAGGCGTCAAAAAAAAAGCTTTGGGGAAAATTGAGCCCTTAATCTCGCACCGCAGGAAGGACCCCTCAGCTGCACTATTTAAAGGGATCATCAACTACTTACAGGTAAGTTGCTGATTGATTTATTCTGGCCGTTGCTACGATTCTGCAAGTGTTTGGTGCTGTCTAGAGTTATTTAAAGTTGGTAAAGTCTGCAGGGAATGGTGTGGCAGGTGCTCAAGGACTTTGTCCTGACTTCAAGAATTCTGCACAGACCACTTGCTGCCAAACATGGGAGCCCGTAATGTTCAGGGAGCAATCCTCCTACCTTGAAATCAGTGAGAAACACTGTGTAAAATAGCCACGCTTCAGTAAGGACATCCTGCGACTTGCTCCAACCTCAGAGAAGGGCAAGGAGCATATCACCAATGGCTGTGAAGGTGACTATGGTGATGAACATCTATGCGACTGGCTCCTTCCAGTCTGGAGCTGGAGATATTCGCAAAATGTCACAGTTTGCCGCCCACTGTTGCGTAAAGGAGGTCACTGAGGCTCCATTTTTAATTCGTTCACGGGATGTGGGCGTCGCTGGCAAGGCCAGCATTTATTGCCCATCCCTAATCGTCCCTTGAGAAGGTGGTGGTGAGCCACCTTCTTGAACCGCTGCAGTCCGTGTGGTGAAGGTGCTCCCACAGTGCTGTTAGGGAGGGAGTTCCAGGATTTTGACCCAGCGACGATGAAGGAACGGCAATATATTTCCACGTCAGGATGGTGTGTGACTTGGAGGGGAACTTGCAGGTGATGGTGTCCCATGCGCCTGCTGCCCTTATCCTTCTAGGTGGTAGAGATCGCGGGTTTGGGAAGTGCTGCCAAAGAAGCCGGGGCGAGTTGCTGCAGTGCATCTTATAGATGGTACACACTGCAGCCACGGTGCGCCGGTGGTGGAGGGAGTGTATGTTTAAGGTAGTGAGTGGGGTACCGATCAAGAAGACTGCTTTGTCCTAGAAAGTGTCGAGCTTTTTGAGTGTTGTTGGAGCTGCTCTCATCCAGGCAAGTGGAGAGTATTCCATCGCACTCCTGACTTGTGCGTTGTAGATGGTGGAAAGGCTTTGGGGAGTCAGGAGGTGAGACACTCGCCACAGAATACCTAGTGCCTGAGTGGTGCTCTCCACTCTCTGTCCTGTGACAGTTGGAACTGGTGTTCTCCACTCTCTCACCACCTCCTCCTCTCACCATAGTGTAGGAGGCCATTCAAGTGGGGAGAGTGAAAGGGAATGTAGTTGTGGTAGGGACAGTATAGTCAGAGGGATAGATACTATTCTTTGCAGCTGTGACCGGGAGATCCGAAGGTTGTGTTGCCTGCCCGGTGCCAGGGTTAAAGATATCTCCTCACGGCTGGAGAAGAACCTGGAGTGGGAGGGGGAGGATCCCGCTGTCGTGGTCTACGTAGGAACCAACGACATTGGTAGAACTAAGTATGAGGTTCTGATAAAGAGTTTGAGGAGTTGGGGTCCAAATAAAAATTAAAAAGCAGAACCTCAGAGGTAATAATCTCTGGATTGTTACCTGAGCCTCGCGCCAAATGGCATGGGGATAAGCAGATTAGAAGGTTAATGCATGGCTCAAAGAGTGGTGTGGGTGGCGGGGACTTTGCTTCATGGGGGACTGGCACCAGTACTGGGGAAACTGGGAGCTGTTCCGTTGAACCGTGCTTGAACCAGTGTCCTGGCAAATCAAATAACTAGGGCAGTAGACAGGACTATAAGCTAATGATGGGGGGGTGGGAGGATTCAGGAAAGAGTAAATCTGAAAGCAGCAAGAGAAATGTCAAGACTCTAGCGCAAAGCAGAGTTTTGGGTAAAAATAAACAGGGGATCAGGAAGGGACAGAGAGTAACAAAGGTAACAGGGCATCAGTGACTAAGCTGACATCAGGGAAAAATAAAAAGTCAACGCCAAAGGCACTATATCTGAATGCACGAAGCATTTGCAACAAAATAGGTGAATTAATAGCGCGGATAAAAATTAATAGGTTTGATCTAACAGCCAGCTTGAACTGTACAAAACACTAGTTAAGTCACAGCTGGAGTATTGTGTGCAGTTCTGGTCACCATATTACAGGAAAGATGTGATTGCACTAGAGAGGGTACAGAGGAGATTTACGAGGATGTTGCCTGGACTGGAGAATTTTGGCTATGAGGAAAGATTGGATAGGCTGGGTTTGTTTTCATTGGAACAGAGGCGAATGAGGGGAGACCTTATTGAGGTGTATAAAATGATGAGGGGCCCGGATAGAGTGGATAGGACGGACCTATTTCCCTTAGCAGAGGGGTCAATAACCAGGGGGCATAGATTTAAAGTAATTGGTAGACGGCTGAGAGGGGATTTGAGGGAAATTTCTTCACCCAGAGGGTGGTGGGGGTCTGGAACTCACTGCCTGAAAGGGTGGTAGAGGCAGAAACCCTCACCACATTTAAAAAGTACTTGGATGGGCACTTGAAGTGCCGTAACCTACAAAGCTACGGACCAAGAGCTGGAAAGTGGGATTAGGCTGGGTAGCTCTTTGTCGGCTGGCGCGGACACAATGGGCCGAAATGGTCTCCTTATGTGCTGTAAATTTCTATGATTCTATGATTACGGAGACGTGGTTTCAAAGTGACCAAGGTTGGGAACTAAATATTCCAGGATACTTAACTTTTAGAAAAGATAGACAAACTGGAAAAGGAAGAGGGGTAGCCCTAATAATAAAGGATGGGATAAAGACAGTAGAGAGAAAGGATCTTACCTCCGAAAATCAAGTAGTAGAATCTGTTTGGGTGGAGCTAAGAAATTGCAAGGGGCAGAAAACATTGGTGGGATTTGTTTATAGACCCCCAAACAGAGAAATTAAACACATAGTTTGTGTCTGTCTTCACGGATGAAGATGCAAGAACAAGGGTGATACGGTAATCATGGGGGACTTTAATCTACATATGGACTGGGCAAACCAAATTTGCAATAATAATGTGGAGGACAAATTCAGGGAATGTATACAAGATAGTTTTCTGGATCAGTATGTTGAAGAACCAACTCGGGAGCAGGCTATTTTAGATCTAGTATTGTGCAATAAGAAAGGGTTAATTAATAACCTTGTAGTAAAGTGGCCCTTAGGGAAGAGTGACCATAATATAATAGAATTGTATATTAAGTTTGAAAGTGATTCAGTTAAATCAGAAACTAGGGTCTTAAATCTAAACAAAGCAAACTATGTAGGTATGAAAGGCGAGTTGGCTAAGGTAAATTGGGAAATTACATTAAAAATAAAATGGGGAAGGTGGCTCAACCGTGGCTAACAAGGGAAATTAGGGATGGTGTTAAATCCAAGGAAGAGGTATATAAATTGGTCAGAAAAAGCAGCAAACCTGAGGACTGGGAGAAATTTAGAATTCAGCAGAGGAGGACTAAGGGTTTAATTAGGAGGGGGAAAATAGAGTATGAGAGGAAGCTTGCAGGGAACATAAAAACTGACTGCAAAAGCTTCTATAGATATGTGAAGAGAAAAAGATTAGTGAAAACTAATGTAGGTCCCTTGCAGTCAAAATCAGGTGAATTCATAATGGGGAACAAGGAAATGGCAGACCAATTGAACAAATACTTTGGTTGTATCTTCACTAAGGAAGCCACGAATAACCTCTTAAATACTAGGAGACCGAGGGTCTAGCGAGGAGAAGGAACTGAGGGAAATCCTTATTGGTCAGGAAATTGTGTTGGGGAAATTGATGGGATTGAAGGCCGATAAATCCCCAGGGCCTGATAGTCTGCATCCCAGATTACTTAAGGAAGTGGCCCTAGAAATAATAGATGCATTGGTGGTCATTTTCCAACATTCCATGGACTCTGGATCAGTTCCTATGGATTGGAGGGTAGCTAATATAACCCCACTTTTTAAAAAAGGAGGGAGAGAGAAAATGGAACTAGAGACTGGTTAGCCTGACATCGGTAGTGGGGAAAATGCTGGAATCAATTATTAAAGATGTAATAACAGCGCATTTGGAAAGCAGTGACAGGATCAGTCCAAATCAGCATGGATTTATGAAAGAGAAATCATGCTCGACAAATCTTCGAGAATGTTTTGAGGATGTAACTAGTAGAGTGGATAAGGGAGAACCAGTAGATGTGGTGTATTTGGACTTTCAAAAGGCTTTTTGATAAGGTCCCACACAAGAGATTAGTGTGCAAAATTAAGGCATATGGTCTTGGGGGTAATGTATTGACGTGGATAGAGAACTGGTTGGCAGACAGGAAGCAAAGAGTGGGAATAAACGTGTCCTTTTCAGAATGGCAGGCACTGACTAGTGGGGTACCGCCAAGGTTCAGTACTGGGACCCCAGCTATTTACAATATATATTAATGATTTAGACGAAGGAATTGAATGTAATATCTCCCGAGTTTCCAGATGACACTAAGCTGGGTAGCAGTGTGAGCTGTGAGGAGGATGCTAGGAGGTTGCAGGGTGACTTGGACAGGTTAGGCGAGTAGGCAAATGCATGGCAGATGCAGTATAATGTGGATAAATGTGAAGTTATCCACTTTGGTGGCAAAAACAGGAAGGCAGATTATTATCTGAATGGTGACAGATTAGTAAAAGGAGAGGTGCAACGAGACCTGGGAGTCATGGTACATCAGTCATTGAAAGTAGGCATGCAGGTACAGCAGGCAGTAAAGAAAGCAAATGGCATGTTCGCTTTCATAGAGAGAGGATTTGAGTATAGGAGCAGGGAAGTCTTGCTGCAGTTGTACAGGGCCTTGATGAGACCACACCTTGAGTATTGTGTACAGTTTTGGTCTCCTAATCTGAGGAAGGACATTCTTGCTATTGAGGGAGTGCAGTGAAGGTTCACCAGACTGATTCCCGGGATGGCAGGGACATAAAGACTGGATCAACTAGGCTTATATTCACTGGAATTTAGAAGAATGAAAGGGGATCTCAAAGAAGCATATAAAATTCTGACGGGATCGGACAGGTTAGATGCAGGAAGAATGTTCCCGATGTTGGAGAAGTCCAGAACCAGGGATCACAGTCTAAGGATAAGGGGTAATCCATATAGGACCGAGATGAGGAGAAACTTCTTCACCCAGAGAATTGTGAACCTGTGGAATTCTCTACCACAGAAAGTAGTTGAGTCCAGTTGTTTGGATATATTCAAAAGGGAGTTAGATGTGGCCCTTATGGCTAAAGGGATCAGGGGGTATGGAGAAAAGGCAAGAGTGGGGTACTGAAGTTGCATGATCAGCCATGATCATATTGAATGGTGGTGCAGGCTCGAAGGGCCGAATGGCCAATTCCTGCACCTATTTTCTATGTTTCTATGTAAAAGGTATGATAGTAGACGAGCAATGGCTAGCATTCAAACAATTAACACATAATTTACAACAAACCTACATTCCTTTTACGGCACAAAAACGCCACAGGAAAAGTGGTCCAACTGTGGCCAACAAGAGAAGTTAAAGATGAGATTAGATCAAAGGAAGAGGCTTATAATGTTGCCAAAAAGAGCCTGAGGATTGGAAGGATTTTAGAATTCAGCAAATGAGGACCAAGAAATTGATAAAGAAAGGGAAAATAGAATATGAGAGCAAACTAGCGAGAGACACAAAACCGATGGTAAACGGTCCCTTACAGGCTGAGACCAGAGACATTTTAATGGGGAATAAAGAAATGGCAGAGAAATGAAACAAATATTTTGTGTCTGTCTTCATGTGAAGAAGATGCAAAAGACCTCCCGGAAATAGTAGAGAACCAAGGGAATGAGGAAATGAAAGAAATTAGTATTAGTAAAATAATATTACTGGAGGAATTAATGGGACTGGAAGCCAATAAATTCTTTGGACCTGATTGCCTATATTGTCGGGTTTTGAAAGAGGTGGCTATAGAGATAGTGGATGCATTGGTTGTTATCTTCCAAAATTCCATAGATTCTCGAAAGGTTCCTGCAGATTGGAAGGTAGCAAAGTAACCTTGCTATTGAAGAAAGGAAGGGGAGAGAGAGCGAGAAAATGGGGAACTACAGACCAGTTAGCCTGACATCAGTAGTAGGGAAAATGCTAGAATCTATTATTAAGGGCATGTAGCAGGGCACTTAGAAAATAATAACAGGATTGGGCAGAGTCAACATGGATTTATGAAAGGGAAATTATGTTTGACAAATCTGAGTTTTTTGAGGTTGTAACTAGCAGAATAGATAAGGGGGAACCAGTGGATGTGGTGTGTTTTAATTTTCAGAAGGCGATAATGTGCCACGCGAGGTTATTACACAAAATTGGGGCTCATTGGATTGTGGGTAATATACTAGCATGGATTGAGGATTGGTTAACGGACAGAAAATAGTGAGTAGGAATAAACAGGTCATTTTTGGGTTGGCAGACTGTAACTAGTGGGGTATCGCAAGGATCTGTGCATGGCCTCAGCTATTCACAATCTATAATCAATGATTTGGATGAGGGCACCAATGTAATATCTCCAAGTTCGCTGATGATCCAAAGCTAGGTGGGAATGTAAGTTGTGAGGAGGATGCAAAGAGACGTCAAGGAAATATAGACAGGCTAAAGTGAGTGGGCAAGAACATGGCAAATGGAATATAATGTGAAGTTTGGTAGGAAAAATAGAAAAGCAGAGTATTTTTTAAACGGTGAAAGATTTGGAGATATTGGTGTTCAGAGGGACCTGGATGTCCTTATACGCGAGTCACTGAAAGTTATCGTGCAGGTACAGCAAGCAATTAAGAAAGCAAATGGTATGTTGGCCTTTACGACAAGAGAATTAGTGTATAAGAATAAATACATCTTACTGCAATTATATAGGGCCCTGGTGAGACCACACCTGGAGTATTGTGTACAGTTTTGGTTGTCTTACCTAAGGAAGGATATACTTGCCATAGAGGAAGTGCAACGAAGGTTCACCAGACTGATTCCTGGGGTGGGGGGGGAATTGTCCTATGAGGAGAGATTGAGTAGACTAGGCCTATATTCTCTAGAGTTTAGAAGAATGTAAGGTGATCTCATTGAAACATACAAAATTCTTATGTTGCTTGACAGGATAGATGCAGGGGGGTGTTCCTCTGGCTGGGGAGTCTAGAACCAGGGGTCACAGTCTCAGAATAAGGGGTCGGACATTTAGGACTGAGATGATCAATTTCTCCACTGAGAGGGTGGTAAATCTTTGGAATTCTCTAACCCAGAGGGCTGTGGAAGCTCAGTCATTGAGTATATTCAAGACACATCGCTAGATTTTTGGATATTAAGGGAATCAAGGGATATGGGGATAGTGCAGGAAAGTAGAGTTGAGATAGAAGATCAGCCATGATCTTGTTGAACGGCGGAGCAGGCTTGAAGGGCCAAATGGGACGACTACTGCTCCTAATTCTTATGTTGTTATGGCCACACTCGGTCAAATGCTGCCTTGATGTCAAGGGCAGTCACTCTCACCTCACCTGTGGAATTAAGCTCTTTTGTCCATGTTTGGACCAAGGCTGTAATGAGATCTGGAGCCGAGTGGTCCTGGCGGAACCCAAACTGAGCATCGATGAGCAGGTTATTGTGAGTAAGTGGCGATTGCTAGCACTGTCGACGACACCTTCCATCACTCTGCTGATGATTGAGAGTTGACTGATGGGGCGGTAATTGGCCGGATTGGATTTGTCCTGTTTTTTGTGGACAGGACATACCTGGGCAGTTTTCCACATTGTTGGGTAGATGCCAGTGTTGTAGCTGTACTGGAACAGCTTGGCTACATAGAAACATAGAAAATAGGTGCAGGAGTAGGCCATTCGGCCCCTCGAGCCTGCACCACCATTCAATAAGATCATGGCTGATCATTCACCTCATAGAACATAAGAACATAAGAATTAGGAACAGGAGTAGGCCATCTAGCCCCTCGAGCCTGCTCCGCCATTCAAAAAGATCATGGCTGATCTGGCCGTGGACTCAGCTCCACTTACCCGCCCGCTCCCCAAAACCCTTAATTCCCTTATTGGTTAAAAATCTATCTATCTGTGATTTGAATACATTCAATGAGCTAGCCTCAACTGCTTCCTTGGGCAGTGAATTCCACAGATTCACAACCCTCTGGGAGAAGAAATTCCTTCTCAACTCGGTTTTAAATTGGCTCCCCCGTATTTTGAGGCTGAGCCCCCTAGTTCGAGTCTCCAAGACCAGTGGGAACAACCTCTCTGCCTCTATCTTGTCTATCCCTTTCATTATTTTAAATGTTTCTATAAGATCACCCCTCATCCTTCTGAACTCCAACGAGTAAAGACCCAGTTTACTCAATCTATCATCATAAGGTAACCCCCTCATCTCCGGAATCAGCCGAGTGAATTGTCTCTCTACCCCCTCCAAAGCTACTATATCCTTCCTTAAGTAAGGTGACCAAAATTGCACGCAGTACTCCAGGTGCGGCCTCACCAATACCCTGTACAGTTGCAGCAGGACCTCCCTGCTTTTGTACTCCATCCCTCTCGCAATGAAGGCCAACATTCCATTCGCCTTCCTGATTACCTGCTGCACCTGCAAACTAACTTTTTGGGATTCATGCACAAGGACCCCCAGGTCCCTCTGCACCGCAGCATGTTGTAATTTCTCCCCATTCAAATAATATTCCCTTTTACTGTTTTTTTTTCCAAGGTGGATGACCTCACATTTTCCGACATTGTATTCCATCTGCCAAACCTTAGCCCATTCGCTTAACCTATCTAAATCTCTTTGCAGCCTCTCTGTGTCCTCTACACAACCCGCTTTTCCACTAATCTTTGTGTCATCTGCAAATTTTGTTACACTACACTCTGTCCCCTCTTCCAGGTCATCTATGTATATTGTAAACGGTTGTGGTCCCAGCACCAATCCCTGTGGCACACCACTAACCACCGATTTCCAACCCAAAAAGGACCCATTTATCCCGACTCTCTGCTTTCTGTTAACCAGCCAATTCTCTATCCATGCTAATACATTTCCTCTGACTCCGCGTACCTTTATCTTCTGCAGTAACCTTTTGTGTGGCACCTTATCGAATGCCTTTTGGAAATCTAAATATACCACAACCATCGGTACACCTCTATCCACCATGCTCGTTATATCCTCAAAGAATTTCAGTAAATTAGTTAAACATGATTTCCCCTTCATGAATCCATGTTGCGTCTGCTTGATTGCACTATTCCTATCTAGATGTCCTGCTATTTCTTCCTTAATGATAGCTTCAAGCATTTTCCCCACTACAGATGTTAAACTAACCGGCCTATAGTTACCTGCCTTTTGTCTGCCCCCTTTTTTAAACAGAGGCGTTACATTAGCTGCTTTCCATTCCGATGGTACCTCCCCAGAGTTCAGAGAATTTTGGTAGATTATAACGAATGCATCTGCTATAACTTCCGCCATCTCTTTTAATACCCTGGGATGCATTTCATCAGGATCAGGGGACTTGTCTACCTTGAGTCCCATTAGCCTGTCCAGCACTACCTCCCGAGTGATAGTGATTGTCTCAAGGTCCTCCCTTCCCACATTCCCGTGACCAGCAATTTTTGGCATGGTTTTTGTGTCTTCCACTGTGAAGACCGAAGCAAAATAATTGTTTAAGGTCTCAGCCATTTCCACATTTCCCATTATTAAATCCCCCTTCTCATCTTCGAAGGGACCAACATTTACTTTAGTCACTCTCTTCCGTTTCCTGCTTTCCTGCTTTCTCTCCATATCCCCTGATCCCTTTAGCTGTAAGGGCCACATCTAACTCCTTCTTCAATATATCCAACGAACTGGACTCAACAACTTTCTGTGGTAGAGAATTCCACAGGTTCACAATTCTCTGGGTGAAAAAGTTTCTCCTCATCTCGGTTCTCTGGCTTACCCCCTTATCCTTAGACTGTGTTCCCTGGTTCTGGACTTCCCCAACATCGGGAACATTCTTCCTGCATCTAACCTGTACAATCCCATCAGAATTTTATATGTTTCTATGAGATCCCCTCTCATTTTTCTAAACTCCAGTGAATACAGGCCCAGTCGATCTAGTCTCTCCTCATATGTCAGTCCTGCCATCCCGGGAATCAGTCTGGTGAACCTTTGATACACTCCCTCAAAAGCAAGAACGTCCTTCCTCAGATTAGGAGAGCAAAACTGCACACTATACTCGAGGTGTGGTCTCACCAAGGCCCTGTACAACTGCAGCAAGACCTCCCTGCTCCTATACTCAAATGCTCCCACTGTGAAGGCCAACATGCCATTTGCTTTCTTTACTGCCTGCTGTATCTGCTTGCCTACTTTCAATGACTGATGTACCATGACACCCAGGTCTCATTGCACCTCCCCTTGTGCTCAAGAGGCGCGGCTAGTTCTGGAGCACAAGTCTTCAGCACGACAGCCGGGATGTTGTCAGGGCCTATAGCTTTCCTGTATCCAGTGCGCTCAGCCGTTTCTTGATATCACGTGGGGTGAATCGAATTGGCTGAAGACTGGCTTCTGTGATGGTTGGGACCTCAGGTGGAGGCTGATATGGATCATCCACTCGGCACTTCTATAACCCAGTTCTGGCGAAGGGTCATCGACCTCTTACATTAGCTCTGTTTCTCTCTCCACAGATGCTGCCTGACCTGCTGAGTAATTTCAGCATTTTCTGTTTTTATTTCGGATTCCAGCAACCGCAGCATTTTCCTTTTGATTTTGCTGTGTTCAGGACTCGGGTAGGATCCATTTCAGGTGTGTCTATGGATTGATCCCTATCGTGAGGTCTGGCTCAATATGCCGTCTACAGTCACACTCTGAATCCACCAACCTTCCAGCATTCCCTCTCCGACATCTTGGTGATGCATCACGAATTTTATTTGGGAAGCCCTCCGCAAGTGCTGGAGACACCCGGGCTCTAGGAAAATCAACCTCGACAGTAGGATCATCGTGCCTATTGGTCATGCAGAATCCTAGTGGCTCTTGTATGCCTGAATTCACGTCTCCTCGAATATCAGGAGATGTCTTCAGATCTTATTTCTCGAGTTGTGTAAAGTTGGTGAGGTGACTGGGAGTGGTGCTGCAAGTTGAGAAGGCCTTCATTCTGACTTCTGGTCAGGCCACTTGCTCCCAGTCATGGGGGCTCTAGTTATCATCTCCCTTGGCCTGCAGCATGACAGGGAGATGGAACAGAGGCAGGAGGAGGAAGGCTCTCAGCAGGAGGCCTTACCCACCCAGGGTCTTCCGAGAGCACTTCCCTTCCCTCAGCCTGAGCCAGGAGCAGAGTGTGAGGTGTCTGCGCTTTATGAAGGAGGTGCTCACAGAACTCTGCCACCTCTTGCACCCAGACCTGCAGCCTCACTCCGGGGCAAGGACACCGCTGCCTGTGACTGTTGACCGTGACGGTCCTGAATTTCCTAGCGTCGGGATCTTTCCCGGCTGGAGCAGGCTACATCTGTAACATCTCCCAGTTTACCGTCCACTGCTGGGTAAGGGAGGTGACAGGAGAGGGGACTTCATTGTCTTCTCTCTGACCAGAGATCGTGCATGTGGCTTTGCCAAGATAGCGACCTTCCCCATGGTGCAGGGCGCCAGCGACTAGATGCTGTGGCTTTGCGGGCGCCGCCTCTAAATGCTGAGATCTACCAAAACCGCAAAGGTTACCGCTGGCTGAATGTGCCGTTAGTGTGCAACCATGTTCAGCACATCATGGCGGTTAATGCCCAGTATCCTGGCAGCAGGCCTGATGCTTTTATTCTGCTCCAGTCTGCTCTTCTCTGTCTTTGAGCCACTACGACAAACCAGAGAGTGGTTACTGAGCAGTAAGGACTATCCGCTGACCACCTGGCTCATGGCTCCGCTTCACAACGCACACTCACGTGGGCAACATGTGTGTAGCGAACGGCGTGCTGCCACAAGGAATCTGATAGTGCAGACCATTGCCATCCTTAAACAACGCTTCCGTTGCCTGGACCACTCTGAAGGAGCCCTGCAGTACTCCCAGAGCAGAACTCGTGTACGACCTCACCCTCTGGGGAGCTGCCGCCTTCACTACACTCTTTTTCCCCCCCCCCTCGCCGTGGCTGCAGGCCACTCGTGCCCGGTGTCTCGCCACGTGTAGAACCCGTGTCCAACCTTTCCTCTACAGGGCGCGGAGTGTCGGTATCTGAGCTGGTGGCAGCGAGTGTCAGATCGAGTGACCGGGCTGTGTATTGATCATAGATGCTGTTTCGTGCTCCACCCCCCACCACTGCTTGGCCAGGTGGCACTTCTTGGCTATCTGAAAGGAGAAAGGCTCAAGGGTGGGGCTGTGGGGAGGGGAGGGAAGGAAAGCAAGAGGAGCATGCTTACACCATGTGCAGCTTGTAAATCAGAAGCGGTTGTGGGATGAGGGGGAGAAGTGGGATGTGAGAAGGAGGATACCGACATCGTGTGTTGTTTCAGGCCTGCCGCTGGCCACGGACTCTGCAGTGCCCCTCCCAATAATGGCCAGCACTGTCTTCTCCATTGGTGTCAGATTATGCAGGCACACCTGTCCCTACGCCTGCTGTCTCCAGTTGTCAGCCACCTTGTCCTGCAAGAGAGAGGGAAGTGAGTCAGTGAGTGTGGTGTAATGTGTTTGGGTGATGTGCCTGTCATGGTTGATGAGCTGACAGTGTCCAAGCTGTGAGATGTGGGTGTGAGACTTACAGCGGTGCCAAGTGTGTGAGGGTGAGGTTGGTAGAGATTATTGATAGGTGAGTGATGGGGGTGTGGGGAATTGAGTTGTGTGTCAGGCTAGTGGTGCAGGCGGTGTGATACGGCATTTAAAAGTGAATTCACTGACCTTGACCATTCGTGTGAGGTCATTAAACTTCTTCCTGCACTGAGTCCAGGTTCTCGGGATAACACTGCTGGCATTTACCATAGTGGCTATTGGCACCTGATGCCTTTGCTGCATTTGCCTGGAGGGCATGTTCACTTCCTGCAACAAGGCCACCAGTGCTGCATCGGAGAACCTTGGAGCACGCTCGCTCCCCTATTGTGACATCAGTAGTCCTTTTTACCTGCTCTGACTCTCCTTTACCCAGTTCAAACACCTGCTGCAGGCAGAATGCACCTCCCCTTTAAGAGGTGCAGGCCAGCTTTAATTGGTGCTTGCCGGGCACGAACTTGGGGCCTCCTGCTGAGAGTTCAGCCACTCAGCGGCGCATTCAACACTGGGCTGAATGCCACAATCGTGTTCATCAGCAGGCAGCACAGAGGCTGCAAACCAATTGCCGCTTGAATAGTAACTTAAGTTAACAAAAGTAAGTTTTAAACTTGTGTGTTGATCTGTGGACGTTTTTGCACTATTTATTTTCATAGATTGTAGTGCTTTTTTTTTTAAATTTAGAAGCCACTCAAGTTTGAAGCCAGCATGTAATGAAAGTGGACTTGTCACTTTTTGTTTTGACCCAGGAAATCCTTGGCTTATCGGGGTCGGGAGCTGCTGATCAAACTGAAAGCTGCAGGTGTTGGAGACAGGCCTGTGGTGTGGGTAGCACACAGTATGGGTGGTAAGAACTTTACAAAAGCAAACGGATTTCCTCCTGTCGCTGTTTTACATTTGCCACTTTATGAAAAATATTCCAGTATCAGACTTGTATCAGACCCCTTTTAATCCTAGAATCGTAGAATGATTTAGCACGGAAGGAGGCCATTCGGCCCATCATGCCTGGTAGAGCTATCCAATTAATCCCATTCCTCTTTTCCCATAGTCTTGTAATTTTTTTTCCTATCCCAAGTATTTCTCCAATTTCATTTTGAAAGTTACTATTGAATCTGCTTCCACCAGCCTTACAGGCAGTGCATTCCAGATCACAGCAGCTCGCTCCGTAAACATAAGAACATGAGAAATAGGAACAGGAGTAGGCCATATGGCCCCTCGAGCCTGCTTCGCCATTCAATAAGATCATGGCTGATCCGATCATGGACTCGGCTCCACTTCCCTGTCCACTCCCCATAACCCCTTAATCCCTTATCTCTGTCTTAAATTTAGCAGTATTCTGGGTGTGGCTTCACCAATACCCTGTACAATTGAAGCAAGATTTCCCTGCTTTTATACTCCTTCCCCTTTGCAATAAAGGCCAAGATTCCATTGGCCTTCCTGATCACTTGCTGTACCTGCATACTAACCTTTTGTGTTTCATGCACCAAGTCCCGCTGTACTGCAGCACTTTGCAATTTTTCTCCATTTAAATAATAAATAAATAATAACAGTAGCTAGGGAATGGAGTTTGTGGCAGGGACCGAAAACAATGGTTTCAGCCTTCCCAATATTTAATTGGAAAAAATTTCTGCTCATCCAGAACCGGAGGTCGGACAAGCAGTCTGACAATTTAGAGACCGTGGAGGGGTCGAGAGAAGTTGTAGTGAGGTAGAGCTGGGTGTCATCAGCGTACATGTGGAAACTGAGGCTGTGTTTCCGAATGATGTCGTTAAGGGGCAACATGTAGATGAGAAATAGGAGGAGGCCAAGGACAGATCCTTGGGAGACACCAGAGGTAACGATGCGGGGGTGGGAAGAGAAACCGTTGCAGGTGATTCTCTGGCTACGATTAGATAGATCAGAATGGAACCAGGCGGTGCAGTTCCACCCAGCTGGACAACAGTGGAGAGGCATTGGAGAAGGATGGAGTGGTCAACTGTGTCAAAGGCTGTAGACTGGTCAAGAAGGACGAGGAGGGATAATTTGCCTTTGTCACAGTCACAAAGGATGTCATTTGTGACTTTGATGAGCTGTTTCGGTACTGTGGCAGGGTTGGAAACTGGATTTGGAGAGATTCAAACATGGAGTTGTGGGAAAGGTGGCCATGGATTTCGGAGGCGACAACACGTTCAAGGACTAAGGCGTGGGAAGGGAAGTTGGAGATGGGACGATAATTTGCAAGGACGGAGGGATCGAGGCTTATGAAGGCAGATTTGAAGGAGTGGGGGACAGTACCTGAGGCGAGAGAACCGTAAATAACGTCAACACCTGTGAACTCATCCCTTTTTGGCGTGGAAGCAGAGAAACATAGAACATAGAAATTAGGTGCAGGAGCAGGCCATTCGGCCCTTCGAGCCTGCACCGCCATTCAATAAGATCATGGCTGATCATTCAACCTCAGCACCCCTTTCCTGCTTTCTCTCCATACCCCTTGATCCTTTTGGCCATAAGGACCATATCTTAACAAACTGGCCTCAACAACTTTCTGCGGTAGAGAATTCCACAGGTTAACCACTCTCTGAGTGAAGAAGTTTCTCCTCATCTCGATCCGAAATGGCTTACCCTTTATTCTTAGACTGTGACCCCTGGTTCTTTAACTCCCCAGCAACGGGAACATTCTTCCTGCCTCTAAACTGTCCAATCCCATCAGAATTTTATACTTTCTATGAGATCCCCTCTCATTCTTCTAAACTCCAGTGGATACAAGCCCAGTTGATCCAGTCTCTTCTCATATGTCAGTCCTGCCATCCCGGGAATCAGTCTGGTAAACCTTCGCTGTACTCCCTCAATAGCAAGAAAGTCCTTCCTCAGATTAGGAGACCAAAACTGAACACAATATTCTAGGTACGGCCTCACCAAGGCCCTGTACAACTGCAGTAAGACCTCCTTGCTCTTATACTCAAATCCTCTAGCTATGAAGGCCAACAAGCCATTTGCCTTCTTCACCGCCTGCTGTACCTGCATGTCAACCTTCAATGACTGATGTACCATGACACCCAGGTCTCGTTGCACCTCCCCTTTTCCTAATCTGTCACCATTCAGATAATAATCTGTCTTCCTGTTTTTGCCACCAAAGTGGATAATCTCACATTTATCACATCATCATGCATTTGCCCACTCACCTAATCTGTCCAAGTCACCCTGCAGCCTCTTAGCATCCTCCTCACAGCTCACACCGCCACCCAGCTTAGTGTCATCTGCAAACTTGGAGATATTACATTCAATTCCTTCATCTAAATCATTGATGTATTTGGTAAATAGCTGGGGTCCCAGCACTGAACCCTGCAGCACCCCACTGGTCACTGCCGGCCATTCTGAAAAGGACCCATTTATTCCGACTCTCTTCTTCCTGTCTGCCAACAGTTTTCTATCCACGTCAATACATTACCCCCAATACCATGTGCTTTAATTTTGCACACTAATCTCTTGTGTGGGACCTTGTCAAAAACCTTTTGAAAGTCCAAATACACCACATCCACTGGTTCTCCCTTGTCCACTCTACTAGTTACATCCTCAAAAAATTCTAGAAGATTTGTCAAGCATGATTTCCCTTTCATAAATCCATGCTGACTTGGACCGATCCTGTCACTGCTTTCCAAATGTGCTGCTATTTCATCTTTAATAATTGATTACAACATTTTCCCCACCACCGATGTCAGGCTAACCGGTCTATAATTCCCTGTTTTCTCTCTTCCTCCTTTTTTAAAAAGTGGTGTTACATTAGCTGCCCTCCAATCCATAGGAACTGATCCAGAGTCAATAGAATGTTGGAAAATGATGACCAATCCACTATTTCTCGGGCTATACTTCCTTAGGTACTCTGGGATGAAGCCTATCAGGCCCTGGGGATTTATCGGCCTTCAATCCCATCAATTTCCCTAACACAATTTCCTGACTAAAAAGGATTTCCTTCAGTTCCTCCTTTTCGCTAGACCCTCGAACCCCTAGTATTTCCGGAAGGTTATTTGGGTCTTCCTTCGTAAAGACAGAACCAAAGTATTTGTTCAATTGGTCTGCCATTTCTTTGTTCCCCATTATAAATTCACTTGATTCTGACTGCAAAGGACCTAGGCTGGTCTTCATTAATCTTTTTCTCTTCACATATCTATAGAAGCTTTTGCAGTCTGTTTTTATGTTCCCTGCAAGCTTCCTCTCATACTCTATTTTCCCCCTCCTAATTAGACCCTTTGTCCTCCTCTGCTGAATTCTAAATTTCTCCCAGTCCTCAGGTTTGCTGCTTTTTCTGGCCAATTTATATGCCTCTTCCTTGGATTTAACACTATCCTTAATTTCCCTTGTTAGCCACGGTTGAGCTACCTTCTCCGTTTTATTTTTACTCCAGACAGGGATGTACAATTGAAGTTCATCCATGTGATCTTCAAATGTCTGCCATTGCCTATCCACCGTCAACCCTTTAAGTGTGCAAGTCATCCTCGATACAAGGGACTGCCTAAGAAGAACATGGGAGCCCGAAATGGAAATTGGGTGGTCAACAGCAGGAAGTGGGTTTCGTGGACAAGATGAGCTCGGAAAGGTCATGAGGGGAGATCGGAGAGAAGCTGGAGAAAGATGTGAGGTCAGGGCTAGGGCAGGGGGGATCCTTAGAGGAAGTTTGGCCCAGTGGGCTCGAGGAAGGAAGGGAAGAGGGCAGAGATGGCCGAACGGACGGTCTCAATCTTAGGGACAAAGAAGTCCATGAGTTCCTCACACTTATTGTCGGAGGTGAGGATGGAGACTGGGGACAGGGGTTTAAAAAGGCGGCTAGCAGTGGAGAATAGAAAGTGAACAATTTTGGCAGACGAGATCAGGACCCGAATATGCTTTGTGGTCCAGCAGTGGGAAATTAAGTAGGCCAAGTGGACTGTGTTACAGTAGGAGATTATCTATCTTTAGGCATTCTCAACACTTACCTCCAAGGCAACCCTCCCATGTTCTAACAATTCCACTGCCCCTTGTAACACAACACAAGTATTTTTTCTGTATAAAAATGAGTTATTAATAACAACTTGTATTTATATAGTGCCTTTAATGGAGGAAAAGCTCTGTTATACTTTGCACAAAGAAGAATGTATTGAGCCCTAAATTTATACAAGAAAAATAGTGCAGATGCTGTGAATTGGAAATAAGAACAGAAAATGCTGGAAATACTCAGCAGGTCAGGCAACATTGGTGGAGAGAGAAACAGAATTAATGTTTCAGGTCTGATGAAGGGTCACTGACCTGAAACGTTAACTGTTTCTCTCTCCGTAGATGCTACCTGACCTGCTGAGTATTTCCAACATTTTGTTTTTATCCTGAATTTACGATATGCCCATGTGCTGCCCAAGATCAACTTTTTGCTGAACAGGAGATAAAGCAGGAACCACAAGCCCTGTGCTCACGATAGCCTCGTTCTGCGCCCACCGGGTCGGACTGGACTAAATTTCCAGGTCATGTCCTCCATTTCCCAAACAGAACTTCCCTATTATTTGGATACAAAACCCCAACAGGGCGATGAAAGCCAGTGACTTGAATTAACAGCGGATGACACATGAGAGAAATGGAGAAATAAGCAGGGCCCTGAGCGACTTTACCCACCTGACCTCATCGCCATAAATCCTTTAGTGAGAAAGGCAGCCCACCCTTTCCTCCTCCCCGACTCTTTCACAAGTAGCCAGCGGTATCTCAAAGGACACGAGCGCCCAGACTCGGCCTATCTGTCTGTCAGAGAGCGCCTGGCCACGAATATAAAGCTTCCAGCTGAGGCCATGGCCTCTATTTTCTAGTCTGTTGGCTTCACCTCCATTTTGTGTGTATCATTTTCACAACTTACTGTTCTTTTGCCTTTTTATTGCCTCATTCAAACAAACCAGGGTTTTGTGGTCAGTGGGTGACCTCTGTGACCGGCTGATTGTCTCCGCCCTGCTGGGCCTTCCCTGCCACTTGCTTGTCTTTCGTCCGATGACCTGGTCCGTCCGTCGTTGAGTTCAGATGAAGCTTCAACAATGAGGCAATAACCTGATTTTTTATTTTCACGAGAGATCGGTGTATATCGCGCGCCATCTGTGTGTATTTCTTTTGCTCTTACCTGTTGAACTCCCCCTCTCCTCTGCTCTTGGTTCAGCCCAAGAAGCTGCTTTTCTATTGGCTTCTTGCCAATTCAGTAGCTGCTGGTAGCAACAGCAAGGTTTACCCACTGGGTCTGCCACAGCCAGGAGCTGGGATACCGTTTATATATATAAAAAAATTAAAATGGTTCTCCCCAGTTGCTGGCCTCGGGGGTCCCGGCAACCGGGCTTGGGGCTACCTGATAACCAGCTGCAGGAGAACTATACGTCGGGAGCCAGCAAGAAAGCAACACACAAGCCACAATGGACATTCCCGATACGTAAATCCAAGTCCAAACTTTAGACAATCTTGTTTCATTCTAAATAACAGCCGCCCTGCATGTAGTACCAGCAACTTCCGGTTTATTAATTTCCGCTATTTACAGCTTTCTTCCCCCTATCCGGCGACGGATGTCTGCCAGTCATGAAGCTGGCATTGACATCCGCGTGTGTCGGCGTCGCAGCTCACGGGTCAATTTCCCCACGGCGCGGTAAGGGGTCTGCGCACTCGGCAATGACCTCATCGCTGGTTGCGTGCCAGCCCGGGGCAGTAATCGCAGGATGGGGCACTGTCGGGCCAATGCCCCCCAAATCTCCGGGGCAATTTCCCGGGTGGCGGTAGCGCCCCCCCCTCCCCCAGGCAAAAATGCCATTGTGCCCCGTTAGTGCTCCCCGGAGGCACTTTAGCCCCCATGAAGTATGAGGTTATATGGTCCAACTTTTTCCTATTCAGGACTGAAAGGGAAAATGTCATGTAGCCGCAGAGGACTAAAGTATTAAATGAGCACTTTCCATCAGTCTTCACAAAGAAGCGGATGATGTGAAGGTTGCACTGAAAGAGGAGAGGAAAGCTATGGACAAAATAGTAATAGATAGGGAAGATGTACTAAAAAGATTAGCATTACTGAAAGTTGGTAAGTCACCTGGTCCAGATGGAATATATCCTAGGTTGCTGAAAGTAGCAAAAGTAGAAATAGCAGAGGTATTGGTCACAATCTTTCAATCCTCACTGGGTACAGGAATAGTGCCGGGAGGACTGGAGAGTTGTTAATGTTACACCACTATTCATGGGAAGAGGGATAAACCAGGTAACTACAGGCCAGTCAGCCTAACACTGGTGGTACGGAAGTTAATGGTTCCCTCTCTTCAGATCTGCTGACAGGGATACACTAGGAGTAAAAGTTCTCAATTGGGGAAAAGCTAATTTTACTGAGCTGAGATGAGATTTAGCCAGTGGATTGGAAACAGCTACTTGAAGGTAAATCAGTGTCAGAGCAGTGGGAGGCATTCAAGGAGGAGATCGTGAGGGTTCAGAGCAAGTATGTTCCCTTACAGAAAAAGGGTGGGACGAACAAATCTAGAGCCCCCTGGATGTTAAGGGGCATACAGGGTAGGATTAAGGAAAAAAGGGGAGGCTTATGCCAGATACCGAGGGCTCAATGCTGCAGAAATCCTAGAGGAGTATAGAAAATGCAGGAGTGCAATTAAAAAGGAAATTAGGAAAGCAAAGAGGAGGGAAAAAAATCAGGGAAAACCCAAATATGTTTTATAAATACATTATGAGCAAGAGTATGAATCAAAATCAAGATAAATCAAGAGTAAGAATCAAATGTAGATAAATGTGAGGTTATCCATTTTGGGGGCAAAAACACGAAGGCAGAATATTATCTGAATGGCGGCAGACTAGAAAAAGGGGAGGTGCAACGAGACCTGGGTGTCATGGTTCATCAGTCACTGAAAGTGGGCATGTAGGTACAGCAGGCGGTAATGAAGGCAAATGGTATGTTGGCCTTCATATCTAGGGGATTTGAATATAGCAGCAGGGAGGTCTTACTGCAGTTGTACAGGGCCTTAGTGAGGCCTTACCTGGAATATTGTGTTCAGTTTTGGTCTCCTAGTCTGAGGTAGGACGTTCTTGCTATTGAGGGAATGCAGCGAAGGTTCACCAGACTGATTCCAGGGATGGCTGGGCTGTCATATGAGGAGAGACTGGATCAACTGGGCCTTTATTCACTGGCGTTTAGAAGGATGAGAGGGGATCTCATGGAAACATATAAGATTCTGACGAGACTGGACAGGTTAGATGCGGGAAGAATGTTCTCGATTTTGGGGAAGTCCAGAACTAGGGGACATAGTCTTAGGATAAGGGGTAGGCCATTTAGGACTGAGATGAGGAGAAACTTCTTCACTCAGAGTTGTTGACCTGTGGAATTCCCTGCCGCAGAGAGTTGTTGATGCCAGTTCATTGGATATATTCAAGAAGGAGTTAGATATGGCCCTTACGGTTAAGGGGATCAAGGGGTATGGAGAGAAAGCAGGAAAGGGGTACTGAAGGAATGATCAGTCATGATCTTATTGAATGGTGGTGCAGGCTCGAAGGGCCGAATGGCCGACTCTTGCACCTATTTTCTATGTTTCTAAGAGCAAGGCCTATTAGAGACCATGAGGGTAATCTGTGTGTGGAAGCAGAAGACATGGATATGGTTCTTAATAAATACTTTGTGTCTGCTTTCACAAAAGAGAGGAGCGATGCAGACATTGCAATCAGGGAGGAGGAGTGTGAAATATTCACTGAAATAAACATGGGGAGAGAGGAAGTATTAAGGGGCGGAGCAGCTTTGAAAGTGGATAAATCCCCAGGCCCGAATGAAATGTATCCCAGGCTGTTAAGAGAAGCAAAAGAGAAAATAGCAGAGGCTCTGACCATCATTTTCCAGTCCTCTCTGGCTACAGGTGTGGTGTAGGAGGACTGCTAATGTTGTACCTTTGTTTAAAAAAGGAGAAAGGGATCGACCAAGTAATTACAGGCCAGTTAGCAGGTGGTGGGAAAATTATTGGAAAAAATTCTGATGGACAGGATAAATCCTCATTTAGAAAGAAACTGATTAATCAAGGATAGTAGCATGGATGTATTAAGAGAAAGTCGTGTCTAACTTGATTGAATTTTTTGAGGAGGTAACCAGGAGGGTCGATGAGGGTAGTGCGTATGATGTAGTGTATATGGATTTTAGCAAGGCTTTTGATAAGGTCCCACATGGCAGACTGGTCACGAAAGTAAAAGCCCATGGGATCCAGGGAAAAGTGGCAAGTTGGATCCAAAATTGGCTGATGCAGGACGCAAAGGGTAATGGTTGATGGGTGTTTTTGTGACTGGAAGGCTGTTGACAGTGGGGTTCCACAGGGTTCAGTACTCGGTCCTATGCTTTTTGTGGTATGTATCAGTGATTTAGACTTGAATGTAGGGGGCATGATTAAGAAGTTTGCAGATGATACAAAAGTTGGCCGTGTGGTTGATAATGAAGATGAAAGCTGTAGACTGCAGGAAGATATCAATGGACTGGTCAGGTGGGCAGAACAGTGTCAAATGGAATTCAATCCGGAGGAGTGTGAGAGAATTCATTTGGAGAGGGCTAACAAGGAAAGGGAATACATAATAAACAAAATCATAAGAAATAAGAACAGGAGTAGGCCATTTGGCCCCTCGAGCCTGTTCCGCTATTCAATAAGATCATGGCTGATCTGACCTTGGCTTCAACTCCACTTCCCTGCCCGCTCCCCATAACCCTTAATTCCCTTATCATTCAAAAATCTGTCTCTCTCCACCTGAAATATATTTAATGACCCAGCCTCCACAGCTCTCTGGAGTAGAGAATTCCAAAGATTCATGACCCTCAGAGAAGAAATTCTTCCACGTCTCCGTTTTAAATGGGTGACCCCATATTCTGAAACTATGTCCTCTAGTTCTAGATCCCCTCATAAGGGGAAATATCCTCTTTACATCTACTCTCAAGCACCCTCAGAATCTTAAACATTTCAATAAGATCACCTCTCATTCTTCTAAAGTCCAATGAGTGTAGGCCCAATCTGCTCAACATTCCTTCATAAGACAATCCCTTCATCTCCGGAATCAACCTCGTGAACCTTCTCTGAACTACCTCCAATGCAAGTATATTCTTCCTTAAATAAGGAGACCAAAACTACACAGTACTAACATAAGAACACAAGAAATAGGAGCAGGAGTCGGCCATTTGCCCCCTCGAGCCTGCTCTGCCATTCAATAAGATCATGGCTGATCTGATCCTGGTCTTAACACAACATCCACGCCCATTCCCCCTAATCTTTGACTCCCTTATCATTCAAAAATCTGTCTTATCGCCACCTTAAATATATTCAAAGACCCAGCCTCCACAGCTCCCAGGGGCAGAGAATTTCGAAGATTCACGATCCTCTGAGAGAAGAAATTCCTCCTCATTTCTGTTTTAAATGGGCAACCCCTTATTCTGAAACTATGCCTTCTAGTTCTAGATTCCCCCACGAGGGGAAACATCCTCTCTGCATCTACCCTGTCAAGCACCCTCAGAATCTTATACATTTCAATAAGTTCACCTCCTAAACTCCTATGATTATAGGCTGAACTTTTCTTCATATGACAACTCCACTATTTAAAAAAGGAGGGAGAGAGAAAACGGAGAGCTACAGACCGGTTAGCCTGACAGTAGTAGGGAAAATGTTGGAGTCTATTATAAAGGATGTGATAACGGCACACTTGGATAATATCAGCGGGATTAAACAAGTCAACATGGATTTATGAAAGGAAAACTACTGAAGTTTTTTGTGGATGTAACTGATAGAATAGATAAGGGAGAACCAGTGGATGTAGTGTATTTGGATTTTCAGAAGGCCTTTGTTAAAGTCCCACATAAAAGGTTAGTATGCAAAATTAAAGCACATGGGATTGGGGGTAATGTATTGGCATGGATTGAAAATTGGTTAACTGACAAGAAACAGTAGGAATAAACGGGTCTTTTTCAGGGTGGCGGGCAGTGACTAGTGGGGTACCACAGAGATCAGTGCTTGGGCCCCAGCTAGTCACAATATATATATAAATGATTTGGATGAGGGAACCAAATGTAATATTTTCAAGTTTGCTGATGACACAAAACTAGGTGGGGTTGTGAGGAGGATGCAAAGATGCTGCAAGGCGATTTAGATAGGTTGAGTGAGTGGGCAAACACCTGGCAGATGCAGTATAATGTGGATACATGTGAAGTTATCCACTTTGGTAGGAAAAACATAAGGACAAAGTATTATTTAAATGGTGATGGCTTGGGAAGTGTCGATGTACAGAGGGACCTGGGTGTCCTTGTACACCAGTCATTGAAAGCAAACATGCAGGTGCAGCAAGCAGTTAGGAAGGCACATGGTATGTTGCAAGAGGATTTGAGTACAGGAGCAAGGATGTCCTTGGTGAGACCGCATCTGGAGTATTGTGTGCAGTTTTGGTCTCCTTACCTAAGAAAGGATATACTTGCCATAGAGGGAGTGCAGCGAAGGTTCACCAGACTGATTCCTGGGATGGCAGGACTGTCGTATGAGGAGAGATTGGATCGACTAGGTCTGTATTCACAAGAGTTTAGAAGAATGAGAGGGGATCTCATTGAAATGTATAAAATTCTGACGGGGTTGGACAGACTGGATGCGGGTAGGATGTTTCCCCTGGCTGGGAAGTCTAGAATAAGGGGTCACAGTCTCAATACGGGGTAGGAAATTTAGGACCGAGATGAGGAGAAATGTTTTCACTCAGAGGGTGGTGAACCTGTGGAATTCTCTACCACAGAAGGCTGTGGAGGCAAAGTCACTGAATATATTTAAGAGGGAGATAGATAGATTTCGAGAAACAAAAAGCATCAAGGGGTATGGGGAAAAAGCAGGAATATGGTGTTGAGATAGAGGATCAGCCATGATCATATTGAATGACAGTGTAGACTCGAAGGGCCGAATGACCTACTACTGCTCCTGTTTTCTATGTTTCTATGTTTCATCTCGGGCATCAACCTCGTGAACCTTCTCTGAACAGCCTCCAATGCAAGTATATCCTTCCTTAAACAAGGAGACCAAAACTGTACACAGTATTCCAGGTGTGGTTTTACCAACGCCCTGTACAGTTGTAGCAGGACTTCCCTACTTTTATACTCTATCCCCCTTGCAATAAAGGCCAGCATTCTATTGGCCTTCCTGATTACTTGCTGTACCTGCATACTAACCTTTTGTGTTTCATGTACAAGAACCCCCAGATCTCTCTGTACTGGATAACCTCACATTTTCCCATATTATTATCCATCTGCCAAATTTTTGCCCACTTACTGAGCCTATCTATATTCTTTTGTAGATTCTTTGCGTCCTCCTCACAACTTGCTTTCGCACCTATCTTTGTATCGTCAGCAAATTTGGCCTCGTTTTACTCGGTCCCTTCATCGAAGTCATTAATATAAATTGTAAATAGTTGAGGCCCCAGCAATGATCCCTGTGGCACCCCACATGTACGCTGATGATACCCAGCTCTTCCTCATCACCACCCTTCACTGTCTCTTATGTTGTCAGATTGCTTGTCCGACGTTCAGTCTTGGGTGAGCTGAAGTTTTCTCCAATTAAATATCAGAAAGACTGAAGCTATCGTCTTCAACCCTTGGCACACAATCAATTCTCGAGCCCCCTTGGCCAATCTCTCAGCCGGAGCCAGACCTCTTGTGAATACAGACCTAGTTTGTCCAGAAGCTGAACGTCTACCCCCATATCCACTCCCTCACAAAGACCACCTATTTCCGCTTCCAGCCATGCCTCAGTCTTTCTGCTGCTTCTGTGATATCCACACTCTCCTGCCTCGTGTTCCCTCGCCCACCCTCCAAAGCTCTGCTGCCAGTGGCCTAACTTGCACCATCCCGTTTACCCATCACCCCATCATAGGCGGTCCCTCGAACGAGGATGACTTGATTGCACATGGGTTCACAGGTGTTTCAATGTCGTACCCGATATTCTAATCCTGAACTCCAGTTGAAAGGGTGGAAGATGCCTGTGCGTGGATTTTTTAACATGTGGTGACCGTTGCACACCAGCCACCACACGGGCTTGACAGAGCTAGGTCTTTATCCAGTAGCAAGGGTTAACCAGGACGACTGGAGACCTGCTCTGCTGCACGGACCTAGTGCGCACACATATTGCAGTGTGGGCTGGCCTGTGCTGCCCTTGACTCTTTTGGGCCCCATAGCCTCATTTGCCGCACCTCCTCCACGATCTCTTGCTGCCCCTCCGCCACAAACATTCGTCGCACCTCATATTCCTCATATACTGACCTATTGTCCCCCCGCCAATCACAGCAGCAAACCCCCATGTGCTCACTGACCTACATGTCTCCCGGTCCGGCAACGCTTCCATCTTAAAATTCTCATCCTGGTTTTTAAATCTCTCCATCCTTATCTCAGTAACCTCCTCTTGCCCGACAATGCTCTGAGATCTCTCTGCTGCTCTAACTCTGGCCTCTTGTGCATTCCCACTTCCCTCACCCCACCATTGGCAGCCCTGCCTTTAGCCATCTAGACCTTAAGCTCTGGAACTCCTGCCCTAAACCTCTCTGTCTCTCTATCTCACTCTTCTCCTTTTAAGACACTGCTTAAAACATACCTCTTTGACCAAGCACTTGGTCACCTACGCTAATGTCATCTTCTTTAGCTCGGTGTCAAATTTTATCTGATGTGTCTTGTGAAGCACCTTTGGACGTTTACTATGTTAAATACAAGTTGTTGGTATCCTTATGGACCATTTTAAATACATGTCCACGGACCTCCTGTGGTGTTGCTCAAGCTGAGCTGAACGATGCAATATTGTTTACAACAATAAGATGTTACCAACAATATTATCAGGCCCACTGACTTAGGGTGACTGAAAAAGACAAATAAAGTTATTTTCCTTTTTGGTGCTTTGGGGGATCCATTGTGTTCCTTTATCTATGTACTTAATTTTATTTCTTACTCAAAGCACACAATGTACAGGAACGTAATCGATAAGATGCATCGTTGGAGTTGGGCAACTCTGGACGTTTGGTAGCAATTTTTTAGGGTCCCTGGGGTTTGGAGCACTGTTGAGGGTACTAGGTTTCAGCAGCAAAGCTATGGCCCTGGAGTCTGGAAGCACTGGGGAGGGGATTCCTGGAAATTGGGAATACTCCCACATGCCCCCGAGTGCGATAGCACTGAGGAGGATCCGGTGGTCTGCCTGAATTAACCAGGAAGGAGTGGCTGAAGATTTGATCGTACTGTGAGGTGGGATCTGACAGCACTAGGTTCTGAGATCGGGCAGAACCAGGTTAAGAATCAATGGCCATACACCACTGGTGGTCTGCTCGCTCATCTTAGTCTCACCTTGCAACCTGTCACTATCAGACCCCACATCTGCTCTAGTCACCTGTCCCAAACACCCATTTGTACCATTCTCATCGCACGCCAGTCTGTGGTTCCTGCTGCCCTTTGAGCAAGTGGTGATTTACTCGCACAGAAACTAAACCAATGCTGACATTTTGCATGCCAAAATCAGACCAAAATACAACGTCTTTTGAGTTGTTGCTCAAGCAGGATAAATAATTGGAGGCTCCAAACCCGGCGTGATGTCTCGTTTGCTCGGAGTAACACTACATATAAAGTCTCTGCTAATTTACCCATCTATATCTGCTTTTTAAACACTGGGTCCTTGCTGAATGGCTTTGTGATTGCTAAATCCCAGCTACATAATGATGCATAGCTGGTGCATTTACTAGTGTAGCTGATGGACTTGCTTGTATCAGTGGTCTGGGCTGGGTACATTTGAGTTTAACTACGATTGCTGTGATAGTAATCTCTCTCTGAAGTCTGATGGCCCTGCGTTTAACTAGTATGATCTTTCCATTACAGGCTTGTTAGTCAAAAAGATGCTTTTAGATGCTTCCGAGGATCCTGAAATGAGGTCGGTGGTTCAGAATACCCAAGGGATTGTATTTTACAGTGTACCTCATTACGGATCTCGCTTAGCAGAGTACTCAATCAGTGCCCGCTTCTTGCTCTTTCCTTCCGTTGAAGTCAAGGAGCTTAGTAAAGGTAAGATTGGCTTATCTGGTCAACTCAATCTTCTGATTGTTTCTCTTATTCATTGACATTTGAATTTTGTATGGAACTTCATAACCGATTAATAGCAAATGCAACATTACTGCTTATCTTTAACTCTACATACTTTCAACAAAATGCCAGTCAAGACACACCTAGTTCTGTGTCCAAAATACTTTCAGTGAAGATCCAGAATCTGTGATAACTCCCTCCCATTTTTTCGAACGTTGCTATTTGTTTTCCTCCTTAATCTCGGGTCACAAATTCTCAATTAGTTGCTTCCACATTCTAAAATATCTGGGTTGAGAGTCGAAGAACTTTTAGAATTCACAAATGGGAAATGGAGATAATATTTAGTTACCATAAATAGAGCAACAGCAAATGCACTTATTGAAAATGAGACAAGAATAAACCCCAGCAGAATACAATTGGTGATGAGTGAGAGCACAGACTGAGCACTGAATTCTGTGTTACTGACTGTTTTGGGATCAGTATCCCGGACTAGGATAGATTGTGAATTGACTGATGGGCCTGCAGCTTATCTCTGTTACATGCTCAACCGCATTTGGATCACCTCTGGTGCAGGAAGCAGAAACTAGTATTTGATGTTTGTGTTCTGTCCCTACACCTAAGAAAATACAATATGGGGCATACTTTGCTTTGAAAATACTCCCCCTGAAATAATTCCAAGATGGAGCAATGTTCTCTCTCTCCATCCTTCAGTTCGAGGAACCACATCCAACTCTGACTCCCGCTAGATAAATTAGTGACCCGGGGAAGAGGTTTAGTGCTTACTTTGTAAGTTTTCAGAATTCATGTACACAGACTGTTAGCCAGAATATTGTAAAAGGCAGTAACAACGAATTGCGATGAGCTGTAACAGACGCAGGCTGTTAACAAGGAAAAAGGCAGGTGTGGATTCAGCGGCCTGAGGGAACTTGTCAGATGAAATATGAGGAACACACAAGAGAGAAATTCTGCTACCTTTGCAGGGAAAGTGGAAACAAATTAAACAGGCACTGAGAGACATGGATACATTTAATGACTGGTAGAATATTACAGTAATAGAGCTGCCCTTCCAATTACAGTAATAGAGCTACCCTTCCTGCATTATTACTGGAATCCTAAGTGATTATTTATCGTCACTTATTTTGAATAAGCTAAAAAATCAAAAGCGGATGTGCCCAATGGGCAGGAATCCCACTGCCCAGATGTTGCTTTTGTCACAGATGATGAACGGTAACAAGCCAATTCGACGTGTCCCTTGACACCAGGTCTTCAGAAGGATTCATTATCAACTTTTTATTTACCTTTGTTCATTAATATTCTCTTGTAGATTCACCTGCTTTGAGAGAACTGAACAATGATTTCACCGAGCTGGTCCGGGAGCAAGAAGTCAACATACTGAGCTTTGGGGAAATGTTACCAACAAACATTGGCAGTATGATCAAGCTGCACGTGGTACCTCCAAATTCAGCAGGTGTAGTAGAGAGAGACACTGCATGAGACCCACCTACTGCTCCTTATTCCCACCAAACTGCTGTCCACCCAACTTTCTTTCTTGGCTGCAATGTTAGCCGACGGTTCTTTCTCCTCAGGTCCTGTTCCCCTCTCCTTCAAATCTGCCGTTATCACCCCTCTCCTCAAAAAAACAACCCTTGGCCCCACTGTGCTGGCAAGCTACCGCCCCATCTCCAACCCCCCTCTCCTCTCCAACGTCCTTAAACGTGCTGACATCTCCCAAATCAGTGCCCATCTTTCTCTCTTCTCCCCCCCTCCCCCGTGTCTCTTGCTCCCCCCTCCCCCCGTGTCTCTCGTTCTCCCCTCCCCTCCCCCCATGTCTCTCGCTCTCCCCTCTCCTCCCCTCGTGTCTCTCGCTCTCTCTTCCCCCCCCCCCCCCGTGTCTCTCGCTCCCCCTTCCCCCCCCCGTGTCTCTCGCTCTCCCTCTACCCCCCCCCCCCCCCCCGCCATGTGTGTCTCTCCCCTTCCCCCAGTGTCACTTTTCCCATCCCCGTGTCCCTCTTCTCTCTTCCCCCCCTCCCTCCCGGTCGGTGTGTCTGTGTTTCTCCCAAATCCTAACCACTTGTGGCGTAAATTTTTTTCCCTTCATGTCGCCTCTAGTTCTTTTACCAATTACCTTAAATCTGTGCTCTCTCGTTATCGACTCTTCAGCCATTGGAAACCGTTTCTCGTTATTTACTCTATTTAAATCGTTCATGATTTTCGAAACCGTTCATGATTTTGAGAACCTCTATTAAAGCTCCCCTTAACCTTCTCTACTCCAAAGAGAACAAGTCCAGCTTCTCCAGTCTATCCACGTAACTGAAGGCCCTCATCCCTGGAACCATTATAGTAAATTTCTCCTGTACCCTCTCCAAAGCCTTCATGCCCTTCCTACAGTGCGGTGCCCAGAATTGGACACACGACACCAGCTGGGGTCGAACCAGTGCTTTATATAGGTTTAGCAAACAGTTTTTACTGTTCTACTTTGTTCTTCCAGCAAGGTGATGAACCTTGAGCATTACGGTGCGCTCTACTCCGCCCTAACAATGCTTCTTAACACCAACTTTGACATTTCTCACATTAGCTGACCTTGTCAGTGTTAAATGTTGGTCATTTTGTCCTAGCCTCACATATAAAACTGGAGTCTGAGCAGTTCAACATTTTTGGGGATGATCAATCTGGTGGTAGTGGGTAACACACAAGAAGTAACTGAAATATTTATACATTGAAATGATGGTAAATCACAGAAAAAATTGCTAATTTATGGTCGTCAGTTAGTGGAAAAATTCAATCTGCAACAGAGGATCACCAATCCACAGAGAGGTAGCAGCCAGTATATCACATCAAAGAAAAACTTGGATTTATATCACGCCATTCATGATCTCAGGATGTCCCAAATCATTTTATAGCCAATCAGAGACTTAAGCACAAAAATCTAGGCTGACACTCCAATCCAGAACTGAGGGACTGTCGCACTATCTTTCGGATGAGACGTTAAACCGAGGCCCCGTCTGCACTCTCAGGTGAAGTAAAAGATCCCGTGGCACTATTTCGAAGAAGAGCAGGGGAGTTCACCCCGGTATCCTAGCCAATATTTATCCCTCAATCAACATCATTAAAACAGATTATCACATCGCTGTTTGTGGGAGCTTGCTGTGCGCAGTTTGGCTGCTGCATTTCCCACATTACAACAGTGACTATACTCCAAAGGTACTTCATTGGCTGTAAAGCGCTTTGGGACATCTGGTGGTTGTGAAAGGCGCTATATAAATGCAAGTCTTTCTTTCTAAATACTTTCGAAGTGTCATCAGTGATGTAATGTAGGAAATGTATATAAACTCAAACCGTCCCCTCCCACACAACCATTCCCTTCCACTTCAAACATGATTGGTATAAAATCTGTTAAAGCCTGTCTGCGTTTTAAATATTTATTTTCCTCCAAGCACAATACAATGACTGATGTTTAAATGTAAGGGAAAATCCTGGGCATGTCATGTCCTCAAATCAATGATGGAACTCAATTAATAGAATGTGGTGACTGAAATCAAGTACAATAAATCTAAGTTAAGTAGATACTCTTCACAAAGGATAATTTATGAAAGGTGTTTTTGTTCATTAGTTTCATTCATTGTGCGCTAAGGAATACAAATTGTACAAATGAGAAAATTAAGGAACATCTGTTCCTGTACTATAAGCTTTATTTTCAGCCACTTTCAGTTAGATTGTACGTCAGAACTTGGTGTGTAGGAACAGCAGAATGCTGTGGTGTGAGTTTGGTTCTCAGCGTGAGCTGTGGCATTGTGAGAAGCTGTCAAACTGACCCGAAGTGCTTTTTCATAATTTCGAATGTTCCTTTCCCCATCCTATCATCTCCGATAACCCAGCCTGAAGTTAGCATAGGGAGATCACCTTTGCAGCTTTGTGGTCTGATTGACTCGGGCTCACAGTATGTGGCTTACTTAACTACTGAAGCCATTGATGAGGTGTTTTTTGAACATATTTATTTGTCACCAGACTCGCCTGCAACAGCTCTGTTGATTTAACTTTGTGTTGCACACTATTCATTCTGTTTTGAATTATTTTCAGACTTGGGGATTGGAGATTTTATTCCCTTGGACGTCAATCATCTAAACATTTGTAAACCGAAGAGCAGAGACTCCTTCCTTTACCAGCAGAGTCTGAAATTTATCAAAGATGCTCTGGCACAAGAATGCAAAAGATGATTCGCAGCCTCGCCAATTGGCCTGTGCTCTTTCAGATGCCATAGTTTAGACTTTAGTAAGCGCTCTCTCGCAACGCTTTCCTCGTGTACACAAACTTGTGCAAATGCCATGGATCAACACATTTTCAAATAATAATAATTGTATATAGTAAATGAGACAATGTCTATAAAATATTCTTACTGTGGCTCCACTAAAGACAATCTGCTTGTGCTCATATCTATTTTGTTACAAAAATAGTTTTTTTGAAATGATAGATAACTGCAAAAAACAATATTTAAAAATCCACATGTTTAACAAAACTGATTATTTATTACTCGCAATGTGCAATCTTTCAATTCATTTAACGTTGTCCTTTGACTTTACAAGAAAGGCAAAATTCCTGTCTTTCAGTCATGTCAAACGTGCATTCGCCAAATGTACACAATAACTTCCACTGTTAATGCTCTTTGTGTCTCATACTGCAGCCCACGTAAATCACAATTACTCGACTCATGGTACAATGTGGAAGATGCCAAGAACTTTATGGAAATATTTTGCTGGGTGTGTATATTGGGTTGTAAAACCAATCTTCCTGTGTTTGGAATGCCTTTGCTCTGCTTAGTAATAGTAAAGACAAAGAAGATCTACTTTGTGATTGTCTTGAGCAAACATTCTGAGCACAAGAAGCGATGCAAATGTTTTTGTTCTCTGAATGCTGCCTTGACAACATTTACCTTCAAACAAATATTAAAGATATTTGAAAACTCGGACATGTTTCTGAAGCTTCTGATCTTTTAAAAGTGTGCCTTTTTAAGCAGGCTCGAGGGGCTAGATGGCCTACTCCTGTTCCTAATTCTTAATTGAACTACAAAATGAGATGAAATGGACAAAATGTAATTTATGTGGGCTCTTCATGAGGTGAACAAATTTACAGCTTTCACAACCTCAGGGTGGCCCAAAGTGCTTTACAACCAATTAGTAATTTTGAAGTGTAATCGCTGTTGGAATGTACAAAACTGTGCAGCCAAGTTGCACACAGCAAGGTCCCACAAACAGCAATGACTAGATAATCTATTTTAATGATGTTGGTTGAGGAATAAATATGGCAGTGCTCCCTCAGCACTGCACTGGAGTGTCAGCCTGGATTTTGTGCTCAAGTCTTTGGAGTGGGACTTGAACCCACAACCTTCTGACTCGGAGGCAAGAGTGCTACCAACTGAGCCACAGGTGACATGAGGGAGTTGAATTATGGAACTACAACTACAGATCACATCATGGAGAGAATTATGGTAGGCAAGTTTACGGGCAAGGTAGAAGGAGTTGGGTTGCGTGCAGTGCTATCTGGGGCAAAGAAAGAACAAACCAAATAATTGGATTCAATGAGTTAAGTGGTGCATGCCAAAGGAAACGGAATTAGTAGATAATGGAAAACAATTGAGGGACAGGGAACTTCTACAGGAAGGATAATCTGCACATAATCAATTGGGGAGTTTAGTTGGTGAAAAAGCAAAAACTAAAACTAACGGATTCATTTAGCCTAGATTTTGGGGAGATACTACTGCTGTGATGAATATAAAGAGCAGAGGGCATGAGGTCATCAGGAGGTAGAACATGTGTGATTCAAGGTCTAAAGGGAAATTAAAATATGGGATGAAAGGTGCTGAAAGATGAAACACAATGGTTTATACTAATGTAAGTAGCATTCAAGAGAAGCTTTTGGAAAAGAAGTAGATACAACCTTTGAAAATATTGACAGTGGTATCACAATCATTGCTGAGTGGAAGACAGGGAGGAGATGCAACTAGGAGGTAGGCATGTTTCAGAAAGACGGATCTCTGTAGCTAATGAAAAATAATATAAAAATTACATCAGCAGGGTTAGGGAGGCAGCAAAGGCATTAGGGTCCTGAATTGGTAATGAGGAGAGTAAAACTCCAGGTCTGGATTTAGACAATTCTGCTCTGAATCATATTTGGAACCAAGACTCCAGGTGCCCATTACTAAATGGGAGTTAGCAAATTGAATAGTGTGACATATTTGCTTGGCTTTCACTCTGTCAAGAAGTAACCTCAAAGAAATTAGAGGCTTTAAGATTATGACTTAAAAGCTATCTTAACCTTTATCATCAGCAACATAGGCAGTCCCTCGAAGCGAGGACAACTTGCTTCCACTACGAAAAGGGATGAGTTCACAGGTGTTTCAATGAAGGACCTGATATTCCATGTCCCAAACTACATCCTGAAGGGTGGAAGATGCCTGTGGGTGGATTTTTTTAACGTATGGTGACCGTTGCACACCAGCCACCACACGGGCTTGACCGAGCTAGGCCTTGGTCCAGTAGCAAGGGTTTACCAAGACGACTGAAGACCAGCTCTACTACACGGACCAAGTGCGCGCGCACATCGCAGTGTGGGCTGGCCCATGCTGCCCCTGGGCCCTCATCTCTTCTGGGCCCTGAAATCTCGCCACTCCTGGGCCCCGATCATATCCCTCTACATTCTCTCGCCGCTCCTGCTGTACCTGCCCACACTAATCAGCCATCACCCTCCTGCAGCAGCACGTGCTTCTCCCTACAGTGGTATACCGCAGTACGCTGCTCCCTCTAATGGCCCCGGCCTGCTGATGGTCTTTCAGGCCGGGACCGCACCAATTTCCAGACTGGGCTAAGAACATAACATAAGAATTAGGAACAGGAGTAGGCCATCTAGCGTCTCGAGCCTGCCCCGCCATTCAACAAGATCACGGCTGATCTGGCCGTGGACTCAGCTCCACTTACCCGCCCGCTCCCCGTAACGCTGCCGCACGCTGCTCCCTATCACCTCTATCACCAGACATCGTATCTGCTGAACAGTAGGTTGTAAACGGACAGGCAATGGAAGTTTGGTGAGTGTGTAAATAGTACAGATAGTGGGTGCAAGATTCACATCTGCAGCGTCCAAAACCGTAGGATCTGTTCTGTGGATGTGACAGTACCGTGAGAGCTCCAACGTGGTGCGTGTGGCCTGCACGTGCACTTCTAGTGCAGGTCACGCCGGACACCATATTGTCAAGGACGTTGGCGAGAGCGTCCTCAGAGTAGGCCCATCATGACGTCCAGGTTGGTGCCAGCCCTGCCATTTTGGAACTCAACGTGCCAGCTACTGCCCACTCTTAACGTCGCACCATTGAGCACATGCCCAGCAGCAGGAAGGAGCTCCCACCAGCGATATTTAATGGGATCATCAACTACTTTCAGGTTAGTTGCTGATTTATTTCTACTGGCTGTTGCTTTGATTGTACAATCGTTTGATGCTTTCTATAGTTGTTTCAAGTTGCTAAAGTCTACAGGGAGTGGTGTTTCAGGTGCTGACGGACTTTGTCCTGACTTCAAGGATTCTGCACAGATCACTTGCTCCCAGATGTGGGTTCAGTAGTAGGCATTCCGCTTAGAATAGAGCAATACTGGGAGAATGAACAGAGGCGATGCAGAGCAGGACAGGTTGCTGGAAGAGGGGAAGGGGGTGCTCTCAGCAGGAGGACATAGAAACATAGAAAATTGGTGCAGGAGTAGGCCATTCGGCCCTTCGAGCCTGCACCACCATTCAATATGATCATGGCTGATCATTCACCTCAGTACCCCTTTCCTGCTTTCTCTCCATACTCCTTGATCCCTTTAGCCATAAGGGCCATACCTAACTCCCTTTTGAATATATCCAATGAACTGGCATCAACAACTCTCTGCGGCAGGGAATTCCACAGGTTAACAACTCTCTGAGTGAAGAAGTTTCTCCTCATCTCAGTCCTAAATGGCCTGCCCCTTATCCTAAGACTGTGTCCCCTGGTTCTGGACTTCCCCAACATCGGGAACATTCTTCCTGCATCTAACCTGTCCAGTCCCGTCAGAATCTTATACATTTCTATGAGATCCCCTCTCATCCTTCTAAACTCCAGTGTATAAAGGCCCAGTTGATCCAGTCTCTCCTTATATGTTAGTCCAGCCATCCCGGAAATCAGTCTGGTGAACCTTCGCTGCACTCCCTCAATAGCAAGTACGCCCTTCCTCAGATTAGGAGACCAAAACTGAACACAATATTCCAGGTGAGGTCTCACCAAGGCCCTGTACAACTGCAATAAGACCTCCCTGCTCCTATACTCAAATCCCCTAGCTATGAAGGCCAACATACCATTTGCCTTCTTCACCGCCTGCTGTACCTGCATGCCAACTTTCAATGACTGATGAACCATGACACCCAGGACTCGTTGCACCTCCCCTTTTCCTAATCTGCCGCCATTCAGATAATATTCTGCCTTCATGTATTTGCCACCAAAGTGGATAACCTCACATTTATCCACATTTTACTGCATCTGCCATGCATTTGCCCATTCACCTAACCTGTCCAAATCACCCTGCAGCCTCTTAACGTCCTCCTCACAGCTCACATCCCCACCCAGTTTAGTGTCATCTGCAAACTTGGAGATATTACACTCAATTTCTTCATCTAAATCATTAATGTATATTGTAAAGAGCTGGGGTCCCAGCACTGAGCCCTGCAGCACCCCACTAGTCACTGCCTGCCATTCTGAAAAGGACCCGTTTATCCCGACTCTCTGCTTCCTGTCTGCCAACCAGTTCTCTATCCACGTCAGTACATTACCCCCAATATTATGTGCTTTGATTTTGCACACCAATCTCTTGTGTGGAACCTTGTCAAAAGCCTTTTGAAAGTCCAAATACACCACATCCACTGGTTCTCCCTTGTCCACTCTGCTCGTTACATCCTCAAAAAATTCCAGAAGATTTGTCAAGCATGATTTCCCTTTCATAAATCCATGCTGACGTGGACCGATCCTGTGACTGCTTTCCAAATGTGCTGCTATTTCATCCTTCATGATTGATTCCAACATTTTCCCCACTACTGATGTCAGGCTAACCGATCTATAATTACCCATTTTCTCTCTCCCTCCTTTTTTAAAAAGTGGTGTTACATTAGCTACCCTCCAGTCCATAGGAATCGATCCAGAGTCGATAGACTGTTGGAAAATGATCACCAATGCATCCACTATTTCTAGGGCCACTTCCCTAAGTACTCTGGGATGCAGACTATCAGGCCCCGGGGATTTATCGGCAATCAATCCCATCAATTTCCCTAACACAATTTCCCGCCTAATAAGGATATCCTTCAGTTCCTCCTTGTCACTAGACCCTCAGTCCCCAAGTATGTCCGGAAGGTTGTTTGTGTCTTCCTTCGTGAAGACAGAACCAAAGTATTTATTCAATTGCTCTGCCATTTCTTTGTTCCCCGTAATAAATTCACCTGAATCCGACTGTAAGGGACCTACGTTTGTCTTTACTAATCTTTTTCTCTTCAGAAGCTTTTGTAATCAGTTTTTATGTTTCCGGCAAGCTTCCTCTCGTACTCTATTTTCCCCCTCTTAATTAAACCCTTAGTCCTCCTCTGCTGAATTCTAAATTTCTCCCAGTGCTCAGGTTTGTTGCTTTTTCTGGCCAATTTATATGCCTCTTCCTTGGATTTAACACTATCCTTAATTTACCTTGTTAGCCACGGTTGAGCCACCTTCCCCGTTTTACTTTTACTCCAGACAGGGATGTATAATTATTGAAGTTCATCCAATGTTTGCCATTGCCTATCCACCGTCAACCCTTTAAGTGTCATTTGCCAGTCTTCTAGCCAATTCACGCCTCATACCGTCGAAGTTACCTTTCCTTAAGTTCAGGACCCTAGTTTCTGAATTGTGTCACTCTCCATCTTAATAAAGAATTCTACCATATTATGGTCACTCTTCCCCAAGGGGCCTCGCAAAACAAGATTGCTAATTAGCCCCTTCTCATTACACATCACCCAGTCTAGGATGGCTCACTCTCTCGTTGGTTCCTCGACATATTGGTCTAGAAAACCATCACTAATACACTCCAGGAAATCCTCCTCCACCGCATTGCTACCAGTTTGGTTAGCCCAATCAATATGTGGATTAAAGTCGCCCATGATAACTGCTGTACCTTTATTGCATGCATCCCTAATTTCTTGTTTGATGCTGTCCCCAACCTCACTGCTACTGTTTGGTGGTCTGTACACAACTCCCACTAACGTTTTCTGCCCTTTGATATTCTGCAGCTCCACCCATACCGATTCCACATCATCCAAGCCAATGTCCTTCCTTACTATTGCATTAATTTCCTCTTTAACCAGCAACACCACCCCGCCTCCTTTTCCTTTCTGTCTATCCTTCCTAAATGTTGAATACCCCTGGATGTTGAGTTCCCAGCCTTGGTCACCCTGGAGCCATGTCTCCGTGATGCCAATTACATCATATCCGTTAACTGCTATCTGCGCAGTTAATTCGTCCACCTTATTGCGACTACTCCTCGCATTGAGGCACAGAGCCTTCAGGCTTTTTAACACACTTTCCCCCTTTAGAATTTTGCTGTAATGTGGCCTTTTTTATTTTTTGTCTTGGGTTTTTCTGCCCTCCACTTTTCCTCATCTCCTTTCTATCTTTTGCTTCTGCCTCCATTTTATTTCCCTCTGTCTCCCTGCAAAGATTCCCATCCCCCTGCCATATTAGTTTAACTCCTCCCCAACAGCACTAGCAAACACTCCCCCTAGGACATTGGTTCCAGTCCTGCCCAGGTGCAGACCGTCCAGTTTGTACTGGTCCCACCTCCCCCTGAACCGGTTCCAATGCCCCAGGAATTTGAATCCCTCCCTTCTGCACCACTCCTCAAGCCACGTATTCATCTGAGCTATCCTGCGATTCCTACTCTGACTAGCACGTGGCATTGGTAGCAATCCTGCGATTACTACTTTTGAGGACCTACTTTTTAATTTAGCTCCTAGCTCCTTAAATTCGTCTTGTAGGACCTCATCCCGTTTTTTATCTATATCGTTGGTATCTATATGCACCACGACAACTGGCTGTTCACCCTCCCTTTTCAGAATGTCCTGCACCCGCTCCGAGACATCCTTGACCCTTGCACCAGGGAGGCAACATACCATCCTGGAGTCTCAGTTGCGGCCACAGAAACGCCTATCTATTCCCCTTACAATCGAATCCCCTATCATTATAGCTCTCCCACTCTTTTTCCTGCCCTCCTGTACAGCAGAGCCACCCACTGTGCCTTGAACTTGGCTGCTGATGCTCTCCCCTGATGAGTCATCCCCCTCAACAGTACCCAAAGTGGTGTATCTGTTTTGCAGGGGGCGGACCACAAGGGATCCCTGCACTACCTTCCTTGCACTGCTCTTCCTGTTGGTCACCCATTCCCTATCTGGCTGTGTACCCTTTACCTGCGGTAAGACCAACTAAATGTGCTATTCACGTCATTCTCAGCATCGCACATGCTCCAGAGTGAATCCACCCGCAGCTTAGTGCTGCAATGCGGTCTGTCAGGTGTTGCAGGCGATTGCACTTCCCGCACATGTAGTCATCAGGGACACTGGCAGCATCCCTGACTTCCCACATATTACAGGAGGAGCATAACACATCCATATCCATCCATGGTGCTCAGGGAGCAATACTCCTACCTGAACCTCAGCGAGCAACAATGTGTGAAATATCTGCACTTCGCCAAGGACAGCCTCACTGAAATCCACCACCTGCTGCAGCCACAACTGCAACCTTGGAGCATGGTGAGGCATCATCATCATCATAGGCAGTCCCTCGGAATCGAGGAAGACTTGCTTCCACTCTTAAAATGAGTCCTTAGGTAGCTGTACAGTCCAATATGGAAATTACAGTCTCTGTCACAGTTGGGACAGACAGTCGTTGCGGGAAAGGGTAGGTGGGACTGGTTCCTTCCGCTGCCTGCGCTTGATTTCTGCATGCTCTCGGTGATGAGACTCGAGGTGCTCAGCACCCTCCCAGATGCACTTCCTCCACTTAGGGCAGTTTTTGACCAGGGACTCCCAGGTGTCGGTGGGGATGTTGCACTTTATCAGGGAGGCTTTGAGGGTATCCTTGTAACATTTCCGCTGCCCACCGTTGGCTCGTTTGCCGTGAAGGAGTTCCGAGTAGAGCGCTTGCTTTGGGAGTCTCGTGTCTGGCATTCGAACAATGTCACCCGCCCAGCGGAGCTGATCAAGTGTGGTCAGTGCTTCGATGCTGGGGATGTTGGCCTGGTTGAGGATGCTAATGTTGGTGTGTCTGTCCTCCCAGGGGATTTGAGGGATCTTGCAGAGGCATATTTGGTGGTATTTTTCCAGCAACTTGAGGTGTCTACTGTACAGGAAAAATGCAGAGAACAGCACCAGCCCTTACACATGGCCTTCTTCGACCTTACAAAGGCCTTTGACACTGTCAACCGCGAGGGTCTATGGAGTGTCCTCCTCCGTTTCGGATGCTCCCAAAAGTTTGTCACCATCCTCCACCTGCTCCGTGACATCATGCAGGCCGTGATCCTTACCAATGGATCCACCACAGATCCAATCCACGACTGGACCGGGATCAAACAGGGCTGCGTCATCGCCCCAACCCTCTTCTCAATCTTCCATGGTGAACACAGCATTGCCAGTGGCTGTGAAGGTCATGGTGGTCATGAACTTTTATGCGTTGGGCTGCTTCCAGGCTGAAGATATTTGTAATATTCCCAGTTTGCCGTCCACTGTTGCATAAGGGAGGTCACTGAGGTTCTGTATTCTGAGATCTTATTACATTTCATTCTCTCTTTCCAGAAACCGGCAGGCAGGGTGAGCATGCAGATTTTCTGGGATCCCAGGACTCCCCATGGTGCAGGGTGCCATTGACTGCTCACATCGCTTTGCGGGCGCCACGTGTCAACTCTTCCCTATACCGGAACCAAAAGGGATTCCGCTCCCTCAACGTCCGGCTGCTGTGTGACCACAGGCAGCGAATCATGCAGCTTGGTGCCTGGAATCCTGGCAGAGTCACGATGCCTTCGTTCGCCGTCTGCTGTGCCAGCAGCATATTGGCCACCACGGCAAGCCAAAGGGTGGCCACTGGGCCACCAGGGCTGTCCACTGACAACGTGGCTGACGACTCCGGTGCACAACCCACAAAGCCATGCTGCCACATGAGATGTGAAAGAGGCGACCATTGGCGGACTGAAACAACGCTTCTGCTGCCTGGGCCACGCTGGAGGAGCCCTGCAGTACTCACCAGAGTGGGTGTGGAGATTCGTCATGGACTGCTGTATGCTGTACAACCTCGCCATTGTGAGGGCCCAGCCCTTGCCACCAGATAGAGGGCGAGCAGCTCAGGAGCAGGAAGGGAGAAGGCAACCTAATAGCCCCTTTCTGGCCAGTCTGTGCACGAACAACTCAAACCAACTGCGATACCAGTAAACACAATCCCAATTCCCCGTTCACCAACTGTCCCACACCTTACCTTCCCTCTTTCACTGACCATCACAGCGTCTGCTTGGCCACAATGCAAAAATAAAAGCCAACACAAAATAAACATTCCAAACCCAGTTTATAACGTAATACAATGTACACAGATCACTTGTGGCATTCTCTTAGTGTGCCTTTGCCTGTCCCAGTGCTCCCCCAGTGGGAGGCTGGTGGAAAGCACTTTAAGTGCACATCAGGTATCTTTTCAATCTGGTGCAGGGTCTTGCCTGTTCATTTCCCAATCAATGTGGCTGTTCAGGAGGCTGGATCTCTGGTAGAAATCTGTAACTTCTTTGGAGAAAAGTATATTCGTAGAGTCCATATGAAGTCAGGTGTTTCATATATAGTTTCCCAGGCCCAGAAGGACGAGCTTGTTCTTGAGGGAAATTACATTGAACTGCTCTCATTCAGCAAGCAACAACAGTGAAGAAGAAGGATATTTGTAAATTCCTGGATGGCATCTATGTGGTGAAAAGGGCACTGTTATTCCACAGCAATCTGATTAACTCACTCAGCTCTTTCGGATACTCAACTCTTTCAGAGAGTAATAATTCAATAAATTTTATGGGCTGAAAAAAAAACACCCTTTCAGGCAGTGAGTTCCAGACCCCCACCACCCTCTGGGTGAAGACATTTCCACTCAAATCCCCTCTAAACCACCCCCCCCATTACTTTAAATCTATGCCCCCTCTGCCAAGAAAAACTGGTCCTTCCTATCCACTCTATCCAGGCCCCTCATAATGTTATACACCTCAATCATGTCTCCCCTCAGCCTCCTCTGTTCCAAAGAAAACAGACCCAGCATCTTCAATCTTTCCTCATAGCCAAAATTCTCCAGTCCAGGCAACATTCTTGTAAATCTCCTCTGCACCCTTTCCAGTGCAATCACATCTTTCCTGTAATGTGGTGACCAGAACTGTACACAGTACTCCAGCTATGGCCTAACCTGTGTTTTATACAGTTCAAGCATAACCTCCTTGCTCTTGTAGTTCATGCCTTGACGAATAAAGGCAAGTGTTCCATATGCCTTCTTAACCACCTTGTCTACCTGGCCTGCTACCTTCAAGGATCTGTGGACCTGCTCCAAGGTCCCTTTGCTCCTCTATACTTTTCAGTGTCGTACCATTTAATGTGTATTGCCTTGCCTTGTATTACAAGAGCTGCACCCAATTTGAGGTGACTTTCATTCTGTTATATATGCAGACTATAGATATACTTACTCTCTGTGTAGTCACTGTATAGTTGCATAAGATGGAGACTTGTTACCTGATGTACTATCAATAAGGTTTACACTGTGTATATACTATGCTGGCACCACTAGAGGGTGCAACTGGTGGAGACCGGGGTTTCCTGCCCCGTGGCAGAGGCTGTCCACCAGAGAGCACTGCGGTGGGAGACCTGAGGGTCACCTGCATAGGTGCACAGGGCCCAGTATAAAAGGCTGCTCACCATGCTTGTGCCTCACTCTGGCGTTACGAATAAAGGATCAAGGTCACTACAGTTTTGTTATGTCTTTGGATGCTCTGATAATGACTCCACGAGGCAATGTGTTGTACTTGAATTGTAGTGACCTTAGTCCTTTATTTGTAACTCCAGAGTGAGGATCACACATGTTGGCCTGCCTTTTATACTAGACCTGACACACCTGTACAGGTAACCTACAAGTCTCCAACTGCAGTGCCCTCTGGTGGCACACCTTGTAATAGTACAAGCAGTGACCATGTAGGATATATGACATCACTCGCCCCCAAGTTCTTAGTGCAAATCGCCTTTGCATTGACTGTGCTCTGGGCTTAGCTCTATCTGGTTGACCCTTGGAGGGTTGTTTCCATCTTGGGTGAGTAGGTGGTGTTTCGTTGGCAGTGGAGGTGCTGGTGGTTTCTGTTTGTGCGTCCATGACCACTCCATTCTCTCCGCACCCCCCCCCCCCCCCACATTCAGATTGTTCCGGTGGCTCATTACATTCATATACATTCAAGTCCAAAAAAAAATTGCATTTACAGTATTACATTCGTGGTACCATTGTGAGGCACGTATATTAGAATGGTGAGGTACATACTTGGAATATGCTTGGAGTCAGTGCTGGGGTCAGCACCAGTGTGTGAGGACAAACTAGTGCCAGAGCTGCTGGATGGTGCCCAGGTAGTCTGGTGGCAGTGCGGTGCCCAGTGCTGGCAGTGGGAACCCGGTTGGCTCAAGTTGCCTGCTCTCGGAGCCTTTGCCATTGCTCCTAGCATCGGGCAGGTTCACAGATGCCTGTGACCTCCCTGTCCTTTCCTTGCCTTGTGCCCCGGGTCACTGCTGATCCATGAGGAGCAGTTGTCTGGCAGTGCACAGGGAACTGCTGACTCGTTTGCCTGGGCATTATTTGATTTGGGATCCTGGCTGGTCCCGGTCCCCTTTGGGAGAACCGTTGCGGGTGACCCTTCGTTCCCGGTATGGCTTTGGTGGCGATAGGGTCTGGGGGCTGCGCCTTAGCGCAGTTTGCTCTTTCAGGCTCGTGGTGGTTGGTACCATCGGGTGCCTGAGAGGTAGAGCTGATCGGGGGCAGGGTATCGATACCGGTGCCGTTGCCCTCCTGAGATCGCTTGTATATATTAGTTGCTTGTTGCATCACTCTGGTCCCAGGGACGCAGGCTACAGCATTGGGTAGCTCGCTGGACCTGTGTGCTCCCGATGGGTGTCTGCCCGCTGCATTGAGTGTATGCAGTTGAAATCCTACATCGCACAACGTTTCATTACTCATAGTAAATAACCTGTAGCTCCAATCGCAATCGTGTGACTTTTTTGATTATTACATGTACACAGCTCTGATCATCAATTACACATTTTACATCTAACTCACAGTTGCTCTTACATTGATTGAGAGTGTGGAACTGTCCCTTTAAGTGTGGTGGGTTGAAGGCCTCCTTTAAGAGAGCCTTGCAATCTTTACCCCAATCCTCTTCTTCGTTTGGTACCCCATGTTGCTCCAACCTCGTGGTCTGGCCGCCGCCATCTTTTTCTTCAGCGCATCACCTCGTGGTTTGGGCGCCATCTTTCTTTCATCCACGATGTCGACTGCTGTGATCCTCTTCTCCCCGGGTTCTGCCACCGAGGTTGGGAAGTGGCCTTTGAATCTGATTTTCTTCCTCCGGAGTCCTGCCACTGGAGCCTGGAAGGTGCATTCGGGTCATCTCGGCTGGATCATCTCCACGCAGTCGTGCTGAGTGGTCTGTGCCTCGGGTGCTGTACTGGCCTCTCTGGTGCCGGATCCACCCTCAGGTGGGGGCTTGCTTTGCCTCTGAGCGCGGGGGACGTCGTTCGCTGGAGGGGTGAAATCTTCCCAACTCCAATGGATCTTCTCCATCCACCTTCTTCCGAGTAGCGTTGGTCCATCACCTGCAACAATCCACAGGGGTAACCTGTGCACCACACCATCATGGAGTACCTTTTCATCCGTATTACCAACGACTGGGATAAGTTCATCGGTGTAGGTGAGCAGCTTTGCCTGCACCGGGACCAACTTAGGTCATTCAGCCTGATTGTCCCATAGCCTCTCAAAGGCTTCTTGATTCATTACTGACTGGCTCACCCCCATGTCCACTTCCATGAAGACTGGAACGCCGTTTATTTCGACTTCCATTCTCAACGGGGAACATTCTGTGATGCAGGTAAACATGCTATATAGCTCATCGTGGGGCTGAGCTGCCTCTCTGACTATCGCTTCATAATCCACGCTGGATTCATGGCCATCTGCAGACTCTTCATCAACACAGTGAGTCATATTTTTTATACACATTTGCTGGAGGTGGCCCTTTGTGCTGCAGCCTTTACACATATAGTCTTTAAAGCGGCACTGGTGAGCACTGTGATTCCCTCCGCAACGCCAGCATGGTGCTACTCGACTAGCCCCCCTCGGCAGACTCTGAGTTAAGGGACTCAGGGGCCTGTTCTCTCTTCCCTGAGAAGATTCACGTTCTACAGTCCTGCCTCTAAAAGGCACCATTCTGAGTGCAGTACTTGCTGGGTTTGAGCCTTGAGGATGAGTCATCCGCCTAGAGCCGCAGGTTGAGGTCATGAATGCCTGGCTCACGGAGATGGCCTTCTGCAGTGTGACCGAGGTATCCGCAGATAGTCGCTTATGAAGAAGGCCCTCGTGGCCGATTCCGATGACAAAGATATCCTGCAGCGCTTCGGTGAGGTGGTCGCCGAAATCACACGGTGCCACCAGCCTCCTGAGGTCTGCAGCATATTTCGCGATTTCATGGCCTTCGGGCCGTCAGTGGGTGTAAAACCGGTGTCTGGCTGTGAGGATGCTCTCTTTGGGCTTGAGTTGTTCTTGGATCAGTGTTACGAGCTCCTCGTACGTCTTGGTCATTGTCTTCGCTGGTGCTAGCAAGTCCCTGACAAGGCCATAGACGGTGGGCCCACAACTGGTTAGCAGAATAGCTTTGCGCTTATCAGCCAGTGTGGCCGAATTGTCGCTTGCCAGGTCGTTTGCTGTGAAGAAATGGTCAAGCCGCTCCACAAAGGTGTCCCAATCATCACCATCGGCAAACTGCTGCAACGTACCAAAGTTAGCCATTTTCGAGTGAAAGTCCGTAATCTCGTCGCCAATTGTTATGTCTTTGGATGCTCTGATAATGACTCCACGAGGCAATGTGTTGTACTTGAACTGTAGTGACCTTAGTCCTTTATTTGTAACTCCAGAGTGAGGATTACACCTGGTGGTCTGCTTTTATACTAGGCCTGGCACACCTGTACAGGTAACCTACAAGTCTCCCACTGCAGTGCCCTCTGGTGGCACACCTTGTAATAGTACAAGCAGTAACCATGTAGGATACATGACAAATTTGAGTACATTGCCTCGTGGAGTCATTCATAAGTGCATTACAGACATAACACATTCAGCAATAATCAGCCTGCTGCTCATTCCAGTTCTTAAAGGGGATATATTTCAGGCAGCCCCTGGTCATTTTCATCATTGCTGGATTTCACTGAGAGCTGGCAGGAAGGTCTGAGATGGCTGCTCCAATACATCATAGAAGGGCCACTTGGTTCAATGACCTGGCATTGGAGACATTGGTGGGGGCAGTGGAGAGAAGGAGGGAGGCACTGATCCCTCGATCTGGGAGAAGGTCAACTCCACAGGTTTTTAGGACCATGTGGGCAGAGGTGGCCATGGAGATGTCGGCCAGCACTGTGGTCGACAGAAGCCCCGCACAGTGCCAGAAGTAATTCAATGACCTCAGTCGGGTGGTCAAGGTGAGTTCATGTTTGCACAACTCTTACATACCAGCCTCTGAGTCTGTGCACACTCTGAAAACCAGCACTTAACCCAGCAGGCAACCACCAACCATCTGTACCTACTCACAGTCACATTCTCATTTCACACCTTGCCTACATTCACAGCTATTTAACCACGGCAGGCATATCTTCCACTTCCATAACTGGACTCTTACTCACACAGGTTCCTCTCTTTTGCAGGCCAAGATGGCACACAACAGGATGGAGCTGCAGCAGTGGACTGGAGGGGGGGGGAAGCTGTACTGTGCCAGCTTTCTGACCTGGGGGAGCGAGTGCTGCGGCTCATGGTCATCGGAGATGTCGAGACCGCTGGGGGCACCAATGATATCTTTATCCCCTCTTCTCATCCCATTTCCCCATTAAACCAGAAGGTCTTAGCACTTTCCAGCTCCTTATACTGTCTGCCTTCCTTGCTCCATACCTGCCCCTCTGCCCTCACCTTAACACGACTCTTGTGCCATTTATGCTTTCAGATAACCATGCAGCAGATGAGCAGCCTGTGCCTGAGCCCCCTCCCCCCTCCCCCCCGGGACACGGGGGAGAAGAGGGGGATGAGGAGGAGGAGCCAATCACTGTGTCACTGCTTCTCTCACCCGCAGGCACCAGCTCAGAGACCGGCACTACGCGGTCCTTAGAGGTTAGGTTAGCACAGGGGTCTGCACTGGGTGATGCACTGGGGCCTAGCGGGCTGCAGCACGGTCAAGGGGGAAGTGAACCTCGGGAGCCAGCTCCCCGGAAGGCGAGTTTGCACTCAAGTTCTGCTGCACAGGACTCAGACGAGGGCCTCGATGGGGAGGCGTTTACACAAAGGGAGATGGCCATGCACTCCGATATGATATGTTGAATGCCAAGTGTGCCCGAGAGTCTGTCGGAAGTGGTAAGGAGCGTGGGGGAGTCCGCCTCCCACATTGTACACAGCTCTGCGCACACCATGGAGGCTATCATTGCCAGTGTGCAGTGGGTGGTGGACTCCCAGAGAGACCGTGTGGATCCTGACCTCATTACGCATGTCATGGGTGATGTGGCAGCTCCCATTGCAGCACAGGCGGAAACAATGCCTTAGTGCTGTAATAGTGTCAATGGTTGCTCGCATTGAAGCTCAAACTGCTCTCATGCAGTCTTAGCTGCATGCCACACAAGCTCTGACTGATGCCATCGTCGTTGCGTCCACCACAGTCGACCGGAGATCCCACGGTGTTGCAGCAGCCCAGCAATCTGTCCTGCAGTTGTTCACTGAGGCCTGGATTTCACACATTGTATGCACACCCAGTGAGGCCAGGATTTCACACACTGTGTACACACCCAGTGAGGCCAGGATTTCACACACTGTACACACCCAGTGAGGCCAGGATTTCACACACTGTGTACACACCCAGTGAGGCAGGGATTTCAGACACTCTGTACTCACCCAGTGAGGGGGGATTCTCTGTACACACCCAGTGAGGGGGGGATTTTACACACTGTGTACACCCAGTCAGGGGGTATTTTCTGTACACTCCCAATGAGGGGGAATTTTCTGTACACACCCAGTGAGGGGGGATTTTGTGTACACACCCAGTGAGGGGGGATTTTCTGTACACTCCCAGTGAGGGGGATTTTCTGTGTACACCCAGTGAGGGGCAATTTTCTGTACACTCCCAGTGAGGTGTGATTTTTTTTGTACACTCACAGTGAGTGTGGGATTTTCTGTACACTCCCAGTGAGGCCAGGATTTCACACACGATGTACACCCAATGAGGGGTGATTTTCTGTACACTCCCAGTGAGGGTGGATTTCACACACTGTGTACACCCAGTGAGGGGTGATTCTCTGTACACACCCAGTGAGGGGGGGATTTTACACACTGTGTACACCCAGTGAGGAGGGGGACATCAACACTGTGTGCACCCAGTGAGGGGAGGATTTCACACACTGTGTACACCCAGTGAGGGGGGGAATTAACACACTGTGTACACCCAGTGAAGGGGGGATTTCACACACTGTGTACACCCAGTGTGTACACCCAGTGAGGGGGGATTTTCTGTACACAGCCAGTGAGGCAGGGATTTCACACACGGTGTACACCCAGTGAGGCTGGGATTTCACACACTGTGTACACCCAGTGAGGGGCGATTTTCTGTACACTCCCAGTGAGGGGCGATTTTCTGTACACTCCCAGTGAGCGGCGATTTTCTGTACACTCCCAGTGAGGGGCGATTTGTGTACACTCCCAGTGAGGGGGGATTTTGTGTACACTCCCAGTGAGGGGCGATTTTCTGTACACTCCCAGTGAGGGGGGATTTTGTGTACACTCCCAGTGAGGGGCGATTTTCTGTACACTACCAGTGAGGGGCAATTTTCTGTACACTCCCAGTGAGCGGGGGATTTTCTGTACACTCTCAGTGAGGGGGGATTTTGTGTACACTCCCAGTGAGGCGGGATTTTCTGTGTACACCCGGTGAGAGGGGATTTTCTGTACACTCACAGTGAGGGGGATTTTCTGTACACTCCCAGTGAGGCCAGTGAGGTGCAAATAGATGTTAACAAATATGATGTGATTGGGATTACGGAGACGTGGCTCCAGGATGATCAGGGCTGGGAACTCAACATCCAGGGGTATTCAACATTCAGGAAGGATAGAATAAAAGGAAAAGGAGGTGGGGTAGCATTGCTGGTTAAAGAGGAGATTAATGCAATAGTTAGGAAAGACATTAGCTTGGATGATGTGGAATCTATATGGGTAGAGCTGCAGAACACCAAAGGGCAAAAAACGTTAGTGGGAGTTGTGTACAGATCTCCAAACAGTAGTAGTGATGTTGGGGAGGGTATCAAACAGGAAATTAGGGGTGCATGCAATAAAGGTGCAGCAGTTATAATGGGTGACTTTAATATGCACATAGATTGGGCGAGCCAAACTGGAAGCAATATGGTGGAGGAGGATTTCCTGGAGTGCATAAGATATGGTTTTCTAGACCAATATGTCGAGGAACCAACTAGAGGGGAGGCCATCTTAGACTTGGTGTTGTGTAATGAGAGAGGATTAATTAGCAATCTCATTGTGCGAGGCCCCTTGGGGAAGAGTGACCATAATATGGTGGAATTCTGCATTAGGATGGAGAATGAAACAGTTAATTCAGAGACCATGGTCCAGAACCTAAAGAAGGGTAACTTTGAAGGTATGAGGCGTGAATTGGCTAGGATAGATTGCCGAATGATACTGAAGGGGTTGACTGTGGATGGGCAATGGCAGACATTTAGAGACCGCATGGATGAACTACAACAATTGTACATTCCTGTCTGGCGTAAAAATAAAAAAGAGAAGGGGGCTCAACCGTGGCTATCAAGGGAAATCAGGGATAGTATTAAAGCCAAGGAAGTGGCATACAAATTGGCCAGAAATAGCAGTGAACCCGGGGACTGGGAGAAATTTAGAACTCAGCAGAGGAGGACAAAAGGTTTGATTAGGGCAGGGAAAATAGAGTACGAGAAGAAGCTTGCAGGGAACATTAAGGCGGATTGCAAAAGTTTCTATAGGTATGTAAAGAGAAAAAGGTTAGTAAAGACAAATGTAGGTCCCCTGCAGTCAGAATCAGGGGAAGTCATAACGGGGAACAAAGAAATGGCAGACCAATTGAACAAGTACTTTGGTTCGGTATTCACTAAGGAGGACACCAACAACCTTCCGGATATAAAAGGGGTCAGAGGGTCTAGTAAGGAGGAGAAACTGAGGGAAATCTTTATTAGTCGGGAAATTGTGTTGGGGAAATTGATGGGATTGAAGGCCGATAAATCCCCAGGGCCCGATGGACTGCATCCCAGAGTACTTAAGGAGGTGGCCTTGGAAATAGCGGATGCATTGACAGTCATTTTCCAACATTCCATTGACTCTGGATCAGTTCCTATCGAGTGGAGGGTAGCCAATGTAACCCCACTTTTTAAAAAAGGAGGGAGAGAGAAAGCAGGGAATTATAGACCGGTCAGCCTGACATCGGTAGTGGGTAAAATGATGGAATCAATTATTAAGGATGTCATAGCAGTGCATTTGGAAAATGGTGACATGATAGGTCCAAGTTAGCATGGATTTGTGAAAGGGAGATCATGCTTGACAAATCTTCTGGAATTTTTTGAGGATGTTTCCAGTAAAGTGGACAAGGGAGAACCAGTTGATGTGGTATATTTGGACTTTCAAAAGGCTTTCGACAAGTCCCACACAAGAGATTAATGTGCAAAGTTAAAGCACATGGGATTGGGGGTAGTGTGCTGACGTGGATTGAGAACTGGTTGTCAGACAGGAAGCAAAGAGTAGGAGTAAATGGGTACTTTTCAGAATGGCAGGCAGTGACTAGTGGGGTACCGCAAGGTTCTGTGCTGGGGCCCCAGCTGTTTACATTGTACATTAATGATTTAGACGAGGGGATTAAATATAGTATCTCCAAATTTGCGGATGACACTAAGTTGGGTGGCAGCGTGAGCTGCGAGGAGGATGCTATGAGGCTGCAGAGTGACTTGGATAGGTTAGGTGAGTGGGCAAATGCATAGTAGATGAAGTATAATGTGAATAAATGTGAGGTTATCCACTTTGGTGGTAAAAACAGAGAGACAGACTATTATCTGAATGGTGACAGATTAGGAAAAGGGGAGGTGCAACGAGACCTGGGTGTCATGGTACATCAGTCATTGAAGGTTGGCATGCAGGTACAGCAGGCGGTTAAGAAAGCAAATGGCATGTTGGCCTTCATAGCGAGGGGATTTGAGTACAGGGGCAGGGAGGTGTTGCTATAGTTGTACAGGGCCTTGGTGAGGCCACACCTGGAGTATTGTGTACAGTTTTGGTCTCCTAACTTGAGGAAGGGCATTCTTGCTATTGAGGGAGTGCAGCGAAGATTCACCAGACTGATTCCCGGGATGGTGGGATTGACCTATCAAGAAAGGCTGGATCAGCTGGGCTTGTATTCACTGGAGTTCAGAAGAATGAGAGGGGACCTCATAGAAACGTTTAAAATTCTGACGGGTTTAGACAGGTTAGATGCAGGAAGAATGTTCCCAATGTTGGGGAAGTCCAGAACCAGGGGTTACAGTCTAAGGATAAGGGGTAAGCCATTTAGGACCGAGATGAGGAGAAACTTCTTCACCCAGAGAGTGGTGAACCTGTGGAATTCTCCACCACAGAAGGTAGTTGAGGCCAATTCACTAAATATATTCAAAAGGGAGTTAGATGGTGTCCTTACTACTAGGGGGATCAAGGGGTATGGCGAGAAAGCAGGAAGGGGGTACTGAAGTTGCATGTTCAGCCACGAACTCATTGAATGGCGGTGCAGGCTAGAAGGGCTGAATGGCCTACTCTTGCACCTATTTTCTATGTTTCTATGATTTCACACACTGTGTACATCCCGTGGGGGGGGCGGGGGATTTTCTGTACACACCCAGTGAGGGTGGATTTTCTGTACATTCCCAGCGAGGGGGGATTTCACACACTGTGTACACCCAGTGAGAGGGTATTTTCTGTACACATCCATTGAGGGGGGATTTTGTGTACACTCCCAGTGAGGAAGGATTTGCTGTACACTCCCAGTGAGGGGAGATTTTGTGTACACAGCCAGGGAAGGGGGATTTTCTGTACACTCCCAGCGAGTTGGGATTTTCTGCGTACACGCAATGAGGGGGGATTTTGTGTACACACCCAGTGAGGTACACGGCGGATTTGCTGCAGTCCGTGTTCCGGACACCAGGGGGCGTGTCCCGCTGAAACCCGCCTCACGCTGATTGGCTGCTGGTGCCGGGAGCTCGGGACAGCCGAACAATGGGACTGGGCGGTCGCTGATGCTGATTGGTTGTCCCGCCGAGTGCCCGGATGGAGTGATGGCGGTTGCGTTGGATGAGGTTTGTTCAGAAACTCCCCGAGTGTGTGTGTGTGTGGGGGGGCTCGGCCTGGAGAGGGGAGAGGGGAGAGGGGAGAGGGGAGAGGGCTGTGGGCAGTGGGCAGTCTGACCCCGGGGAGAGGGGAGAGGGGAGAGGGGAGAGAGGAGAGGAGAGGAGAGGAGAGGAGAGGGCTGTGTGCAGTCTGACCCCGGGGAGGGAGGGGGCTGTGTACAGTCTGACCCCGGGGAGGAGAGGAGAGGAGAGGAGGGGAGGGGGTCTGTGTGCAGTCTGACCCCGGGGGGGCTGTGTGCAGTCTGACGAAGGGGAGGGGGGAGGGAGCTGTGTACAGTCTGACCCCGGGGGGGCTGTGTGCAGTCTGACCCCGGGGAGGGGGCGGGGGCTGTGTACAGTCTGACCCCGGGGAGGGGGCGGGGGCTGTGTACAGTCTGACCCCGGGGAGGGGGGGGGCTGTGTACAGTCTGACCCCGGGTCGGGGGAGGAGGCTATGTACAGTCTGACCCCGGAGAGGAGGGGGTCTGTGTGCAGTCTGACCCCGGGGGGGGGCTGTGTGCAGTCTGACGAAGGGGAGGGGGGAGGGAGCTGTGTACAGTCTGACCCCGGGGGGGGGGGGCTGTGTGCAGTCTGACCCCGGGGAGTGGGCGGGGGCTGTGTACAGTCTGACCCCGGGGAGGGGGCGGGGGCTGTGTACAGTCTGACCCCGGGGAGGGGGCGGGGGCTGTGTACAGTCTGACCCCGGGGAGGGAGGGGGCTGTGTACAGTCTGACCCCGGGTCGGGGGAGGAGGCTGTGTACAGTCTGACCCCGGAGAGGAGGGGAGGGGAGGGGGTCTGTGTGCAGTCTGACCCCGGGGGGGGGGGCTGTGTGCAGTCTGACGAAGGGGAGGGGGGAGGGAGCTGTGTACAGTCTGACCCCGGGGGGGGGGGCTGTGTGCAGTCTGACCCCGGGGGCGCTGTGGGGCAGCCCCTGCCATATACCTGATGCCTGAGCAGCATCTTCTCATCCTTGGGGCAATCTGATCTGCTTCACTACATGCCTGTTTTCAAGTGCAGTCACTGTTGTTTTGTGAGCAAAGGTGGCAGCCAGTTTGTGCACAGAAAGCTCCCACAGACAGCAGGTGGATGAATGATCAGTTAACCTATTTTGCTGATCTTGGTTGAGGGAGGAATGTTGGTGAGGAAATCCAGCAAATGTCCACTTGAACAGGGAGACAGAGTTCAATGTTTCGTTTGAATGATGGCACCTTTGGCATTGCAGCACTCCTTTGGTACTGCACTGGATTGTCAGCCAAGATTGTTTAAATTGAGATTCCACTTTGTCGTTGGTTGTCTGATTCTGTGGACAGACTGAAGGCAAGGCTCTTGGCTGATGCTATCCCGAACATTACTAGTTCATATGAACTCTGTACTAAGAATTTTTTAAACATAAGTAATCTAAATACAGGCATATTTAACTAAAGACAATTATAAATTTAGCCTTTATGTAAAAGGATGCTAAACCTGTAGAACAGGCCACTGGCAAAGGTGCTGATACAAAAAATGGTGAATTCAAAAATGAACTACAGCAACCTCCATTTATATAGGACATATACATTGTAAAATGTTCCAAGGTGGTTCACAGGAGTTCAATCAGACAATGGGCTAGACTTTTAAGAAGCATTAGCGGTAGAGAGATTTAGGGAGGGAATTCCAGAGCTTGGGGCCTAGCGATGACACAAAACTTGGAAGTATCGTGAACAGTGAGGAGGATAGTGATAGACTTCAGGAAGACATAGACAGGCTGGTGAAATGGGCGGATATGTGGCAGATGAAATTAAATGCATAAAATTGTGAAGTGATGCAATTTGGTAGAAAAAATGAGGAGAGGACATGTAAACTAAATGGTACAATCCAAAAGGGTGTGTATGAACAGAGAGACCTGGGGGTATGTGTGCATAAATCGTTGAAGGTGGCAGGGCAGGTTGAGAAAGGAGTTAAAAAGGCTTACGAGAACAAGTATGGAAATGATGATGGACCTGTATAAAACACTGGTTTGGCCCCAACTGGAGTATTGTGTCTAATTCTGGGAACCACACTTTAGGAAGGATGTGAAAGCCTTGGAGAAGGTGCAGAAAAGATTTATGAGAATAATTCCAGGAATGAGGGACTTCAGTTACGTCGATAGACTGGAGAAGCTGGGCTTGTTCTCCTTGGGGCAGAGAAGATTGAGAGGAGATTTGATCGTGTTCAAAATCATGCGGGGTCTGGACAGAGGAGAGAGAAACTGTTCCCATTGGCAGAAGGGTCGAGAACCAGAGGACACAGATTTAAGGCGATTGATAAAAGAACCAAAGATGACGTAAGAAAAAACTTTTTTTACACAGCGAGTGGTTATGATCTGGAATGCATGGCCTGAAAGGGTGGTGGGGGCAGACTCAATTTTATCTTTCAAAAGGGAGTTGGATAAGTACCTGAAGGAAAAATAAAATTGCAGGGCTACGGGAAGGGGCGGGGGAGTGGGACTAGCTGAGAGTCGGCACGGGCCGAATGGCCTTTTTCCGTGCTGTAACCATTTTATGTTTCTGTGATTCTATAGAGAGCTGATGGCACAGCCGCCAATGGTCTGGTGAAAGAAGTCAGGAATGCACAAGAGGCCAGAATTGGAGGAGCACAGAGTCCTCAAGGTGGTAGAGCTGGAGGAAGTACAGTGATAGGAAGGGCGAGACCATCAAACGATTTCAACACTAGGAAGAGAATTTTAAAATCGAGGCTTTAGGGGACTGGGAGCCAGTGTAGTTCAACGAGCACAAGGGTGATGGATGAATGGGACTTGGTGCGAGTTGGGATACGGGCAGTAGAGATTTGGATGAGCTCAAGTTTATAGGCTGCTGGCCAGGAGAGCATTGGACTAGTCGAGCCTGGAAGTAAGCATGGTTGGGGATTTCAGCAGCAGCTAAGGTAGTGGCAGAGATGGGTGATATTAGAAGTGGAAGTAGGCGGTTTTAGTGATGGCGCGGATATGTGGTTGGAAGCTCAGTTCGGTTAAATATGACCCCGAGGTTGCAAACAGCCTGGTTCAGCCTGAGACAGTTGCCAGGATGGGGGATGGAATCAGTGGCTTGAGAACAGAGTTTGTGGCAGGGGCTGAAGACAATGGCTTTAGACTTCCCAATGTTTAATTGGAGGAAGTTTCTGTTCGTCCAGGACTGGATCTTGGACAAGCAACGTTATAACACAGGGATAGCGGAGGGGTTGTGGCAGTCTGAAATCTCTTGACTGCTTCAATCTGCTTATTAAGGGCTCTTAATGAGCTGGGATCAGAATAGCCTTTGGGCCATACAGGTTGGAACCTCCCTTATCCGGAACCAGTCCATATCTGGAACCATTCCCGGCCACCGGGTGGCACATGTGCAGAACTCCGACATGAACAAATTGAAGACCTTCCCCGCTGCCGACTCCCGCAATCGCTGGCCTGACCCTGCGATCCACCGCCCCCATGATCTCTCTGCTGCACTCCCAGCCCCAAGCCAGCCAGCCAGGCCCGATGTCCCCTTGCTCAGTACCTGTACCATCCAATTTAACGTGACCACCCCTCGTCCGAAAAAATCCCTTATCCGGACAGGCCAGGTCCTGAGGGTTCCGGATAATGGAGGTTCAACCTGTATTTGTTTTGGGTGCCGAAGTAGGGGAAGAATTGAATTGATACCGCTCACCAGGAAAGGAAGGTAAACTTATATTTATATATCCTTTATGAAAATACGAGGTTTGTTTTATAGATGGTGTCCGCTGCAGAGTTTGATGCTAAATCTTTATGGGACCTTTGTGCCGTCTATATTAGTGTTTAGTGGAGCCAGAATCATTCCGATTTGTGTCTGTATTCCAGTGCCACGAGCTAGTGAGTACAGAAATAGGAGGATAGAACAGATGAATACGTGGCTGGAGAGATGGTGCAGGCGGGAGGGCTTTAGTTTCCTGAGGCGTTGGGACCGCTTCTGGGGGAGGTGGGACCTGTACAAACCGGACAGGTTGCACCTCAACAGAGCCGGGACCAATATCCTCGTGGGGGCGGGGGGGGGTTGCGAGTGCTGTTGGGGAGGGTTTAAACTAGCTTGGCAGGGGGATGGGAACTTGAAAATAGATTCAGTAGGGAGGGGAGTAAAGCTGGAATTAGAAAGCAAAAATAAAGGAAGTGAGTTTGAAGGAGAAAGGAAACAAGTAGGAAAAAAGGGCAAAAAAACGAATTTAAAGGCACTTTGTCTAAATGCAAGTAGCATTTATAACAAAATAGATGAGTTGACGGCACAAATTGAGACAAATGGATATGATCTGATAGCCATTACAGAGACGTGGTTGCAAGGACTGGGAATTAAATATTCAGCGGTACTGGACAATCCGGTAGGACAGACAGAAAGGAAAAGGAGGTAGGGTAGCACTATTGATAAAGGATGGAATCGCTGCAATAGTGAGAAACGATATATGCTCAAAGGATCAGGATGTTGAAACAGTTTGGGTGGAGATAAGGAATAATAAAGGGAAAAAGTCATTAGTGGGGGTAGTCTATAGGCCCCCTAACAGTAGCAACTCTGTTGGTTGGAGCACAAACCAGGAAATAGTGGGGGCTTGTAAAAAAGGAACAGCAATAATCATGGGTGGTTTTAACCTCCATATTGATGACCAATCAAATTGGTCAGGGTAGCCTTGAGGAGGAGTTCATAGAGTGCGTAAGGGACGGGTTCCTTGAGCAGTATGTAACGGAACCAACCAGGGGCAGGCTATCTTAGATCTGGTCCTGTGTAATGAGACAGGATTAATAAACAATCTCCTAGTAAAGGATCCCCCTCAGAATGAGTGATCATAGTATGATTGAATTTCAAATTCAGATGGAGGGTGAGAAAGTTGGATCTCTAACCAGCGTACTAAGCTTAAATAAAGGAGACTATGAAGGTATGAGGCAGAGTTGGGTAAAGTGGACTGGGAAAATAGATTAAAGTGTAGGATGGTTGATGAACAGTGGTGTACATTTAAGGAGATATTTCACAACTCTCAAGAAAAATATACTCCAGTGAGGAGGAAAGGGTGTAAGAGAAAAGATAGCCATCCGTGGCTATCTAATCCAATTAAAAACAAGGGCATACAAAGTGGCCAAAACTAGTGGGAGGACAGAAGATTGGGAAAGCTTTTAAAAGCCAGCAAAGAACAACTAAAAAAATGATTAAGAAAGGGAAGATAGACTATGAAAGTAAACTAACTTGAAATATAAAAACAGATAGCAAGAGTTTCTCTAGGTATATAAAAAGGAAACGAGTGGCTAAAGTAAATGTTGGTCCCTTAGAGGACGAGACCGGGAATTAGTAATGGGGGACATGGAGATGGCAGAAACTCTAAACAAATATTTTGTATCAGTCTTTACAGTAGAGGACACTAGCAATATTCTGACAGTGGATAGTCAATGGGTTATGGGGGGGAGGAACTTAACACAATCACAGTCACTAAGGAGGTGGTATTCAGTAAGATAATGGGACCTGATGGCTTGCATCCTAGGATCTTAAGAGAAGTAACGGCAGGGATTGTGGATGTATTGGTTGTAATTTACTAAAATTCCCTGGAGGTCCCAGCAGATTGGAAAACTGCAAATGTAACACCACTATTTAAAAAAAAGAGGCAGACAAAAAGCAGGAAACTATAGACCAGTTAGCCTAACATCTGTGGTTGGGGAGTCCATTATTAAAGAAGCAGTAGCAGGACATTTGGAAAAGCAAAATTCGGTCAGGCAGAGTCAGCATGGATTTATGAAGGGGAAGTCATGTTTGACAAATTTGCTGGAGTTCTTTGAGGCTGTAACGAACAGGGTGGATAAAGGGGAACCAGTGGATGTGTATTTGGACTTCCAGAAGGCATTTGACAATACTGCACAAAATAAAAGTTCACAGGGTTGGGGGTAATATATTAGCATGGATAGAGGATTGGCTAACTAACAGAAAACAGAGAGTCGGGATAAATGGGTCATTCTCTGGTTGGCAACCAGTAACTAGTGGGATGTCGCAGGGATCAGTGCTGGGACCCCAACTATTTACAATCTATATTAACGACTTGGAAGAAGGGACTGAGTGTAATGTAGCCAAGTTTGCTGCCGGTACAAAGATGGGAGGAAAAGCAATGTGTGAGGAGGACACAAAAAATCTGAAAAAGGACATAGACAGACTAAGTGAGTGGGCAAAAAATTTGGCAGATGGAATATAATGTTGGAAAGTGTGAGGACATTCACTTTGGCAGAAAAAATCGAAGAGCAAGTTATTACTTAAATACAGAAAAATTGCAGAGTGCCGCAGTACTGCAGGACCTGGGGGTACTTGTGCATGAAATGCAAAAGGATAGTATGCAGATACAGCAAGTGATCAGGAAGGCCAATGGTATCTTGGCCTTTATTGCAAAGGGGATGGAGTAGAAAAGCAGGGAAGTCTTGCTACAGCTATACAGGGTATTGGTGAGGCCACACCTGGAATAATACGTGAAGTTTTGGTCTCCATATTTACGAAAGGATATACTTGCTTTGGAGGCAGTTCAGAGAAGAATCACTAGGTTGATTCCGGGGATGAGGAAAGATTGAGTAGGTTGGGCCTCTACTCATTGGAATTCAGAAGAATGAGAGGTGATCTTATCGAAACAGATAAGATTATGAGGGGGCTTGACAGGGTGGATGCAGAGAGGATGTTTCCACTGATGGGGGAGACTAGAACTGGGGGGCATGATCTTAGAATAAATGGCCGTCCATTTAAAACTGAGATGAGGGGAAATTTCTTCTCTCAGAGGGTTGTAAATCTGTGGAATTCGCAGCCTCAGAGAGCTGTGGAAGCTGGGTCATTGAATACATTTAACACAGAAATAGACAGTTTCTTAAACGATAAGGGGTTATGGGGAGCGGGCAGGGAAGTGGAGCTGAGTCCATGATCAGGCCAGCCATGATTGTATTAAATGGCGGAGCAGGCTCGAGGGGCCATATGGCCTACTCCTGTTCCTATTTCTTATGTTCTTATAGCTGGGAAAATGTGTTTTTTATATTCATCCTTGGAATGTGTGTTGCTGGCAAGGCCAGCATTTATTGCTCATCCCGATGTTGGTTTCTGGTTGCCCTAAAAAGGTTTGATAGTGGTTTGCTTAGGCCACTTCAGAGTCAACCACATTTAAGTGGGTCCAGAGTCATGTATGTTCAGACCGGGTAAGGACAGCAGGATTCCTTCCCTGCAAGACATAAGTTGGGTGTTTACGACAATCCAACAGCTTCATGGACACTTTTACTAATAGCAACTTTTTATTTGCAGATTTTATATTTAAACTGAATTCAAATTCTTAAACTGTCATGGTGGGATTTGAACTCGTATTCTTTGGATTATCAGTCCAGGCCAGTGGTTTACTCGTCCAATAATATAGCCACTACACTACTGTACTGTGATTGTTGCATAAAGCACGCCCACCCTGCAGCCACCATTTTACCCTTCAATACAGCAAGCAGTGGGCCAGGGGCACTCCCCCAGGCCCCTGTGGGCCAGGAGCACTCCCCCAGACCCCTCAAGGAAGACCCCCCCCCACCCCGTGCGCCAGGCTCATTGACTGTCTGTTGATTGTGAATAAGATGAACAAGATTCTCGCAGGTTATTGCTGAAACAAATCTGCATGTGAGAAATGTCTCATTATGCTGAGTGCTTTCAGTAGGATTTTAAAAATCTATATAAAACATGAAAATTTCATACTATATCCACTTGAACTATGAAAAGCACTTAGCAGTATTGTTGGCCTCCTAAACTTTGGTTGTACAGTATGTTGAGGGTATTTTGCACTCGTGGTGAAGACAATTTGAAGTGATGAGTTGACGGTAGTACACGAGAAGTAAATTGTGCAATTAGTCTATATACAATCTGTGTAGGATATACACTAAATATATAGCTAGCCTTTCCAGGGAGACTCCATTTTTAAGGGATGGCTAAATGGTGTACGTAATTGTACCGAGTCTGAATGGAGAGGACTTGATGGAGAGCCTACGGTCTTTTTCTATTCCTTTCGTATGTGTATACTGTGATTAGAAATCTAACAAGTGTGTCTTTTAAATTCACTATTGGGAATTAATTATGTTTTACAATGTCTGTAAACTTTGTTTCTGATGTTCTTCAGCTCTAAAGACTTGCAGATTCATGTGCAGTCTGTCGATCAACAGGAGTCTTGACAATCATCTCTTGGAGCTTCATTAAAGATGGTTAATGTCCTAAAAGGAGTTCTCATTGAATGGTAAGTAAACACGTTTTTCCATTTTCTAAAGAAGCTGCACAATAGTCAAGAATAAACAACTAGCCCTGCCCTTGCAGGATAATGTCGGGGAATAACTGTTCCACCTGACATAGTGCAAAGTAATGCAAGTCCATTTTTAATCTTTCCCCAAATGGTGTTTTTTTTGGCTAAAGACCTTTTCTTGCTCTCAAAGTTTCCCATGTTAAGGTAATATCTTGTGTTCCTTTTCTTGGTCTCTAACACAACCCGAGCAATGTGTTTCTACGAATTGACACAATCGCACTTTTGGCCTAAAGTAAAGTTTCAGCAAAGATAGTGGTTATTAGATATTCAAATAGTTCTCCAAATGGTGCTGCAACAACCTGGTTTTATATCTGGAAACTGGAGGAAACATTCCAGCACATTGGCTCCTTCTATCCGGAATCATTTACAGGCAGCAGTATAACTAGAACTCTGCACTGTCTTCTCCACCTCATTCGCTCTATTTGTGCCGTCAGCAATGGCTTTTTTCAATATAGGGGATCCCAGCGCTCTGTCCTCTCTCCCACTTCAATTTCCCTATCAATGACCTTTTCCACTCATCATCCAACTCTGTGTTTTCTTTTGCTTATGTTTCCACTTTGCATTCATCAACTTTTTTCAGTTTAAGTGTCCTTAGTGCACGCAACCTCCAGTTCTCTTGCAGTGCCACTCAATTGCTGCATATCTTTGATGTTTTCCATATCCTTCAATGGCATTCTTATTTCTTCAATTCTTTAACCACAGTTTATTGTTGGAAAATCTAGTGAGCAGTTTTCATTTTTTTAAACCTTTGATGATTCTATCTTCTTTCCTTCCTGAATGAAGATTCTTGGCCTCCCTATCTGCCCCAACCTCTCAATATCCATTTTTCCACCTTTGCTAAAATGATCTCCGAGAGGCTCCGTTTCCTTTCATGCCAAATGTATTTTCCATTAACACTTGACTTTCTATCATGCCCAAGTCCATCGAGACTTGAATATTGTGTCCTTATTTATCTCGTATTCCTCATTAGGATGCAAGAAAAAAATATGTTTTGGTGGGAAACCCCTCTTTCACCTCCACCATTTGTGCCTCTTTCTCTTTTACTGTATCTCAGTTTAATCAAAGCTACTAAGATCAATGCCTCCCTTGTTCCTCTCAAGGTGAAAATACCCTAGCATACAGTATTCCTGTTTCTTCCTATATTCACATTGTAGTGAAATCAAGATATATCCCACAGGCACCTACTCTGAGCTCATTCTTTCTCAGAATCTCAAAACTGTGGATTTCCTTAACTTCTTCAGTCTTTCCTAGAATCATAGAAATTTACAGCACGGAAGGAGGCCATTTCAGCCCATCTTGTCCGCGCTGGCCAACCAAGAGCTATCCAGCCTAATCCCACTTTCCAGCTCTTGGTCCGTAGCATTGTAGGCTACAGCACTTTTAAGTGCACATCCAAGTATTTTTTAAATGTGGTGAGGGTTTCTGCCTCTACCACCCTTTCAGGCAGTGAGTTCCAGACCCCCACCCCCCTCTGGGTTAAGAAATTTCCCCACATATCTCCTTTAAAGCTCCCCCCCAATTACTTTAAATCTATGCCCCATGGTTGTTCACCCCTCTGCCAAGGGAAACAGGTCCTTCCAATCCACTCTATCCAGGCCCCTCATAATTTTATACACCTCAATCAGGTCTGCCCTCAGCCTCCTCTGTTCCAAAGAAAATAGGACCCGGCCTATCCAATCTTTTCTCATAGCCAAAATTCTCCAGTCCAGGCAACATTCTGGTAAATCTCTGCACCCTTTCCAGTGCAATCACATCTTTCCTGTAATGTGGTGACCAGAACTACACACGGTACTCCAGCTGCGGCCTAACTAGTGTTTTATACAGTTCAAGCATAACCTCCTTGCTCTTGTATTCCATGCCTCGACTAATAAAGGCAAGTATTCCATATGCTTCTTAACCACCTTATCTACCTGGCCTGCTATCTTCAGGGATCTGTGAACCTGTATTCCAAGGTCCCTTTGTTCCTCTACACTTTCCAGTACCCTACCATTTAATGTATATTCCCTTGCCTTGTTAGCCCTCCCCAAATGCATTGCCCCACATTTCTCCGGATTGAATTCCATTTGTCACTGTTCTGCAAACCTGACCAGTATATTGATATCTTCCTGCAGTCTACAGCTTTCTTCTTCATTATCAACCATACAGCCTATTTTAGTGTCATCTGCAAACTTCTTAATCATACTCCTAATATTCAAGTCCAAATCATTGATATATACCACAAAAAGCAAGAGACCTAGCACTGAGCCCTGCGGAACCACACTGGATACAGCCTTCCAGTCACAAAAACACCCATCAACTATTACCCTTTGCTTCCTGCCTCCGGCAATTTTGGATCCAACTTGCCATTTTGCCCAGGATCCCATGGGCTTTTAATTTTCTGACCAGGCTGCCATGTGGGACCTTATCAAAAATTTTGCTAAAATCCATATACATTACATCATACGCACTGCTCTCATCGACCCGCCTGGTTACCTCCTTGAAAAATTCAATCAAGTTAATCAGACATGATCTTCCCTTAACAAATCCATGCTGACTATCCTTGATTAATCCATACCTTTCCAAATGAAGATTTATCCTGTGCCTTATGATTTTTTCCAATAATTTTCCCATCACTGAAGCTAAGCTGACTGGCCTGTAATTACTCGTTCTATCCCTTTCTCGCTTTTTAAACAAAGGTACAACATTAGCAGTCTCCAGTCCTCTGGCATCACACCTGTAGCCAGAGAGGATTGGAAAATGATGGTCAGATCCTCTGCTATTTCCTCTTTTGCTTCTCAACAGCCTGGGATACATTTCATTTGGGCCTGGGGATTTATCCACTTTCAAAGCTGCTAAGCCTCTTACTACTTCCCTCCTATACTCATCAGGTATTTTAAATCCAAGCTTGTTACCTAATTACTACTTTCTGATTTAACATGCCTTCCTTTTTACTCTTTCCAACCTTCATTATCAGCTTTGTCTCTTTGCTTTAGTTTCCCCAATTGAAAAAATATCAGCCAATACGGAACTAAACAGAACCATTTGTTGCTTATGCAAGGGAAATCTTCTGAATAAATTATACCTGAAATGGTAAGCTCCCACCATTCTGTGCACCTGAAATGATAAGATCAGGTTACAGAGTTCGAATACTTCTGTTGTTGCTGCAAATAATACATTTCAGTACAGACAAGTGCAAGGTACTTTCAGGCAGTGAATTCCAGACCCCCACCACCCTCTGGATGATTTTTCCCCCCTCAACTCCCTTCTAATCCTTCTACCAATTATTTTAAATCTATGACTCCGGTTATTCACTTCTCTGCTAAGGGAAATAGGTCCTTCATGTAATAGGAAATAAGACCCTCATAATTTTGTGCACCTCCCTTCAGCCTCCACTGTTCCAAAGAAAACAAGCCTATCCAATCTTTCCTCGTAGTCCTGACAACATTCTTGTAACTCTCCTCTGTGTCCTCTCTCGTGCAATCACATCTTTCCTGTATTATGGTGACCAGAACTGTACGCAATTGTACATATATAATGGATGGTTTAGGAACAATTAAAACTAGAGCTGAAAGGGATCTGGGGATCATAATCTTGTCACTTGACATATCAAATCACTGTGGGGCAGCATAAAGCAAACAGAATACTGAAGTATATTGTTAGATCAGTTCAAAACATGTCGTGCTAAAATTGTAGAGTGTCTTGGTTCGGATCACACTGAGCATTGTGTTTAGTTTGTGTTACCAAAACAGAAGATAAACATTTAAGCCACAGAGGTGTTGGAGAAGAGTCTTATTTTTATTTTTTTTTAAATCTCGACAACAGTAATTTTCTTCTCAGAATGTGACTCCACGCTTGTAAAATTAATTTTTCAGGGCTAGAGAGGTTGTTCAGTAATTATTACTTAAAACTCACTCACTCCTAACTTTTTCAGCCATTTTTATTGTTTGCAATGTTACAGCCATTTCAATGCCGGGTTTATCCTGTGGAGGAGCAGCATATCTCTGACAGCAACTTCCCGATTTCTGTGTTTAACTGCGCATGTGGACGCCAGAAGTTGCTGTCCGATTTACCCTGCAATTCCAGTGAATGCTGATAGCCTCACCGTTTATTATTACTGCAAAATCTGAGCCAATGTGATGGAGTGACTTAAATTTTTTGAGTGAATAAGATGGACGGGCTAACTTTTTTCACTAGGACTTATCTTTGATCTACAGAACAATAAAAAGGTGGCACCTTAAGTAATGTCTCAAATGTAACTTCTGTGAAAAACGAAAGTATGATCATTGAACTTGAGACAGGTTTTCTTAATTTACACTATTTAACATTTTGATTGATCACTAATAACGTTTTGTATTGGGATGTTAGACCCTCATCGCTCCATTGAGTCCAAGGGACGCAGACTTGAATGGATATGGTGGACAACAGGTTTAGCCATTCATCACCAGATCTGGCTGAACCACATAAAGCATTATCGGGTCCTGCTCTGGTTGCCAAAATCGCTCATTATTCCAGAATCATTCTGTAATGCAAAGATAAACCCTGGCTTCTATTCTCCACTGCAAACCGGCTTTTTAAACACCTCTCTCCAGTCTTCACCCTCACCTCCGGCAATTCATGTGAGGAGCTCATGGACTTCTTTGTCCCTAAGATTGAGATCATCCGTTTGGCCACCTCTGCCTCTTCCCTTCCTTCCCCTAGCCCACTGGGCCAAACTTCCTCTAAGGATCCCCCCTGCTCCAGCCCCACCTCGCATCTTTCTCCAGTTTCTCTCCGATCTCCCCTCATGATCTTTCCGAGCTCCACCTGTCCATGAGACCCACTTCCTGCTCCCCCGACTCTATTCCCTCCAAACTGATGACCACGCAACTTTCTTTTCTGGCTCCCATGTTAGCCGACATTGTTAACGGTTCTCTCTCCTCGGGTACAGTCCCCTCCTCCCTCAAATCTGCCGTCATCACCCCTCTCCTCAAAAAAATAGCTCTTGGCCCCTCTCTATCCTCGCAAACTACCGCTCCATATTTCCCGCAACTCCATGTTTGAATCCTTCCAATCCGGTTTCCGCGCCTACCACAGTACCGAAATGGCTCTCATCAAAGTCACAAATGATATCCCTTGTGACTGAGAAAGGCAAACTATCCCTCCTCGTCCTTCTTGACCTGTCTGCATCCCTTGACACAATTGACCACTCCTATCCTCCTCCAACACCTCCAGCTGGGTGGGACTGCACTCGCCTGTTTCCATTCTTATCTATCTAATCGTAGCCAGAGAATCACCTGCAACAGCTTCTCTTCCCGCTCCCGCATCGTTACCTCTGGGGTTCCCCAAGAATCTATCCTTGGCTCCTCCTATTTCTCATCTACATGCTGCCCCTTGGCGACATCATCAGAAAACACAGCATCAGTTTCCACATGTACGCTGACGGCACCCAGCTCTACCTCACCACCACTTCTCTCGACCCCTCCACTGTCTCTATAATTGTCAGACTGCTTGTCTGGCATCCAGTTCTGTGGCGCAGAAATTTTTTCCAATTGAATATTGGGAAGACCGTAGCCATTGTTTTCGGTCCCCGCTTCAAACTCCGTTCCCTAGCCATCCCTCTCCCCAACTTCTATCTGAGGCTGAACCAGACTGTTCGCAACCTTGGTGTCATATTTGACCCTGAAATGAGCTTTCGACCATATATCCGCAGCATAACTAAGACCGCCTATTTCCACCTCCGTAATATCACCCGTCTCCACCCTTGCCTCAGCTCATCCGCTGCTGAAGCCCTCATCCATGCCTTTGTTACCTCTAGACTTGACTATTCCAATGCACTCCTGGCTGGCTTCCCGGATTCTACCCTATGTAAACTAGAGGTGATCCAAAACTCGGCAGCCTGTGATTAAAATATTGAACACAGTAGTATGAGGAAGGTAATTAATATACACAGCCTTAATGGCAGAACCATTGAAGTGACTGAACTATCTCTGCTAATAACTCAGTTCCCTCATGTTGAGCAAACCAATTCCCATGGTAATTATCATTCACTGTTTCAACAACAGAAAGATTGAGGGCGGAGAAATATTATGAAGCTAATACTCTATTCTTGATTTTTAAATTGATCTTGGCTTTCACTCAGTGTAGTTGGGAAACGTGGGATTCCTTGCTGTAGGAGGCAGCCACTGTATCTCCTGGTTGGAGAGCCTTGAATAATGGCTCATAACCCAATGAGAATTACTGTCCTCTGTTCTGACAGGAACCCAGTTTATACTATATTTATTCATGCCATTCGTGTGGCTAATTTGCATAATTTACAGAGAAGTGTCATGATATTTGTTCCAAGGTTGCAGTATGTTTTTTTCTGCTTTAATAAAGGTGGCTGGTTTCACTAGAATGGAGCAGCACGCCGTAAGTTGATTCTCGTACTAATATGAATGCACTTTCTTTTTAAAATTTTTGTCTTTGTAGTGACCCAGCCATGAAGCAATTCTTGCTGTACTTGGATGATACAAATGCCTTGGGGAAAAAATTCATAATTCAGGACCTGGATGAAACTCATCTGTTTGTCCTGGCTGAGGTGGTGCATATCTTACAAGAAAAAGTTGGGGACTTAATGGACCAAAACTCATTTCCACTAACGCAGAAGTAAAAGAAGAGATTTAAATGGCACGGACTCCTAACTTGATACATTTCACAGAAATTAATGAATACTTCAACAATCTGCTGGTACAAGGAGCGCGGAAAGAAATTGACAACAGCAGAGCAACTGATATGCAAGACATTTATGTTATGTAAAAATAGTTTTCATACATGAGCCTTTGTCAATATCCATGTCAAGTAAAACATAAATGTAAAGTTGCCTTGAGTTTCTAGATGTGCATTTTGCTCCAGATTGAATCCAGAGATGTGTACATATGAATATAAGTAGGAATGCAAAGTGAAAAGGTCACACAATACAAAAGCAAAATACTGCAGATGCTACAACTATTTTTTGAAGACAATAAACAAGTGCCCTCTGATTAAAGGGGGGTCACACTCATTCAAGTGCTCCCTTGTTTTTTTTGAGGGCACCAAAAACGCAAATTATACAAGTGCTCCCTGGTTAAAGAAGGGGGCACTAAACCCGACACAATAAACAAATTAACTTTGGCAATAACTTAAATCAAATCAAAATTTGTTTGCCTGAGGTGATGATGCACTCCAGTTCCTCCGGCGCTCACTTCTCACGGAAGGCCGCGAGCGTACCGGTGAACACCACGTGCTCCATCTCCAGGGACACCCTGGCTCGGATGTAACCGCGGTAGAGAGGCAGGCAGTCGGGCTGAACGACCGCTCCTCGATCGCCCGCTGCCTGTAGCGGCTGATGGCACCCTTGGCCTTGCCCAGGAGCAGTCCTACGAGGAGGCCCTCGGACCTACCCGCTCCCCTCCGCACAGGGTGCCCAAAGATCAGGAGTGTGGGACTGAAGTAACCAGAATTTGAGGAGCAGCCCCTTCAAATAATGGAAGAGAGGCTGCAACCTCGCACGTATACATGGAACACGGACTCCTCTAGATCGCAGAAATCACAGGGAGCCTGTGAATCGACTTAAAAACTTATTGCCTGGGACTGCTCCGTGCAGCATCCTCTAGGCTAAGTCCCCAATAAATAAAGGGAGGACTCCCGCGTAGAGAGCACTCCATTGGGGACCCCCGCCTCCTCCAGACGGCAAGATGGTGTACCATGGCATGTCTCGGCAGCAGACAAGGATAGTAACGTGGAGAGTGAGCAAGAGCAGGAATTCCCTCTGCGCAAAACTGAAAGGCATGGAGGGGATTTCCCCAAGGAGGCTCAAGTTGAGAGGCGCCGGCTCCTGACAGAGGTTTTGGGGCTTGGCGCCGATGAGGAATTCCGTCCGGACGGGATTCAGTTCGGATGGGATCTCCCCACGTGCTTGAGCCTCCTTGACACACCTAACGGAGTCAGGACCCAGCGCTGTTTTTTAGCGACTCGATGGCATTGGCCGGACGTTGGCCCAGGATAGGCGCCGTGCCAGCTCCTCTGGCGGCATCGGGCAGGTCCCTGACACTGGTCACCTTGCCAAACACAGCCCTCTCGTCCGTCTGCCAGCTAAAATCGTGGTCGTGGAGGTACCGATTTCTGAGCAGCGGCTCCCGAAGGCAACATCTGTGGAGAGAAACAGAGTTAACGTTTCAGGTCGATGGCCCTTCGTCACAACTGGCAAAAGTTTAAAATGTAACAGATTGTTAAGGAAGTGCAAAGGGGAGGGGAGTGGAGGAAAGAACAAAAGGGAAGGTCTGTGATGGGGTGGAAGGCAGGAATGGTTTGACAGACAAAAGGGATGATGGGCCAACTTGAGTTGGTAATGGCACATGGCCATCTGGCCCACAATTCTCTCCTTACAGACCATGTGTACTTAACCTTACCATTGTCTCTACTATATCCATTGAACTGTCTATATTCATGCCGCTGGATTCCCAAAGGAATCAAACAAAAGTCCAGAATATTAATTCATCCCTGTATCCCACCACCAATGTATACTTTCAATGAGTGATCACTGATCACTGATCACACCCATTCCTTTTCCTTTTTTACCTTTGCTGAGGACACCCTCGCATCATGTACATGCTCTCCAAATGGATTAACTTACATTTATATTACAATCAATTTGCCTTTTCTTAGCCCATTTTTAAATGTTGTTCCTCTCCTTACATGGTACCATCAGCAAATTTCCTATTACAAAAGGTACTCTTCCTCAAGTCATTTATGAGTAGTACAAATAGCTGGGAACCAAGAACAGGCACCCCAAAACTACCAGCTACCGCCTCCGAGCCTGTGCTTTCGTCATTTATCATCACCTGCTGCCTATTGCTAGTGACCTTTTCATCATCTCTCTCATTTCCTATTAATTCCACGAGTCCCTTTAAAAGTGGCTATTAGTAAATGAGTACAATGAAACATCCTTAAAGGAACATTCCAGTTGCAAGAATGTTTTTTTCTAATCTTTGTTTTGCAGAGTAAGAAAATTCAGTATATCCACAGATTTTAAAGCTCTATAAGCACATTACAGGCATCGGTCTAATCACAGCAAAGTCCAAGGAAGTATTCAAAGCACTTCATCTGTAATAAAGAGCACATTTGGACTCTTGTGGAACATTTATTATTGCTATCACTTAAATTTAGCGTTCACTTCATAAGATTTATGCATTCACTTGTAAGAGCTTTTCATAAAGTAGTACTGTAGTGTTGAAATGTTTGGTTCTAGTTTGCCTTTTAATTCTAGTCATGTAATTCAGTGACCTCGCCCCTCACTGTTCAGAGGTGTGCAGGTGACATGTCCCTATGCCTCCAAGGCCAGACGCTAAAAGAGTATGGTTCCTGCATTTACAGGTGAACACAGTTGAATTATTTTATCCATTTGCAGTAGCAGAGGTCCAACCATCGAGGTTTGGCCCACATGGTGCTTCCTCTCCCACACTGCATAAAGGTCTCAGACCCAGACCATCTCCACTGCTTTATCTTCCACCAATAGTGTTGGTGTTCATCGTCCAGTAGGAAACATTCTGAAGTCCCTCCTGCTTGTGGGAATTGACAGCTGACTTGGTCACAGTTCTTGTACTTTCTGTGGCAAACATTTGGCACCAAAGTATTGTTGCATTTACGTTGTAGAATTCATATTCCAGGTGCTGTTTATATGACCGCGTAGATTCCATTGCAACTGGGACAATGTCAAAAACAACTGTGTATACCTAGTTTTTAAGCTGCTGTTTGTAGCTGTAGACTGGCTGGAGAATGCCATCAAGTGCACAGTGATCTTTCTAGTTTTAGCTGACTCTAATGGAAAAAAATAACGTGAATTTAACTTGACAGCTAATACATCAGCTCTGAGCTTCTCGGTTCTTTGTAAAGTATTGCATATTACCAGCAATTAAAAAGGAATGACTCCAGCACTGTACAAGAACCTCCAACCTTTTCATGTACATCATACAGAGACAAACGTGACCATGATTATGTACCACGATACTCGCACTCCAAATGGGGATTCATCTTTAATGTTTTCAACAGTTTCTAACTTCATACCGCACGTGGTACAAATAAAATAACTGGCATGGTGGTGCTGAGAATACAATACATGAGATTATGAAGCCCAGTCTGTCAATAATGCTGTCATTTTGCAAAGAGATCTTGAAACCTCTACGTTGGGTTATTCAGTGTAGCCCTACTGCAATCTTTTTATAAAATAAAAAATAATAATACTTTATAAAGTTGCCAAAAAGTAGATGATATTGCTAGAAATGTGCATTCCGGGTTCCTTTGTCACAATGACCTTAATTGAACTATATGTCGCATTGCTCCTCTCTGATGCAAAATAGTTAACCATGAATGATACTTTCTAGGTGAGCTTAAAGCCAGAAAAGTAATTTTCCCATGTAGTAGGATTTAATTCCAGTGTAAACAGTCCTTGTTTTCACTGCATGTCATGGTATCTCGGCATTGTTCAAAACATGCCCCAAAGTGAGGCTGTTATGCACAGTATAAATTGTTAGTCCTTAAAGTGTAATCAGATGTATTAACAATCAGTGTTCCCCTGCACGGGCCCTTTAAATTTGTTGTACATGCACAGAATCTCTTCCAGCGGCGGCAGCTAATGTGGGACCTTGTGATTGATGCATGGCTGCCCACATTAGGGGGAACATTGTTAAAAATGCTACTTCTTTCTCCTGTATACTAGTGAAGTAGAATCATAGAGTAGTACAGCACAGGAGGACTTTCGGCTCATCGAATCTGCACCGGCTCACAGAGCAGTCCAATTAGTCCCACTCTTTCCCCGCCCCCCCCCCCCCAACCGCAATTTTTTCTCCCTCAAGTATTTATCCAATTCCCAGTTACTATTGACTGTATCCACCACCCTATCAGGCAGTGCATGCTAAATCCTAACCACTCATTGTGTAAAAAATGATGTTGCCTCTGGTTCTTTTGCCAATTGCCTTAAATCTCTGCCCTCTGGTTATCGACCCTTCAGCCATAAATCCATGCTGACTCTGCCGGACTGGATTATGCTTTTCCAAATGTCCTACTACTGCTTCCTTAATAATGGACTCCAGCATTTTCCCAACCACAGATGTTAGGCTAACTGGTCTATAGTTTTCTGCTTTTTGTCTGCCTCCTTTTTTAAAGAGGGGCATTACATTTGCAGTTTTCAAATCCGTTGGGACCTCCCCAGAATCTAGGGAATTTTGGTAAATTACAACCAATGCAGCCACTATCTCTGCCGCTACTTCTCTTATGACCCTAGGATGCAAGCCATCAAGTCCATGGGATTTATCTGCCTTTAGTCCCATTATCTTACTGAGTACCACCTCCTTAGTGATTGTGTTAAGTTCCTCCCCCCCCCCCCCCACCCCATAGCCCCTTGACTATACACTGTTGGGATCTTTTTAGTGTCCTCTACCATAAAGACTGATATAAAATATTTGTTCAGTTTCTGCCATCTCCATGTTCCCCATCACTAATTCCCCGGTCTAGAAATATCTTGAAAACTTTGATTGATTCAATCCTTAACCTTTTAAATTCCAGGGAATACAACTCTAATTTGTGTAATCTCCCCTCGTAATTTAACCCCTGGAGTCCGGGTATCAGTCTGGTAAACCTACACTGCACTCCCTCCAAGGCCAATATATCTTTCCTAAGATGTGATGCCCAGAACTGCTCACAGTACTCCAGGTGTGGTCTAACCAGAGCTTTGTATAGCTGCAGCATAACTTCTACCGACATGTATTCTAGTCCTCTCGATATAAAGGCCAGCATTCCTTAGCCTTTTTGATTATTTTCTGTACCTATTCATGACATTTTAAATATCTATGTACCTGGACCTTCTGTAAGTCCATATAAAGAACATCGCCATAGACATTCCCCTATCCATTACTTTAGTCACCTCTTCAAAACATTTAATCAGGCTCGTCAGGCATAACCGACCTTTTACAACTCCATGATCAGTTGAAAATATTCAAGGTGTTCAGTCACTTTATATCGTTAATTATGGACATAAGAAATAGAAGCATAAATAGGCTACCTGGCCCCTCGAGCCTGCTCCGCTATTTAATAAGATCATGGCTGATCTGATCATGGACTCAGCTCCACTTCCCTGCCCATTCCCCACAACCCTTTACTCCCTTATCGCTCAAAAATCTGTCAACCTCCACCTTAAATATATTCAATGACCCAACCTCCACAGCTCACTGGGGCAGATAATTCCATAGATTTACAAGCTTCTGAGAAGAAATTCCTCCTCATCTCAGTTTTAAATGGGATGCCCCTTATTCTGAGACTATGGCCCCTAGTTTTAGTTTCCCCTATGAGTGGACATATCATCTCTGCATCCACCTTGTCGAGCCCCCTCATTATCTTATATGTTTCGATAAGATCACCTCTCATTCTTCTCAACTCCAATGTGCATAGGCCCAACCTATCTTCATAAGTCAACCCCTCATCTCTGGAATCAAACAACTGAACCTTCCCTGAACCAGTGGATGTGGTGCATTTGGACTTCCAGAAGGCATTTGACAAGGTGCCACATAAAAGGTTCCTGCACAAGATAAAAGTTCATGGGGTTGGGGGTAATATATTGGTAAGGATAGAGGATTGGCTAACTAACAGAAAACAGAGAGTCAGGATAAATGGGTCATTCTCTGGTTGGCAACCAGTAACTAGTGGGGTGCCGCAAGAATCAGTTCTGGGACCCCAGCTATTTACAATCGATATTAATGATTTGGAAGAAGGGACTGAGTGTAATGTAGCCAAGTTTGCTGACGATACAAAGATGGGAGGAAAAGCAATGTGTGAGGAGGACACAAAAATCTGCAAAAGGACATAGACATGCTGGGTGAGTGGGCAAAAATTTGGCAGATGGAGTATAATGTTGAGAAGTGTGAGGTCATGCACTTTACCAGAAAAAAAATCAAAGAGCAAGTTATTATTTAAATGGAGAAAGATTTCAAAGTGCTGCAGTACAGCGGGACCTGGGGGTACTTGTGCATGAAACACAAAAGGATAGTATGCAGGTACAGCAAGTGATCAGGAAGGCCAATAGAATCTAGGCCTTTATTGCAAAGGGGATGGAGTATAAAAGCAGGGAAGTCTTGCTACAGCTATACAGGGTATTGATGAGGCCACACCTGGAATACTGCGTGCAGTTTTGGTTTCCATATTTAAGAAAGGATATACTTGTTTTGGAGGCAGTTCAGAGAAGGTTCACTAGGTTGATTCCGGAGATGAGGGGGTTGACTTATGAGGAAAGGATGAGTAGGTTGGGCCTCTACTCATTGGAATCCAGGTGATCTTATCAAAACGTATAAGATTATGAGGGGGCTTGACAAGGTGAATGCAGAGAGGATGTTTCCACTGATGGGGGAGACTAGAACGAGAGGGCATGATCTTAGAATAAGGGGCCGCCCATTTAAAACTGAGTTGAGGAGAAATTTCTTCTCTCAGAGGGTTATAAATCTGAAATTCGCTGCCTCAGAGAGCTGTGGAAGCTGGGTCATTGAATAAATTTAAGTCAGAAATAGACAGTTTCTTAAACGATAAGGAATAAGGAGTTATGGGAACGGGCAGGGAAATGGAGCTGAGTCCATGATCAGATCAGTCATGATCTTATTGAATAGTGGAGCAGGCCCGAGGGGCAGTATGGCCTACTCCTGTTCCTATTTCTTATGTTCTTATGAACTGCCTCCAATGCAAGTATATCCTTCCTTAAATACGGAGATCAAAACTGCATGCTGTACTCCAGGTGTGGCCTCACCAATGCCCTGTACAGTTGTAGCAGGACTTCTCTGCTTTTATAATCTATCCCCCTTGCAATAAAGGCCAACATTCCATTTGCCTTCATGATTACTTGCTGTACCTACATGCTCACTTTTTGTGTTTCATGCACAAGAACCCCCAGGTCCTCCTATACTGCAGCACTTTGCAATTTTTCTCCATTAAATTATAATTTACTTTTCTATTTTTTCTGCCAAAGTGAATAACCTCACATTTTCCCACATTATACTCCATCTGCCAACTTTTTGCCCACTCACTTAGCCTGTCTATATCTCTTTGCAGATTTTTTGTGTCCTCACAATTTGCTTTCCCATCTATCTTTGTATCATCAGCAAACTTGGCTACATTACACTCGGTCCCTTCATCCAACGTTAGCATCCTCGACTGGGCCAACATCCCCAGCATCGAAGCACTGACCACACTCGACCAGCTCCGCTGGGCGGGCCACATTGTTCGCATGCCTGACACAAGACTCCCAAAGCAAGCGCGCTACTCGGAACTCCTACACAGCAAGCGAGCCCAAGGTGGGCAGAGGAAATGTTTCAAGGACACCCTCAAAGCTTCCTTGATAAAATGTAACATCCCCATCGACACCTGGGAGTCCCTGGCCAAAGACCGGCCTAAGTGGAGGAAGTGCATCCAGGAGGGCGCTGAGCACCTCGAGTCTCATCGCCGAGAGCATGCAGAAACCAAGAGCAGGCAGCGGACGGAGCGGGCGGCAAACGAGTCCCACCCACCCTTTCCTTCAATGACTGTCCCACCTGTGATAGAGACTGTAATTCCCGTATTGGACTGTTCAGTCACCTAAGAACTCATTTTTAGAGTGGAAGCAAGTCTTTCTCGATTTCGAGGGAGTGCCTATGATGATGATCATCCAAGTCATTAATATAGATTGTAAATAGTTGAGGCCCAGCACCGATCCCTGCGGCACCCCACTAGTTACTATTTGCCAACCAGCGAATGAACCATTTATCCCTACTCTCTGTTTTCTGTTAGTTAGCCAATCTTCTATTCATGCTAATATATTACCCACAACCCCGTGAACTTTTATTTTGTGCAGTAACCTTTTATGTGGCACCTTATCGAATGCCTTCTGGAAATACAAATACACCACATCCACTGGTTCCCCCTTATCCACCCTGCTCATTAAATTCTCAAAGAACTCCAGCAAATCTGTCAAACGTGATTTCCCGTTCATAAAACCATGCTGACGCTGCTTAATTGAATTATGTTAACTGATCTATAGTTTCCTGCTTTCTGCCTGCCTCCTTTTTTAAATAGGGCCGTTACATTTGCGGTTTTCCAATCCGCCGGGACCTTCCCAGAATCCAGGGAATTTTGGTAAATTACAACCAATGCATCCACTATCTCCGCAGCCACTTCTTTTAAGACCCTAGGATGTAAGCCATCGGGTCCAGGGGATTTGTCAGCCTTTGGTCCCATTGTTTTACTGAGTACTACTTCTTTAGTGATAGTGATTGTGTTAAGTTCCTCTCTATCTATAGTCACTTGATTATACACTATTGGGATTTTTTTTAGTGTCTTCTACCGTGAAGACCGATACAAAATATTTGTTCAATGTCTCTGCCCTCCATTATTAATTCCCCAGTCTCATCCTCTAGGGACCAATATTTACTTTAGCCACTCTTTTCCTTTTTATGTACCTGTAGAAACTCTTACTATCTGTTTTTATATTCCATGCTAGGTTACTTTTATAATCTATCTTCCCTCTCTTTATCATTTTTTTAGTCATTCTAATTTGTGAGTATAGACTGAGCTAAAGCCAGGTCTGCTGCTGCAGAGCAAATAAAGCCATGCATTAGTCTCTGCAACAGATAGCTTTTTGAATCTTTTCTCTATTTTTTTGAACCAATGTTTTTCATTACTGCCCTCTATATCTGAGATACAGCACTTTTGCAAATTTTGGGTCTCCCACAGATATTTTCATGGGTTCAGTGGTACCGATTACCCCTGTAAGCACGTTAATTCACACTACCTCATAACTACCTATATGATAATGTAAGCGTAAAGATATAATCTTTGTCATGTAAAGTTGATACTGTAAACTTGCATACTTCATGTATGCTTCTCCAATCTTTCCTGAGGTGGAACAGATGAACACTTCAGTTAAATGAGGTCTTAAATAAAAAAGCTGGGTTATTTTGTAGAATACATGACTGAACCAAAGTAGCAACTCTAGACCTAATTAACCTTCTATGGTACTTCACATAACAACACAAAAGAACACAAGTGCCCTAGGTCAACCTGAATAGCAGACACAATATTCACTTTTTGTTTCTATTTCCAGGGGTCAGCTTCTAACTGGGAAAACCGATCTGCTAGATCTTAATTCCTAGATCAGGTGAAGACCTACTTTCGTGCAGCCTTTGTTAGACCAACTGAACCTGAATGGCCGTTTTTCCAGAACTTGCCAAAACAAATAAGGGAACCCTATGGGCTGGATTTTTGGGTTTCAGGATTTCGCGGTGGAGTGCAAAAGTTAGCACTGGGACAACGTTAGCGATACAGTGAGGAACTTTCGCTGACAAAAAACTCCGGAGGAGCTTTGGCATTAAGTCCAGCGTTGCATCACAGAATCTGTGCGCCTGAGCCGAAACTTCTGGCGTTGAAGGGGGCGGCTATTTTGCGCATGCGCTATTATTTATTTTTTCCACCTCCTGGTATCGTTTCCTGTGGCAAACGCTCATGCAGGGCCCCGGAAACTTCCTGTGTGCATTTAAATTGGCCCACTTCAGCCACTTCTGCTGAGATGGAGGAGGAGGAGGAGGAGGGAAGTCAGCGTGCCAGGTGCTTCACGCATGAGGCCAATAAAGTGTTGGTGGGTGGGGTGGAGAGGAGGTGGGCGGCACTGCATCTTGGGGGGGGGATCCAGACCCCTTTTTAAACAGATCTGGAGGGAGATAGCTAAGGAGGTCTTAACTTCAGACACTGTGCCCAGGACTGGCACACAGTGCCGGAAAAAGTTTAACGACCTCATGATGATCATCAGGGTAACATTTTCATCTGTGCACTCCTCCATGACTTCAAGGATAAATCTGAGAAACTATGTGATTGTTCTTGTTAGGTATGGAAGAACTCCACAAGACTGAGTACTGTGAGCTATGTGACCTTAGTCTCTTTAATACAACTCCAGAGTGCCTAAGCAGCATGGCAGACAACCTTTTATACTCCCTTGCACGAGATGTGCAGGTGACCCTTGGGCCTCCAACAATTGCGCCCTCTGGTGGCAAGTCTTACACAGTTACAATGTTTACATACATAACATCACTCGCCACCCCCCCCGCCCCCCCCCCCCCCCCAAAGTCTTTGATACAAATTATTTACAAGTTGAGACGATCCGGGGCCCCTGGTTGATCGTCTGAGTTCAAACTCTGGCATGGGTGAGTTGTTCGGACCATTGCTGCACTGCGTCGTGGCTGGTCTGACAGGACTGTTGGGAATGGTGGGTTCATCCTCTTGATTGACAGCGAGGTCAATTCCTGGTTGGGTGTGTGTTGATGGATCGATGATGGTGATGCCCTCTTCAGGTTGTTCCTGGTTGTCGGTGAACCGCAGTTTGGTCTGATCCAAATGCTTTCTGCATGTTTGTCCATTCAATAGTTTGACTATAAACACTCTATTCCCCCCCTTGGCCAAGACAGTGCCAGCAACCCATTTAGGACCATGACCGTAATTAAGGACAAACACGGGGTCCTTAACATCAATGTCACGCGATAAAGCCGCGCGATCGTGGTACATGTTTTGTCGATGACGCCGGGTTTCCACATGATCATTTAGATCCAGGTGGACTAGGGAGAGCCTGGTTTTGAGTGCTCTCTTCATTTACAATTCTGCAGGGGGAACCCCAGAGAGCGAGTGGGGTCGCATCCTGTAGCTGAGCAGAACCCGAGATAAGCGGGTTCACACGTTTCAAGCTCTGCTTGACAGTTTGGACTGCCCGTTCCGCTTGACCGTTGGATGTGGGCTTAAACGGGGCAGACCTGATATGCTTGATGCTATTGCGGGTCATAAACTCATTGAATTCTGAGCTGGTGCAACATGGTCCATTGTCACTGACAAGGATGTCGGGCAAGCCATGGGTGGTGAACATGGCCCGGAGGCTTTCAATGGTGGCAGTGGATGTGCTGGATGACGTGATTATGCATTCAATCCATTTAGAGTAAGCGTCCACTACAACTAAAACCATCTTTCCGAGAAAGGGGCCAGCGAAATCTACGTGGATCCTGGACTACGGTTTGGAGGGCTATGACCACAGACTCAATGGAGCCTCCCTTGTTGCATTGCTCAATTGTGAACACGTGTTGCAATGGTGCACGCATGACTCTAAGTCCGAGTCAATGCTGGGCCACCAAACATGCGACCTGGCTATAGCCTTCATCGTGACTATGTCTGGGTGGGTATTGTGTAGGTCTGGTATAAACGTTTCCGTCTTTTTTTGTCAAAACCACGTGATTACCCCTTAAGAGACAATCCGACTGGATGGACATTTCATCTTTTCGTCAGTGAAATGGCTTAATTTCATCTTGCATTTCCCCGGGAATGGCCGACCAGCTCCCATTGAGGACGCAACTTTTTACAAGTGATAGCACAGGATCCTGGCTGGTCCAGGTCCTGATCTGGCGAGCAGTGACGGGTGACCCCTCGCTCTCAAAAGCATCCATGACCAGAAGCATGTCTGCGGGCTGCGCCATTTCCATCCCGGTGGTGGGCAATGGTAGCCGACTGAGGGCATCAGCACAGTTCTCCGTGCCTGGCCTGTGGCGGGTAACACAGTCATAGGTGGACAATGTTAGTGCCCATCTTTGAATGCGGGATGAAGCATTGGTGTTTATACCTTTGCTTTCTGAAAACTGCAAAATGAGCGGTTTGTGGTCGGTTTCAAGCTCAAACCGAAGTCCAAATAGGTATTGGTTCATTTTCTTAACCCCATATACACATGCTAATGCCTCTTTCTCGACCATACTATAGGCTCTTTCAGCCTTAGACAGACTTCTAGATGCGTATGCAACTAGTTGAAGTTTGCCCAATACATTGTTTGCTGTAACACACAGCTGACCCCGTACGAAGATGCATCACAAGCTAGCACTAATCGTTTTCACGGGTCAAACAGTACAAGTAACTTATTAGAACAAAGTAGGTTTCTGGCCTTCTCAAAGGCTGTCTCTTGAGATTTACCCCAAACCCAGTCATCACCCTTACGTATCAACATGTGCAATGGTTCCAGCAAAGTGCTTAACCCGGGTAGAAAGTTACCAAAATGGTTGAGGAGTCCAGGAACGAATGCAGCTCCGTCACATTCTGTGGTCTGGGTGCATTCTTGATGGCCTCTGTCTTTGAGTCCGTGGGTCTGATGCCGTCTGCCGCAATCTTTCTCCACAAAAATTTGACCTGGAAAACACATTTGGAGCGTTTCAGCCTGAGTCCCACTCTGTCTAGTCGACTTTGAACCTCTTCCAGGTTGTGCAGGCATTCGGTGGTGTCACGACCAGTGATCAGGATGTTGTCTTGAAACACAACGGTGCGCGGAACTGATTTCAGCAGACTCTTCATGTTCCTCTGGAAGATGGCAGCAGCCGAGTGAATCCCAAAAGGGCACCTGTGGTATATAAACAGTCCTTTGTGCATGTTGATACACGTCAATCTTTTCGAAGATTCAGCCAGCTCCTGTGTCATGTAGGCAGAGGTTAAGTCCAACTTGGTGAACGACTTCCACGTCCTCCCCACTAACGTTGCGAACAGGTCGTCCGCCTTGGGTAGCGGGTACTGGTCTTGTAACGAGACTCGGTTAATCGTTATCTTGTTGTCTCCGCAGATTCTGACCATGCCATCGCCTTTCAACACCAGAACAATCGGGCTGGCCCACTCGTTGAACTCGACTGGCGATATGATTCCCTCTCGTTGAAGTCTGTCCAGTTTGATCTCAACTTTCTCCCTCATCATATATGGAACCGCCCGAGCTTTGTGATGAACGGGCCTTGCATTGGGGACTAGATGGATCTGCACCTTGGCGCCTGTAAAGTTGCCGATGCCTGGTTCAAATAGCGACAGGAACTTGCTCAGCGCTTGGACGCATGACACATCATCCACTGAAGATAATGCTTTGATGTCGTCCCAGTTCCATCAAATCTTTTCCAGCCAGCTTCTGCCGAATAGCGTTGGGCCATCGCCTGGTACAATCCACAGTGATAAGTCATGCACAGCTCCATCGTACGATACCTTAACTGCCGCACTGCCAATGACTGGTATGAGCTCTTTGGTGTAGGTGCGTAGCTTTGTCTGAATCGAGCTCAGTTTGGGTCTTTGTGCCTTGTTCCCCCTCAGTTTCTCAAAAGCCTTCTGGCTCATAATTGACTGACTCGCCCCAATGTCCAACTCCATTGATACCGGAATACCATTCAATTTGACTTTCAGCATGATATGTGGGCTTTTGGTGGTGAAGGTGTGTACCCCATACACTCCTTCCTCGGGTTGAGTTGCATCTCTTGTTTTTTCTGCATGATCCGCGCCGGATCGATCATCCTCTGCCGACTCTGCCACGTGGTATGTCGCAGCACTCTTGCACATTCGCTGGAGGTGCCCCATTGTTTCGCAGCCTTTGCACACGTAGTACATGAATTGACAATTGATGGGCTTGATGGTTACCCTGAGTCATCCTAGGTCTTGCAGCTGCAGATGTGTTCTGCAGTTCTGCCTGCTAGCGATGTTATTTTATGCACAGTACTTGCCGGTGAGCTTCGATGCTGGGAAGATATCTGTCTGGTATTATCGTTCGTGGATATGAATGCCTGGGCTACTGTGATGGCCTTGCTCAGGTCTAGGGATTCGACAGACAGCAACTTGCGAAGAATGACCTCGTGGCTGATGCCAAGCACCAAAAGGTCCCGCAGCATTTCCCCCAAAAATCCAGCAAATTCACAAGTTCCCACAAGGTGTCTCAGGTCGGCGACATAACTCGCCAAGTCCTGGCCCTCGGAGTGGTGGTGCATGTAAAAGCGATACCTGGCCATTAAGACGCTCTCCTTTGGCTTGAGGTGGTTCTGAAACAGTGTACACAACTCTGTATATGTCTTCTCCGCTGGTTTCTCCGGTTCTAGCAGATTCTTGATGAGGCCGTATATTGTGGACCCACACACGGTGAGGAGACTCGCCTTGCGCTTGATCGCTTTATCATCCCCATCCAGCTCGTGGCCACAAAGTACTGGTCGAGACACTCAATGAAGGCTCCCCAATCATCACCCTCCAAAAATCTCTCTAAAATACCAACGGCAGCCATGACTGCGTGAAAGTTCGTAATCTGTTACTCGTCACCAATTGTTAGGTATGGAAGAACTTCACAAGACTGAGTACTGTGAGCTAAAACCGATGTGACCTTAGTCTCTTTAATACAACTTCAGATTGCCTAAGCAGCATGACAGACAACCTTTTATACTCCCTTGCACGAGGTGTGCAGATGACCCTTGGGCCTCCAACAGTTGCGCCCTCTGGTGGCAAGTCTTACACAGTTACAATGTTTACATACACAACAGTTCTCATGCTGTTTGTGCCTCTCAACACTCTGTGGGTTGCCTCCCACAATGCATAACACAAAGGAAGGCTTACTTCGGCACCCTATTTGCATTGATCTATTCACATAATTAACATCATTCATCGCAATACACCGCACTGCACCTATCACTTTCTGAAAGATCTCTTACACACCTCATCTTAGATGCCTGTAGACTTTGATAACTTCCTGACGAAGCACATGCAAGATCCGTGTGCATTAAACAGAGGCCCCCAGAACATTCACAGTATGGCCTAAACAACTTCGATAGCCATCTGTGTCACAATAGCAGATGGACCCTTTTGTAACCATTCCCACTTTCAGCTTTTCAGTTGAAGCACTCCCACAATCGCAGGGAGCAACTGCGGACAGGCGGGGGTCCACTCACAGATGTGGAAGAGCTAGTGGTAGCCCTCATCAGCGCTACAGGTCAGGCAGCTGCCGGTGGGGTGGCTGAGCCCCCTTCAGATACCAACGACTCAAAACACTACATTGAGTCCTTCAAATGAGCCTGTGCTATGCAACCTTCCTTATGTCACCCTGCCCTCTCCCCTGCTGCAAACCTCGTCTATTGCTTTCTACTTTCAGATGACCAGCCAGAGGCACCGCATCCCTCAAGGGCGCCCTCCATGTCACGCCATGGTCTGGAGGAGGAAGAGATGGATGAGACAATTCTGGCGGTGCATCCCAGGCCACCTGATGTCCCATCGGGACTGAGCTCATCTGGGGAGGAGTCTGCGTTCCTGGGGTTTGACGACTCGGAGGCTCCTGGGCCCAGTGGCATGCAGCAACGCAGTGCTTGGGTGGAATCCCGCAGGCCAGCTGTCCGGAGGGGGTGTCAGCAAAGTCGGATTGCTAACAGACAGGCAGACCTAGAACTGGACCTGGTGGCAATATCCAGGGAAACCACAGAGATGCACTCTCAGATCATTGATGCATTGGGACGGATCCCCGTGAGCATCGACAAGCTCACTGCGACAGTTACGGAGGTAGGGTTGCAGATTGCCGCTGCGAGCCCTGAGTCCAGCGAGGCCATCATTGCCCGCACACAGAGGCTGGTGGCCTCGAGCAGTGACGGTGGAATTCCAGAGAGTGTGGCACGTGCTTTTGATCACACCGCAGACTCGAGCGCATCACAGGCACAAGCTTTGCTTCAGCTTAGGCAAGTGATGCAGTCCATGCCAGCCTCCATACTCTCTGCATTCCCCACTGTCACACGGGGAAGTGACAGTGCAGAAGCAGGCCTCCTTTACATCTTGCTCCGGTTTCTAAGGCCCAGCCCCGTCAGCAACAGAGTGACTCCAGGGAGATGGGAGGTGCTGGCATTCCTCAGGATGACAGCATTTTGTTTCCTCCACTTACTCGCCAACCAAGCACCAATGACGGTCGACACGCAAACCACCTGTGACTGGTAACGCCGAGGAAGAGTGAGCCAGTTAGAAGCCGGGCCTTCCAGGCCAGGAACTGGTCCAGTGCGTCCTCAGATGCCGTCTCCATTGCCTCAGCCCCCAAGACAGCAGCCATCTAGCAGGCTTGCTGCATGACCCGATGCCACATTGAGGAGGAGCAGTGGGCATGGGAGGGGAATGAAGGGAAGGGGAGCTAAAAACATTAGCCATAAGCAATGGGCGTCCCAAGAATGTAGACCACTGCAGTATGCTTTGTTAATCAATGCTGTATATTGTACACTGCAGGATGCAGATTCTATCTTTCTGTTGATGTTCTTGACTGCAGAATGCAGATTTTATTTTTATTTTGATGTTCTTGCCTGCAGGTTATAGATTTTATTTTTATATGTATGTATGTATCCGTTGAATTATTGTGGGCTTTGTTGGGGGGGCGGGGGGGGGTTGAGACTAACATTCTTGATAAGATATTTCCTTCACCTTAACCATTGCTGTCTTGGGTCTCATTTGCAGAGTAAGTGGGGGAATAGCCAGCACGGTGGCATTGAGTCACGAAGCTTTGCTCAAACCTCCCCTTCCACGTTCAAGCAAAGCGCTCACGGTCCATAGCCCTCTCAGTCTGGCAGTCCCTGCTCATTGGGAACTCTAAATTCCAGTTGCCATGCGTACTGTGCCCTTGCCACCTGGCTGTCAAAGTGTTAACTCACATGAAAGGCTCCTGTAGATTAATGGAGCCCTTGGCATGAAACCGTAGCAGTCTCTGACAACTCCGAGATGAAATGCTCCGACTTCATGTCAAATGTGGCACTATAGCGCCTGCTACACCATGGGAACGGCAGCTTTTTCCTGTCAGTTTTTCAGGCTGACGTTAAATCAGGGGTGCTAGCACAACATTCCACGACGCTTTACGTCTTCATGACGGTCCAAACGGAGGTCGGCCCGTTTGACGCCCTGAAACACCATTTACCACCCCGCCGCGAAACAATATGCAAAATAGTGGAAAATCCAGCCTTATATCTTCACATGGAAAAATAGAAGATTGATAGTAATGGTCAAACACATCCCCTGGTTCCTGTGTCAAGCAAGTAACCAAATATATGCCGACAGTGACTTCAACTCTTGAACACAGTGAGATCAGAATGTTATCCATGTTCCCAAAGCGTTATTCCTCGGTGATGTAACTTTACAGAATTTTAGTCTGGAAGAAGGTCTGCACCCATGCCCCTCTCTGGGCTCTCCACCATTGCCCCTCTCTCTGGGCTCTCCACCATAGCCCCTCTCTGGGCTCTCCACCATTGCCCCACTCTGGGCTCCCCACCATTGCACCCCTCTCTGGGCTCTCCACCATTGCCCCACTCTGGGCTCCCCACCATTGCCCCCCTCTCTGGGCTCTCCACCATTGCCCCTCTCTCTAGGCTCTCCACCATTGCCCCTCTCTCTGGGCTCTCCACCATTGCCCCACTCTGGGCTCTCCACCATTGCCCCCCTCTCTGGGCTCTCCACCATTGCCCCTCTCTCTAGGCTCTCCACCATTGCCCCTCTCTCTGGGCTCTCCACCATTGCCCCTCTCTCTGGGCTCTCCACCATTGCCCCACTCTGGGCTCTCCACCATTGCCCCTCTCTCTGGGCTCTCCACCATTGCCCCTCTCTCTGGGCTCTCCACCATTGCCCCTCTCTCTGGGCTCTCCACCATTGCCCCACTCTGGGCTCTCCACCATTGCCCCTCTCTCTGGACATGGAAGCAAGGCCAACACTAACAGCCCCCCTAAACACAATTCTTCTCATAGACAACTAACAGGAGTTCAACGACCCTACAGATTCTCTAACATTTGAAATATGGTGCAAGGCTTACATTCAATTGAAAGTTTATTGGGTCACTATATTAGCCTTGTCCTCAGTATGGTAGAATAGCAATCTTGTAGAGAGGTTTGCTGCATGTGATTTGAGTATGGCAAAACATATGCTTTATTGAGATAGGTAAGGTGTTACACAAGAGTTAGATTCTGTTCTTCCACTAACTGGTTGACGAGTTCCATATTATACAGTACAATTTACAACAAATGAAAAAAAGAGTAGTGAGAAAAAACAAGCAGGTCCTTTATCTTCACACTCATCAGTAGATGGACACATATGATCACACAGACAAACTCCAGTAATGCTGTCTCCTGGGAGAGGCAAAGAAATAAGAGTCTTGAAGTCAATTGAGAAAAGAAAAACTGGGAAGTTCCTCTGAGTCTGTAAGGCAATCAAGCTCTAGGAGACTTGCTTTAACACAATCTAAACTAAGCACTTACACCTTCTAACTGGCAGTATCCAATTTCTTCCACTTTTCAGATCTAGCACTACCTCTGGAACCTTGCTATTCTTCCTAGAGTTCCGTGCAAACCTCCATAGTGTGGAGCTCTCCACCAAGCACATTCAGTTGTCCATTATAGCAGAAAGCACAGAAAGCCTATGTAACAGCTGGGAGTGAGACCTAGCCCACCCACTAACTGGAGGGAGGTTCCAAAGCTCTACCTCCTAACCTTCCCTGCTCTGTAATGAAAAAGGGCCTGCTCAAATTCCTCGTTCTACACAAGCTCTGAAAATTGCAACAGAATCACCTGACAGGTAAGTGCTGGGGGGAAAGTGGCCAAATGGATATGCTCCAACACACATCTGGTTATCCTCTTCCCCCACTGCCCTTCCATCCCCCTTGATGGCTCATCTTCCACATTGTGCACTCTAACTCAATGGTTCATGTGCCATTTTTTTCTGAGCCCTTGACTAATATGACCAGACACCAGGGCCTCCCTCCCCAGTACTCGCAGATTCCATGATCTCTCTTTCTCTCTTTCATGATCTCTCAGCTGGTGCATAGGCTGAAGATAAAACAAAGAAGTAGAAAGAAATCAAAGGGTGACGTCACAGCCAAGCGGGTAAGTGATTGGCTGGGGGATTGGTGAGTATTTAATCTTTTTTTTTCTTCTTTTATTTCCTTATCAGTAGGTAACCTTTGACATTGTTGCCAAATTAAGTTAATTTAAGGGTTAAATCATGTCAGGAGAGCCCAGACCCATGTCATGCTCCTCCTGTGCCATGTGGAAAATCAGGGACGCACCCAGTGTCCCTGACGACTACATGTGCAGGAAGTGCATCCAGCTGCAGCTCCTGACAGACCGCATTGCGGCACTGGAGCTGCGCATGAATTCACTCTGGAGCATCCGCGATGCTGAGGATGTCGTGAATAGCACGTTTAGTGAGTTGGTCACATCGCAGGTAAAAATTACTCGGACAGATAATGAATGGGTGGACATCAGGCAGAGCAGCGGAAGCTAGTGCAGGGATCCCCTGCGGTCATTCCCCTCTAAAAACAGATACACCACCTTGGGTGCTGTTGGGGGGGGGGGGGATGACTCATCAGGGGATGGCAGCAGCAGCCAAGTTCATGGCACCATGGGTGGCTCTGCTGCACTGGAGGGCAGGAAATAGAGTGGGAGAGCTATAGTGGTCGAGGATTCTATTATAAGGAGAATAGATAGGCATTTCTGTGACCATGATTGAGGCTCCAGGATAGTATGTTGCTTCCCTGGTGCAAGGGTTAAGGATGTCTCGGAGCGGCTGCAGGACATTTTGGAGGGGGAGGGTGAACAGCCAGTTGTCGTGGTGCATATAGGTACCAACGATATAGATAAAAAAAGTGGGATGAGGTCCTATCAGCTGAATTTAGGGAGCTAGGAGTTAAATTAAAAAGCAGGATCTCAAAGGTAGTAATCTTAGGATTGCTACCAGTGCCACTTGCTAGTCAGAGTAGGAATTGCAGGATAGCTAAGATGAATACGTGGCTTGAGGAGTGGTGCAGGAGGGAGAGATTCAAATTCCTGGGACATTGGAACCGGTTCTGGGGGAGGTAGGACCAGTACAAACCGTACGGTCTGTGCACCTGGGCAGGACCAGAACCAATGTCCTAGGGGGAGTGTTTGCTAGTGCTGTTGGGGGAGGGGTTAAACTAATATAGCAGGGGGTGGGAACTATGCAGGGAGACAGAGGGAAGTCAAATGGGGGCAGAAGCAAAAGATAAGAAAGAGGAAAAGTAAAAGTGGCGGGCAGAGAAACCCAAGGCAAAAATCAAAAAGGGCCACAATACAGCAAAATTCGAAAGGGCCAAAGTGTGTTAAAAGGACAAGCCTGAAGGCTCTGTGCAGCAATGCGAGGAGTATTTGTAATAAGGTGGACGAATTAACTGCGCAGGCAGCTATTAACGAATATGATAGAATTGGGATTACGGAGACATGGCTCCAGGCTGACCAAGGCTGGGAACTCAACATCCAGGGGTATTCAACATTCAGGAAGGATAGACAGAAAGGCAAAGGAGGTGGGGTAGTGTTGCTGGTTAAAGAGGAAATTAACGCAATATTAAGGAAGGACATTAGCTTGGATGATGTGGAGTCTGTATGGGTAGAGCTGCGGAACACCAAAGGGCAGAAAACGCTGGTGGGAGTTGTGTACAGACCACCAAACAGTAGCAGTGAGGTTGGGGACAGCATCAAACAAGAAATTAGGGATGCGTGCAATAAAGGTATAGCAGTTATCATGGGCAACTTTAATCTACATATAGATTGGGCTAAACAAACTGGTAGCATTACGGTGGAGGAGGATTTCCTGGAGTGTATTAGGGATGGTTTTCCAGACCAATATGTCAAGGAACCAACTGGAGGACTAGCCATCCTAGACTGAATGATGTGTAATGAGAAGGGACTAATTAGCAATCTTGTTGTGCGAGGCCCCTTGGGGAAGAGTGACCATAATATGGTAGAATTCTTTATTAAGATGGAGAATGATACAGTTAATTCAGAGACTAGGGTCCTGAACTTAAGGAAAGGTAACTTCGATGGTATGAGACGTGAATTGGCTAGAATAGACTGGTGAATGATACTTAAAGGGTTGACGGTGGATAGGCAATGGCAAACATTTAGAGATCACATGGATGAACTTCAACAATTGTATATCCCTGTCTGGAGTAAAAATAAAACGGGGAAGATGACTCAACCGTGGCTAACAAGGGAAATTAGGGATAGTGTTAAATCCAAGGAAGAGGCATATAAATTGGCCAGAAAAAGCAGCAAACCTGAGACTGAGAGAAATTTAGAATTTAGCAGAGGAGGAAAAAGAGTTTAATTAGGAGGGGGAAAATAGAGAATGAGAGGAAGCTTGCTGGGAACATAAAAATTGACTGCAAAAGCTTCTATAGATATGTGAAGAGAAAAAGATTAGTGAAGACAAACATAGGTCCCTTGCAGTCAGAATCAGGTGAATTTATAATGGGGAACAAAGAAATGGCAGACCAATTGAACAAATACTTTGGTTCTGTCTTTACGAAGGAAGACACAAATAACCTTCTGGAAATACTAGGGGACCGAGGGTCTAGCGAGAAGGAGGAACTGAAGGAAATCCTTATTAGTCAGGAAATTGTGTTTGGGAAATTGATGGGATTGAAGGCTGATAAATCCCCAGGGCCTGATAGTCTGCATCCCAGAGTACTTAAGGAAGTGGCCCTAGAAATAGTGGATGCATTGGTGATCATTTTCCAACAGCCTATCGAATCTGGATCAGTTCCTCTGGACTGGAGGGTAGCTAATGTAACACCACTTTTTAAAAAAGGAGAGAGAAAACGGGGAATTATAGATCGGTTAGCCTGACATCAGCAGTGGGGAAAATGTTGGAATCAATCATTAAGGATGAAATAGCAACGCATTTGGAAAGCAGTGACAGGATCGGTCCAAGTCAGCATGGATTTATGAAAGGGAAATCATGCGTGACAAATCTTCGAGAATTTTTTGAGGATGTAACTAGTAGAGTGGACAAGGGAGAACAAGGGATGTGGTGTTGTGGATATGTGAAAATGTATAAGCAATAAAGACAGTGAAGTGAACTGGATATATGAAAATGTATAAAGAAAGTGAAATTGAACAAAGAAATCATGGGAGAATAACTAAAAGAATGTCAGTCTGCAAATATTACAACATCAGCACAATTAACAGATTTGCAAGGTCTAAGTTACGAATCACGCCAGTAAAATTGTAACATTTAGAAACAATGCCTGAGAAAGTTCTTTGAGCAAAGTGTGAGAAAAACAGACCATACTGAAGTCGGCTTATGAGTGGACAAAGGGAAGGAGGGATCAAAAGGGATAGGCTGAACTAGGATGTCACTCTAAATTGTATCTTGTTATCTTGTACCGAAAATGTATAACCGTGGTGCCTTTACAATGTAACTTCACTTGTCCGTAGGAAGTGGGTACGCTCTATCAAGAGAGTATTCCTTCTGTCTGATAAGTCTCAGCCGGTGAGACATAATTAAAGACTGCTTGGTTATAAGGTCCTTTGGTGTTCGCCTCAGTGTATTCGCTGAAACAGATTGAAGGAAAAGAATCTAGGAATCAACATTTGGTGTCAGAAGTGGGATCTCAACGGACGACTGCCGAAAACTTGCGAATTAAGAACCAGACTAGCCTTGGACGAGACGAGGGGAAAGTGGCCACTGGAGTAAGTATACTTTCAATACTGCTCCAGTTTCCCCCGGTTTCAAAAGTCTGAGGAAAGTTTAGCCACTCGCTGGTTCTCAGGTAGTGTCTGAACGAGATCCAGGTCGATCTGGCGACTACCTTCTAAACTTAGGAAATAAATGTCCAAGTCAGGTGTGACGTCGACCTTGTATATCACTTGGCCCGTCTCGGCACTGATTGGATTTAAACTGCACGGTGACGTGAAAAGATAGGGAAATCTGGAGACTAGAACAAATTAAGTAAAGCTAATTAAGTAAAGCTAATTAAGTAAAGCTCATATGGGAGAACAAATTAAGTAAAGCTCATAGGGGATAAGCATCCAAGTCAGGTGTGATGTCGACCTTGTATATCACTTGGCCCGTCTAGGCACTGATTGGATTCGGATCGCGCGGCAACGCGGGAGGTAGGAATAGATAGGGCTAGATAAGGTTAGATCCAATCGCGGGGCGACGCGATCCGCGCGGCGATGCGGAAGGTAGGGTTAGATAGGGCTAGATAGGGGAACGCAAGATCGCGCGGTAATGCGAACCGCGGGATAATGCAAGATTGCGCAGCGACGTGAACCGCAGGCCGATGCGAGATTGCGCGGTGATGCGAACCGCGGGCCGACACGAGATTGCGCGGTATCATGAACCGCGGGCCGACGCGAGATTGCGCGGTGACGCAAACCGTGGGTCGACGCGAGATTGCGCGGTAACGCGAACCGACATGAGATTGCGCGGTGACGCGAACCGCGGGTCGACGCGAGATTGCGCGGTAACGCGAACCGCGGGCCGACACGAGATTGCGTGGTGACGTGAACCGCGGGCCGACGCGAGATTGCGCGGTGACGCGAACCACGGGCCGACACGAGATTGTGTGGTAACGTGAACCGCGGGCCGACGCGAGATTGCGCGGTGACGCGAACCGCGGGCCGACGCGAGATTGCGGGTAACGTGAACCGCGGGCCGACGTGAGATTGCGTGGTAACGTGAACCGCGGGCCAACGTGAGATTGCGCGGTGACGCAAACCACGGGCCGACGCGGGAGATAGGGTTAGTTTAAATCGTGCGGCGACGCGAACCGCGGGGACTGTGTAAAATTGAAATTAAAATTGTACTTATGCCAGGTGTGGCATCGATCTTGTATATGGCTTGGTCCGCCTAGGCTCTGGATAAGTTAAGCAAAACCACCACGGGGCGACGTGGGGACATCTGGACTAATTAGAAACAGTTAAGATATAAGGGGCGACTCGAAAATGGGTAATCAGTTAGATAAAACCACGGATGCGGGTAGTCCGCTACAAAAGTTATGTGAGGAATTCCCTGAAAGAGCTGAACAATTTAGAAAATTATCAGGAGCCCTGAACAAATTATTAGGAGATGACCAATGCCCCCTAGGTGGCATTAGAAGCGTGGAGGTAGCAAAAAAGGCACAAGGATTGATTTGGAGAAGGGGGCGAGGGAAAAGGGACAAGAATTTAATTGCAACATGGTGACACTATTGTCAAAAATTAAAAGATGCATCACTTCTGTCAAGTTGGCAAATAAACGCCACTAAATTAGGACTCCCATTGACAGAGGGAGGACATGTTAAAACCATAGACGTCTTAAAAAAAGAATGCACGCACGAAAAACGTACTAAGAGATCCTCTGGGACCTCTGAGAAAGGTATTGACCGACTACGTAGTCAAATGGCTGGCTTTGCGTTGACCGAGGCTGATGATGAAATTGATGAATGGTCACTGACTCGGCGCCCAACGGCGCCTCCCGCAGCCCCTAGCCCCTTGCCCCAGTCCTCTTCCCATCCCCCTCCACCTTACACTCCGGCGAAAGGAGTTAAAGATAAATGTAACCCCACACCAACGAAGCAACAAGCCCAAACTGACTCCTCATCCTTTGATAGCGATTCGGATCCCCGGTTCACAGGCAATATAGCTGAGAGGACCAAATCTCACACTCGGAAGGGCAGAACTATATGTCGACATCACAAACAATCCCGTAACTCTTCTAGTCAAACTACCAGTCCCAGTTGTGAAAGGCATAGCAAACACTCCCGCCGATCCAGATGCGGAGGTGTCGAGCAGTCAGACAGCTCCGAAACATCTTCCGATCTAGAAATGCCTCCCAAGATCCCAAAGCCCCAACACCAATTCCCAGTCCGACCAATGCCAAACCCTGATGCACAACAAGCTGCAAACCACCCCAATATAGATGTCAATGTGCCCTGGAAACCGAACGAAATTATGGCCCTTATGGCCAGCATACCAGATCGAAAAAAAGAACCTATCAAATTTATAGATCATCTTCAAACTACTATTTCAGTTTATAATGCAGAATCAAGGGACCTGTGGGCCTTGGTAAAGCAAACCCTGAGCCCAACTGAGCATACCCGATTTCTAACTCACCTAGGACGTGCTACTCATGATGCATTGGTGGTTGCTCACCCTAACGATGTCCAGGATCGCCTAAACGCTATCTTTAATGCTCTTACCTCGACCCTTCAGAAGCCCATCAGTATGGCCGCAGTATTAGAAACTAAACCCAAACGAGAAGAAACTGCTGATGAATTCATGGAAAGATTTATTGAAATATACGGGAGTCAATCAGGAGATAATGCCTTCAGGGAAGGAGAGGATTCTCCTCAATTCTGCGCCATCCTACTTCAGTGCCTGCCCTATTCGATTGCTCACGCTATCCGGACAAATAATATGAATTGGGCAGATAACAGTAAAGCCCAGATGGAAAGGGCGGTTAAATATTATTGGCAGGAAAAGAAAGGAGAGGGGGGAGTTGCGCCCCCAACCCGGGTCAAGACTGAATACGTGACTAGAAAGGAAGAGCCACCTCGGGTGGAAGGACCAAAACCCGACCCAAGGGGATACCAGATGGAACCGTAGTGTTGCGTGCAGGGTTGGGTGGATAAGCAAGGATACGGTTATACGAAACACCCAAACGGCCCGGGCCCTGCTAATTATGGACCGTCCTATTGTCCCCGGTCTGGTATGGGAAGAGGTCGGGGTTGGGTAAGAGGAAATGAATGCTTTAATTGTGGGCAAGAAGGACATTGGAATAGAAATTGTCCCTACCGTCAGCACGAAAAAGGAAGAGGAGGAAGAGGAGGGGGACAAGGGGAGAGAGGATGAGGATCTTACACTAACTTCTCCCAGAACAACCCCTTTGGCCAATCGTTCCCCAATTATTCATATTGACTACGTAGCTTGATTGTACAGGGACGCTCCCCGGACGACGAACCGATGATATTGTTAAAAGTTCTGAATGAGTGGCAACCTTTCTTGATAGATACGGGAGCCTTCATGTCTTCTGTACAATCAAAGCTTAAACTCCCTGCCTCCACTGAAACACAGGGACTGTCAGGATTCCTGGGACGAGTCTCTACATTCCTGGTGTCAGAACCGGTTAAAGTGGGTTACCAGGAAGAATCGGTGGAACATCGATTTGTTATCACTACCAATCTGGACTGTAACTTGATGGCTAGAGACCTCCTCTGCAAATTCCAGTTGCATTTAGAGTGTGGAGATGATGGGATTATTGTAAAACAGGAAACCCTTAAGCGGCAGTATTATACCACTAGAACCCCTCAGTGGTGGTCTCTGGACCTGCCGCAGGCACCCTATCACGTGACCCTAGCATACGATCCCAGTGGAAAGAATCAGGACCTGCAGAACTTTTATCAGGATCACGAAGGGGAAGTGAAGGAAATTCTATTAAGGGCTAGAGTGACAGGACCGGAAGGGAAGGCAGATTTTGTGGAAATGGATAAGAATCTGTGGAGACAGCCCCCAACGGTGGCACCACATATTACTCGTGAAGTATTAGCTCCTCACCATGCTAAAGATTTGGGAGTTATGGTGCGCCAGGCTATAGACGAGGCTGACCCTATCAGCCGGGATGTGCAAATTGTAAACCATGGCCGAACAGTCCAATTCCACGGGGACCCTGAGAAGGTCTTAACGACTCTGCAGCATCATACTGGCTCTGACATACCTGACTATGTGGATCCTCATGTGTGGGCAGAAGACCCCTCCCAAGTGGGTTATACTCCCATTGATCCGATTGAGATCTCAGTGCCGGGCAATGTGGACTGGCCCTCTATCTGACAGTACCCACTGAAGTCACAGGCAATACCGAGTATCCACCGACTGATTAAGGGGCTAGTAGAACAGGGGATTTTGGTCCAATGCCAGTCCCTGTGTAATACTCCTATATTGGCAGTCCCTAAGCCAGGCAGACCAAACGAATACCGTTTAGTTCAAGACCTTCGAGCTATCAATGCTATCATCCAGCCCCTGCACGCTCTGGTTCCCAACCCAGCACAGATACTATCAATAATCCCAGCAAACGCCAAGATCTTCGCTATAATAGACCTTCAACATGCCTTCTTCGCTTTGCCGCTAGCCCAGACGAGTCAGTACCTATTCGCCTTCACTTACCAGGGACAGCAATATACCTGGACTAGACTTCCCCAAGGGTTCATCCACTCCCCGACCTTATTCTCAAGGTGCCTGCAGAAGCAGTTACAATCCCTCACGCTGACTAAGGGATCCACTTTGATTCAGTATGTGGACGATTTACTGATAGCCAGCGCAGATGAACCAAGTAATCAGGAGGATGCTAATCAGTTACTGAATTACTTGTCCTCCCTGGGATACATAGTTTCCCCGTCAAAGGTCAAAATTGGCCAGTCTCAAGTCAAATTTCTTGGGATAATTTTATCAGGCACCCACCGAGCCTTGGAGGCTAGTCGAATCAAACCCATCTGCCAGTTTCCAGCACGGCTAGACAAATGCGGCAGTGGCTGGGTATGATAAATTACTGTAGATCCTGGATCCCTAATGCTGCCCTGATGACCAAGCAACTCACACCATACACTACCAAGGAAGGCAGCTTTGAAATAGAAACCACAGACATCCAAGCCTTTAAGGAACTAAAAACAGCCCTGCTGCAATCTCCGACTTTGGGCCGGCCCCTCTATGACCGGCCCTTTCAACTGTATTGTACGATCTTGAAAGATTGTGCTACCGCTGTCTTAACTCAGAAACATGGGGATAAGCATAAGCCTGTTGCCTACTACTCTTCTAAAATAGACCCGTTGCCTTGGGGCACCCTGTATGTACTCAAATATTAACTGCCATCTACAATAGCCTTCAATCTGCCGCCAACCTTACCCTCCAGCAGGATATTGTAGTATACACCTCTTACTCTGTAGCTGCCCTTTTGGGTCAACTGCAGACTCAACATCTTACCATGGCCAGGCAAAGTAGATATGAGATCTACCTACTAAATAATCCAAGGCTGGCCTTTCGGCACTGTACTGCCATTAATCCGGCCTGTTTTCTGACCAAGCCACCCCAAGATGAGGAAGAACCGAGTCATGACTGTTTATCTTTAATCCAAGAAGCTAACTCGGTCAGGGAGGATTTAGTTGATGTACCAATGGAGGACCCTGACTGTATTATGTATGTTGACGGAAGCTCTTCCATTGACCCAGAAGGCAGATGAAATTCGGGATACGCCATAGTAGACCAGGAGAATCAGGTCCTGGAATCTGCCGCCTTTGAGACTGCCTATTCCGCTCAACAAGCTGAACTATTCGCCCTCACCCGAGCCTGTATCTTGGCTAAAGACCTCAAGGTCAATATCTATACTGACTCTGGGTATGCCTTTGGAGTAGCCCATGATTTCGGACAATTATGGAAAAATAGGGGATTCCTAACTTCAAATGGGAATGAGATATCCCATAAGCAGCTAGTATCTGACTTGTTGCAAGCCCTCATGCTTCCCAAGCGCATTGCCATTGTCAAATGTACCACCCACACTACCGGAAAATCTCCGGTTGACATAGGAAACCGCTGTGCTGACCAAGAGGCCAAACAGGCCTCTCGTGGACAACAAATGGTAGTGCCCAGAATGATGAGTCAAACTAAAAATCTTGGAAAGGATAAGTTAGCCTCGGAAAAACCAATGCCAACCATCCAAGATGTCATTAAAGCACAGGAGGACGCTCCTGAAAAAGATAAACTGTTATGGAAAGATTATGGATGTACCTATGACAATGTTTCTAAACTCTGGACCACTCCCGCGGAACAGACTTGCATGTCTGACGAGTTGGCTCTATGGGTTATTGAATGTATGCATTTTGCTACTCATTGTGGAGCAAGGGCAACAAGTGATACGCTTTTGGCTACTTGGTGGCACCCTAGACTCCAGGCGTTGGCCCAGAACATCAGTAGTCGTTGCCTTGTTTGCCAACAGCATAATCCAGGGAAGGGAGTCCCCTGTGATTGGGGTAAGACGCCCCTACCAGAAGGTCCCTTTGAGACCTTGCAGTTGGACTACATTGAGTTGCAAAGGGTTCAGTGTTACAAATATATGTTAGTAATAGTGGATGTGTTCAGCAAATGGATCGAAGCTTACCCTACCCTGGACAATAAGGCTCAAACTGTTGTTAAAGTGTTAATGAGGGAGATTGTTCCTAGATATGGTATCCCTGCTCAACTGAGTTCCGATAATGGCCCTCACTTTATTGGCCAAGTTAACAAAGAATTCTGTTCCCAGATACGCATTAACCAGCAGCTGCATTGCGCCTACCAACCCCAAGCTGCGGGATTAGTTGAACGTGCTAATCAAACTCTTAAAACCAAGCTTGCAAAACTGGTAGCTTCAACCGAACTCAATTGGCTTAAACTCCTTCCCATAGCCCTATTCCAGATTCGCACTACTCCTACTGGTAGGGCTAGGCTGACCCCCGCTGAGGTCATTTATGGTAGACCCCTTAGAACCCCCTGGAATCAGAATGTCCCCTCCACTGTCCAGTTCCACCACATGACTGAGGAGATGACCACCTATATTCTTTCCTTGACTCAGGCTCTGCGAATAGCCCATAACCAGGTTCGAGATGCTTACCTCAACCTCCCAGTTTTTCCCGAATCATCCCTTGTGGTCCCAGGGAAGTATGTCCTGATTAAGAGGTGGATTCGGAAGGGATTGGAGCCACGATGGGAGGGGCCTTTTCAGGTGTTACTCACTAACCCCACTGCAGCCAAGGTTGAGGGGGAAAGTGCCTGGGTTCACCTGCACCACTGCAAGCTCACCACCCTCTAACAAACCTGTTTTTACTGGTTATTCTAATTCCTGTTTCTGTTCCAGATTTCCTCTTCTCCATAGCTGAACAAGGCCGTCGAAATAATAGACAGCCAGCTATACCGACAGCTACACCACAGTGACCTGAGAAGAGAGACGAGAAAACTGAACTCTATTAATCAGCAAAAATTGGACTATTGAATTTTGAGCTGTAAAATGAAACCATGTCTGTTTGCAACAGTCTGTATAATAGTGTTGATATATGACAGTTTCGGCGCATGGGAAGGGAGACAGAGGCGAGAGCTCAATGTAAACACCTTTTTGTATATATCTTATGTTTATGCGCAAAATTGGCACTTTTCTAGATGCTGGGTGTGTTCCCATATCCCTATACATTCCAAAGGGGGATTTCCTTTGCGCCCTGTTCCACTGACCCTAACTGAGACTGTCAGATGGATTCAGAGCCAGACTATCACGAGAGGAGGGGGGCCAATGCGAATACAAGAGATGAAAGGCGGGTCAAAAGAGAGATCATGAAGATCAGGAGGAGTATCATACAGTTACCACATGAACAACCAAGGGGAGGTCACCAAGTGGGAGAGTGCTGAAGACCCCATTAGTCAGACGTTCCAGGGATGGTACCAACCAACCTACAACCGTGAAAAAGAACCCCCATTCATAACCCTGACCAATACCTCAGGGATGGGGAGGCCAACCTGGGACATATGTCTAACCCGAAATGACACCAGTAACAAGGGACATATCATAGGGTACAGCAATTGCCCACACAGTCTCAACATCCTCTCTCACCTTCCGGATAAAACAGGTGGAAGTTTGTGGGCCCAGTCCTGGGACCCGGAAGCAATATATCAGAAAGCAGGTTTTAACGGCACGTATTTCGTGTGTGGTCATAAGGCATATCCTTGGTTGCCTAGGCGATGGACAGGGTCCTGCTATCTGGGATATGTGGTGCCATTTGTGCGGCAAGTACGTACCCTGGCAGAAGCACACGCCTCCAGCCGATACAAGCGAGCCATCACCCCCGCCGACAAGTTCTTTGCGCATAAACATAAGATATATACAAAAAGGTGTTTACATTGAGCTCTCGCCTCTGTCTCCCTTCCCATGCGCCGAAACTGTCATATATCAACACTATTATACAGACTGTTGCAATCGGGATAAGATGTCTCATGGATGAAGTACAGAACCTAGAGACAATATTAGAACAGATAGCTAACAATACTGCTGAAGCTCTGGAGGGCATCACAGCTGAAATTGTAGCAATAAGGACCGTAGCATTACAAAACCAAATGGCCCTTGATTACCTGTTAGCTGAGAAAGGGGGAACATGTGCCCTGATAGGATCTGAATGTTGCACTTACATCCCCGATAATTCAGAAAACATAACCAATCTCGCTGATCACATAAGAAGGGAGGTAAAGAAGTTATCCACCCCTGCAGGAGGAGTAGGCTGGTTTGATTGGCTGTTAGGTGGATCTTGGGGATCGTATCTAATGCATGGAGCGATTATTCTCATCGTAGTAATAATTACCTGTTGCTTGATTATTGGTTGCCTTAACCTCTGCTGTAAAGTAATGATGGCAAGGTTAGCAAACCCTCTTGTGGTCAAGGGCTCCCGGGTTATGATCCAACGAACTAAAGAACTACTCGACAATAACAACAATATGATTCAGGAAATAGAGTGTGAACGGATGAATGCAATACTTCTGGAATGATCCTAAGTGTTATCATGGAATGATAAAAGGGGGGAATGTGGATATGTGAAAATGTATAAGCAATAAAGACAATGAAGTGAACTGGATATATGAAAATGTATAAAGAAAGTGAAATTGAACAAAGAAATCATGGGAGAATAACTAAAAGAATGTCAGTCTGCAAATATTACAACATCAGCACAATTAACAGATTTGCAAGGTCTAAGTTACGAATCATGCCAGTAAAATTGTAACATTTAGAAACAATGCCTGAGAAAGTTCTTTGAGCAAAGTGTGAGAAAGTTCTTTGGGAAAAACAGACCATACTGAAGTCGGCTTATGAGTGGACAAAGGGAAGGAGGGATCAAAAGGGATAGTCTGAACTAGGATGTCACTCTAAATTGTATCTTGTTATCTTGTACCGAAAATGTATAACCGTGGTGCCTTTACAATGTAACTTCACTTGTCCGTAGGAAGTGGGTACGCTCTATCAAGAGAGTATTCCTTCTGTCTGATAAGTCTCGGCCGGTGAGACATAATTAAAGACTGCTTGGTTATAAGCTCCTTTGGTGTTCGCCTCAGTGTATTCGCTGAAACAGATTGAAGGAAAAGAATCCAGGAATCAATAGTGTATTTGGACTTTCAAAAGGCTTTTGACAAGGTCCCACACAAGAGATTGGTGTGCAAAATTAAAGCACATGGTATTGGGGGTAATGTATTGACGTGGATAGAGAACTGGTTGGCAGACAGGAAGCAGAGAGTCGGGATAAACGGGGCCTTTTCAGAATGGCAGGCAGTGACTAGTGGGGTGCCGCAGGGCTCGGTGCTGGGACTCCAGCTATTTACAATATACATCAATGATTTAGATGAAGGAATTGGGTGTAATATCTCCAAGTTTGCAGATGACACTAAGCTGGGTGGCGGTGTGAGCTGTGAGGAGGATGCTAAGAGGCTGCAGGGTGACTTAGACAGGTTAGATGAGTGGGCAAATGCATGGCAGATGCAGTATAATGTGGATAAATGTGAGGTTATCCACTTTGGTGACAAAAACTTGAAGGCAGAATATTTTCTGAATGGCGGCAGATTAGGAAAAGGGGAGGTGCAACGAGACCTGATGTCATGGTACATCAGTCATTGAAAGTTAACATGCAGGTACAACAGGCGGTGAAGAAGGCAAATGGCATGTTGGCCTTCATAGCTAGGGGATTTGAGTATAGGAGCAGGGCGGTCTTACTGCAGTTGTACAGGGCCTTGGTGAGGCCTCACCTGGAATATTGTGTTCAGATTTGGTCTCCTAATAGAAACATAGAAAATAATTGCAGGAATAGGCCATTCGGCCTTACGATGCCTGCACCACCATTCAATAAGATCATGGCTGATCATTCACCTCAGTATCCCTTTCCTGCTTTCTCTCCATACCGCTTGATCCCTTTAGCCGTAAGGGCCATATTTAACTCCCTCTTGAATATATCCAATGAACTGGCATCAACAACTCTCTGCGGTAGAGAATTCCACAGGTTAACAACTCTCTGAGTGAAGAAGTTTCTCCTCATCTCAGTCCTAACTGGCTTATCCCTTATCCTTAGACTGTGTCCCCTGGTTCTGGACTTCCCCAACATCGGGAACAGTCTTCTTGCATCTAACCTGTCCAATCTCGTCAGAATTTTATATGTTTCTATGAGATCCCCTCTCATTCTTCTAAATTCCAGTGGATATAAGCCTAATCAATCCAGTGTTTATGTCAGTCCTGTCATCCCGGGAATCAGTCTGGTGATCCTTCGCTGCACTCCCTCAATAGCAAGAACGTCCTTCCTCAGATTACGAGCGCAAAACTGAACACAATATTCCAGGTGAGGCCTTACTAAGGCCCTGTACAACTGCAGTAAGACCTCCCTGCTCCTATACTCAAATCCCCTAGCTATGAAGGCCAACATGCCATTTGCCTTCTTCACCGCCTGCTGTACCTGCATGCCAACTTTCAATAACTGATGTACCATGACACTCAGGTCTCGCTGCACCTCCCCTTTTCCTAATCTGCCGCCATTCAGAATGGCCTTCATAGCTAGAAGATTTGAGTATAGAAGCAGGGAGGTTTTACTGCAGTTGTACAGAACCTTGGTGAGGACACATCTGGAATATTGTGTTCAGTTTTGGTCTCCTAATCTGAGGAAGGACGTTCTTGCTATTGAGGGAGTACAGCGAAGGTTCACCAGATTGATTCCCGGGATGGCAGGACAGACATATAAGGAGAGACTGGATCAACTGGGCTTGTATCCACTGGAGTTTAAAAGAATGAGAGGGGATCTTATAGAAACATATAAAATTCTGATAGGATTGGACAGGTTAGAGGTAGGAAGAATGTTCCCGTTGCTGGGGAGTTCCAGAACCAGGGGTCACAGTCTAAGAATAAGGGGTAAGCCAATTAGGATCGAGATGAGGAAAAACTTCTTCACTCAGGGAGTGGTTAATCTGTGGAATTCTCTACCGCAGAAAGTTGTTGAGGCCAGTTCTTTAGATATATTCAAAAGGGAGTTAGATATGGCCCTTATGGCGAAAAGGATCAAGGGGTATGGAGAGAAAGCAGGAAAGGGATACTGAGGTTGAATGATCAGCCATGATCTATTTCTTATGTTCTTAAAAGAAAATAAGAGGGCCCATTGTCCACAGCCCCGTCATTGTTTTCCTTTCAGGTATTTATGCAATTCCCTTTTGATAGTTAGTATTGAATCTGCTTTCACCACTCTTTCAGTCAGTGCATTCCAGATCACAATAACTTGCTATGTAAAAAAAATTCCTTATGGCACTTCTGATTCTTTTGCTAATCACTTTAAGTCATCTGATTACAGACCCTTCTGCCACTGGAAACAATTTTGTTTCATTTCTTCTATCAAAACCGTCCATGATTTTGAAAACCTCTGTTATTAAATCTCTCCTTAACCTTCTCTGCTCTACAGAGAACAATGCCAGCTTCTCCAGTCTGTCCACATTACTGAAGTCCCTCATCCCTGGTATCATTCTAGTAAATCTCTTCTGCACGCTCTCTAAAGCCTTGACATCCTTTGTTAAGTGTGATGCTCAGAATTGAACACAATAACCAGTGTTTTATAAAGGTTTAGCATAACTTCCTTGCTTTTATACTCTCTTCCTGTTGTAGCGTTGTAGCATTGTGCCGTTGCTTAAAAAGGGGGAAAGGGATAGACCAAGTAATTACAGGCCAGTCAGCCTAAACTCGGTGGTGGGAAAATGATTGGAAACATTTCTGAGGGACAGGATAAATCTTCATTTAGAAAGACACGGATTAATCAAGGACAGTCAGCATGGATTTGTTAAGGGAAGGTCACGTTTGAGGAGGTAACCGGGAGGGTCGATGAGGGCAGTGCGTATGATGTAGTGCCATAGGCAGTCCCTCGCAGCAAGGATGACTTGTTTCCACGCCAAAAAGAGATGAGTTCACAGATGTTTTAATGTTCCAGATCCCGAACTAATATTCCAGATCCCGAACTACATCTTGAAGGCTGGAAGATGTCTGTGCATGTATTTTTTTAACGTGCGGTGGCCGTTGCACACCAGCCACCACACGGGCTTGACAGAGCTAGGTCTTGGTCCAGTGGCAAGGATTACCCAAGACGACTGGAGACCTGCTCTGCTGCACGGACCTAGTGCGCACACATATCGCAGTGTGGGCTGGCCCGTACTGCCCCTGGGCCCTCGCCTCTTCTGAGCCCCAAACTCACACCTTTCCTGGGCCCCGGTTACTTCCATCTACAAACTCTTGCCGCTCCTTTGCCCCTTCTGCTGTACCTGCCCACACTGCAATCAGCTGTCGCACTCCTGCAGCAGCATATGCTGCTCCCTGCAGTGGTATGCTGCCGTGTGATGCTCCCTCCAACGACCCCAGCCTGTATGTGGATGTGTATGTGTATTTTAGCAAGGCTTTTGATAAGGTCCCACATGGCAGACTGGTCCCAAAACTAAAAGCCCATGGGATCCAAGGTAAAATTGGCTCAGAGGCAGGAAGCAAAGGGTAATAATTGATGGGTGTTTTTGTGACTGGAAGGCTGTTTCCAGTGGGGTTCCGCAGGGCTCAGTACTAGGTCCCTTGCTTTTTGTGGTATATATCAATGATTTAGACTTGAATGTAGGGGGTATGGTTAAGAAGTTTCCAGATAATACAAAAATAGGCTGTGTGGTTGATAATGAAGAAGAAAGCTGTAGACTGCAGGAAGATATTAATGAACAGGTCAGGTGGACAGAACAGTGGCAAATGGAATTCAATCCAGAGAAGTGTGAGGTAATGCATTTGGGGAGCGCTGACAAGGCAAGGGAATACACATTAAATGGTAGGACACTGAGATGTGTAGAGAAACAAAGGGACCTTGGAGTGCATGTTCACAGATCCCTGAAGGTAGCTGGGCAGGTAGATAAGGTGGTTAAGAAGGCATACGGAATATTAGCCGAGGCATAGAATACAAGAGCAGGGAGGTTATGCTTGAACTGTATAAAACACTGGTTAAGCCGCAGCTAAAGTACTGTGTGCAGTTCTGGTCAACACATTACAGGAAAGATGTGATTTCACAAGAGAGGGTACAGAGGAGATTTACGAGGATGTTGCCTGGACTGGAGAATTTTAGCTGAGGAAAGATTGGATAGGCTCGGTTTGTTTTCTTTGGAAGCTGAGGGGAGTCCTTACTGAGGTGTATAAAATTATGACGTGCCGAGGTAGAGTGGATAGGAAGGACCAATAGTAAGGAGGGACATTAGCCTGGATGATGTAGAATCGATATGGGTGGAGCTGCAGAATTCCAAAGGGCAGAAAACACTAGTGGGAGTTGTGTACAGACCACCAAGCAGTAGTAGTGAGGTTGGGGACAGCATCAAACAAGAAATAAGGGATGTGTACAATAAAGGTACAGCAGTTATCATGGGCGACTTTAATCTACATATTGATTGGGCTAACCAAACTGGTAGCAATGCGGTGGAGGAGAATTTCCTGGAGTGTATTAGGGATGGTTTTCTAGACCAATATGTCGAGGAAGCAACCAGGGAGCTGGCCATCCTAGACTGGGTGATGTGTAATGAGAAGGGACTAATTAGCAATCGTTGTGCGAGGCCCCTTGGGGAAGAGTGACCATAATATGATAGAATTCTTCATTAAGATGGAGAGTGACACAGTTAATTCGGAAACTAGGGTCCTGAACTTAAGGAAAGGTAACTTCGACGGTATGAGGTGTGAATTGGCTAGAATAGACTGGCAAATGATACTTAAAGGGTTGACGGTGGATAAGCAATGGCAAACATTTAAAGATCACATGGATGAACTTCAGCAATTGTACATCCCGGTCTGGAGTAAAAATAAAACGGGGAAGGTAGCTCAACCATGGCTAACAAGGGAAATTAAAGAAAGTGTTAAAACCAAGGAAAAGGCATATAAAATGGCTAGAAAAAGCAACAAACCTAAGGACTGGGAGAAATTTAGAATTCAACAGAGGAGGACTAAGAGTTTAATTAAGAGGGGGAAAATAGAGTATGAGAGGAAGCTTGCAAGGAACATAAAAACTGACTGCAAAAGCTTCTATAAATATGTGACGAGAAAAGGATTAGTGAAGACAAACATAGGTCTTTTGCAGTCGGATTCAGGTGAAATTATAATGGGGAACAAAGAAATGGCAAACCAATTGAACAAATACTTTGGTTCTGTCTTCACGAAGGAAGACACAAATAACCTTCCGAATGTACTAGGGGACAGTGGGTCTAGTGAGAAGGAGGAACTGAAGGATATCCTTATTAGGCGTGAAACAGACTATCAAGCCCCGGGGATTGAAGGCCGATAAATCCCCGGGGCCTGATAGTCTGCATCCCAGAGTACTTAAGGAAGTGGCCCTGGAAATAGTGGATGCATTGGTGATCATTTTCCAACAGTCTATCGACTCTGGATCAGTTCCTATGGACTGGAGGGTTGCTAATGTGACACCACTTTTTAAAAAGGGAGGGAGAGAGAAAACAGGTAATTATAGACCGGTTAGCCTGACATCAGTAGTGGGGAAAATGTTGGAATCAATCAGTAAGGATGAAATAGCAGGGCATTTGGAAAGCAGTGACAGGATCGGTCCAAGTCAGCATGGATTTATGAAAGGGAAATCATACTTGACAAATCATATGGAATCTTTTGAGGATGTAACTAGCAGAGTGGACAAGGGAGAACCAGTGGTGTATTTGGACTTTCAAAAGGCTTTTGACAAGGTCCCGCACAAGTGTTTGGTGCGCAAAATCAAAGTGCATGGTATTGGGGGTAATGTACTGACGTGGATAGAGAACTGGTTGGCAGACAGGAAGCAGAGAGTCAGGATAAACGGGTCCTTTTCAGAATGGCAGGCAGTGACTAGTAGAGTGCTGCAGGGCTCAGTGCTGGGACCCCAGCTCTTTACAATATACTTTAACGATTTAGATGAAGGAATTGAGTGTAATATCTCCAAGTTTGCAGATGACACTAAACTGGGTGGCGATGTGAGCTGTGAGGAGGACGCTAAGAGGCTGCAGGGTGACTTGGACAGGTTAAGTGAGTGGGCAAATGCATGGCAGATGCAATATAATGTGGATAAATGTGAGGTTATCCATTTTGGGGGCAAAAACACAAAGGCAGAATATAATCTGAATGGCAGCAGATTAGGAAAAGGGGAGGTGCAACGAGACCTGGGTGTCATGGTACATCAGTCATTGAAAGTTGGCATGCAGGTACAGCAGGCAGTGAAGAAAGCAAATGGTATGTTGGCCTTCATAGCTAGGGGATTTGAGTATAGGAGCAGGGCGGTCTTACTGCAGTTGTACAGGGCCTTAGTGAGGCCTCACCTGGAATATTGTGTTCAGTTTTGGTCTCCTAATCTGAGGAAGGATGTTCTTGCTATTGAGGGAGTGCAGTGAAGGTTCACCAGACTGATTCCAGGGATGGCTGGACTGTCATATGAGGAGAGACTGGATCAACTGGGACTTTATTCACTGGCGTTTAGAAGGATGAGAGGGGATCTCATAGAAACGTATAAGATTCTGACGGGATTGGACAGGTTAGATGCGGGAAGAATATTCCTGATGTTGGGGAAGTCCAGAACCAGGGGACACAGTCTAAGGATAAGGGGTAGGCCATTTAGGACTGCGATGAGGAGGAACTTCTTCACTCAGAGAGTTAGTAACCTGTGGAATTCCCTGCCGCAGAGAGTTGTTGATGCCAGTTCATTGGATATATTCAAGAGGGAGTTAGATATGGCCCTTACGGCTAAGGGGATTAAGGAGTATGGAGAGAAAGCAGGAAAGGGGTACTGAAAGAATGATCAGCCATGATCTTATTGAATGGCAGTGCAGGCTCGAAGGGCCGAATGGCCTACTCCTGCACCTATTTTCTATGTTTCCCTTAGCAGAGAGGTCAACAACCAGGGGACATAGATTTAAAGTAATTGGTAGGAGGTTTAGAGGGGATTTGAGGGGAATTTGTTTTCACCCTGAGGCTGGTGGGGGTCCAGAACTCATTGCTTGCTGGCATAAACCATCTCCTCATTTAAAAGTACTTGGATGTGCACCTGAATTGCCGTAACCTACAAGACTATGGACCAAGAGCTGGAAAGTGAGATTAGGCTGGTTAGCTGTTTGTTGGCCAGCGTGGACACGATGGCCTACTTCCGTGCTGTAAATTTCAATGATTCTATGGGCTAGACTTTCCACTTTGCTTTTTGGGTGATGTTTCAGCGATATATGACGTCTCAGCCTTACTGATCGCTGGAACATCACCCATTTTTTTTTGGAGCGATTTCCCACTTGGCGACCGGCCAGCAATGTGAAATGGGCGATTCGAAATGTCAGCGATGTGACATTTGCCCACCGAATGGCCAGCGATGTGGAAGGCAAAAGCTTCCCTAGCAATGGGCTTCTGCGCATGTGTGGGAGGTCAGGGGTCATCCACACATGCGCAGAAGGCACAGAGAGAGAGGGAGAGAGAGGATAGAGAGAGAGGAGGAAGGCAGAGACAGAGAGGAGAGAGGAGACATCATTGTTCACTAACATTCATCATTGTTAAATTGTTTAAAATGTTCATTCATAGTTGTGGAGGGGGGTAGGGAGGAGGGTGTTTTGAAAAGAATTCTGTTTGCAATAAATTTTGTAAATGATTTTAACAATTGCTGTGCATTCTCTGATAAGGTTAGTTAACTTAGGCATTTTGAATAATTTAACATCTTTATTCTCTTGCAATAACATTACTTATGTTGAGCATTAATGCAAATGCTGCACTACAAAGGCCAGGCCAGTGCAGGCAAGGCTAAAACGTAACTCAACGCAAATGCAACTTTTATATAAATGTAATTGTTAATCTAAATGTAAATGTGACGATCCCCAATCTAAGTTCATGCAAAGTGTTCCTTTATCAGTTACTGACATTTAGGGAGTGGAATCCCTTTCTGTTACGAAACACCTCCGCGTTCTGTAAAGGCGCTTTCAGGGAGATGTGCGTGCAGTCTATTGCTCCCTGCACTTTGGGAAAGCTTGCTATTCTGGAGAAACCCAAAGCCCTCCCGGTCTGTGTCTCCCTGGTCATAGGGAAGCTTATAAAGTTTATTGTGTGAGCGTAAAGGGCTTCAGTCACCTGCCGAATGCAGCAGTATGTGGTGTGCTGAGAGATACAACAGATGTCGCCAGCTGAAGCCTGAAAGGATCCAATGTCTACGCATTACTCTGCCACCTCTTCGATTGATACTTTCGGAAACCAGCGTGTGAGCAGTTATGAGTAATGGCACAGAAAGCATAGGCCCATCACTAGTTAAAAAATGCTTAATGTACTAAGCTACAATTGTACAATGAAACATAAGTATAAATCTGAGTCGATCTATCTGTAAAATAGCCTTAAATAACTAACAAATATCTCAGCTGTAGATTTTTGCTGCCACCTCCCTTCCTCCAAAATTCAAAATGGTGTCCGTAGTGCCCATTTCGATGAGGGAGGCCTGGGAAAAGCAACTATTATCCAGCGATGTTCTTGGCGAGCGATCAGCCCGGCGAAGTGCCAGTGATGTGCCAAAAGTTGGGATGGACAAGGTGCGGGCGATCACCTCAGCCATCAGTTCGGCGAAGTGAGCCGAAACTTGGGAGCTTAATTTTCCAGCGATGTTTCTGGCCTAGTTTCCACTTTTTGGTCAAAGTGGGTGAGAGAGGTCCTTTTTAAGCGATATATGGGCGATGTGAAGTGGAAAGTCTAGCCCTATTATTCTTCTATTAATAATGTCAAGGATCCCATAAGCTTTTTTAACAGCCTTTTCAATTTGTCCTGCAACCGTAGCACCCTGAGGTAAAAATTTTTTTTTTACATGGCAAGTTATTGTGATCTGGAAAGAGATTAAAAAGCAGTAAGGTAGTAATCTCCTGGATTACTCCTGGTGACACAAGGTAGTGAGTATAGAAATAGGAGGACAGAGCAGATGAATGCGTGGCTAGAGACATGGTGCAGGAGGGAGGACTTCAGATTCCTGGGACATTGGGAGCGGTTCTGGAGGAGGTGGGACCTGTACAGGCCGGATGGGTTGCACCTTAATCGGGCCAGAACTATTATCCTCGTGGGGAGATTTGCTAGTGCTGTTGGGGAGGGTTTAAACTAATTTGAAGGGGGATGGGCACTAGGATGTATCATTGAAAAGGAGAAACAAAGTGCGCAAAGAATTGGGAGCGACGGATAGCATTAGAGTAAGAAATAGGAAGGTATTAGGTGGGGTCAAACTAAGAGAGAATACAAGAAGGTCGAAGGTAGCAAACTTGCAGGGAAATTACAGAGAGCTGCAAGAACTATAGCCAGGTGCAAATAGCTACATGGGAATATGATGTTGTGGCGATAATGGAGACATGGCTCAAAAAAGGGCAGGATTGAGTATTAAATATTCCTGGAAACAGGATGTTCTGGAAATACAGGGAAGGAAAGAGAGAAGGTGATGTGGCAGTATTGGTTAAGGAGAATGTTACAGTGCTGGAGAGAGAGGATGTCCTGGAGGGGGTCAAGGACATAATCTATATGACTAGAGTTAAGGAACAATAGAGGTACCATTACACTACTAGGTGTTTTCTATAGACCACCAACTAGTGGGAAAAATATGGTGGAGCAAATTTGCAGAGAAATTACAGAGAGGTGCAAGAACTATAGTGTAGTGATAATTGGGGAACTTCAATTATCCTAATATAGACTGGAATCATAATAGTCTAACGGGCAGAGAGGGGGAAGATGTTCTGAAGTGTGTTCAGGAGAACTTTTTTGAGCAGTATGTTTCTGGCCCGACGAGGGAGGAAGCATTGCTGGATCTGGTTCTTGGTCAAGTGGAGCAAATGTCAGTCAGTGAACATTTAGGGAACAGTGATCATAGTATCATACGGTTTGATTAGCTATGGAAAAGGACAGGGAGCAATCTAGAGTAAAAATACTTAATTGGACAAAGGCCAATTTCAGTAGGTTGAGAACAGATCTGGCCCGGGTAAATTGGACTCAAAGATTGGCAGGCAAAACAGTTATCGAACAATGAACTGCCTTTAAAGAGGAGCTGGATTGGGTACAGTTGAGGTACATTCCCACGAGGGGGAAAGGTAGGGCAATTAAAGCCAGAGCTCCCTGGATGACGAAAGTGATAGAGAGTAAGATGAAGAGGAAAAAGACCGCTTAGGACAGTGTCAGGTTGAGAATAATTCTGAAAATCAGACTGAATATAGAAAGTTCAGTGAAAAAGAAAACAAGGGTGGCAAAAGGAAAGTATGAGAATAGAATGACAGCTAACATAAAAGGGAATTCAAAAGTCTGTGAGTAGTAAGAGGAAGATTGTGGCCGATTAAGGAGACCTATGCATGAAGGCGGAGAGCATGGCTGAGGTACAAAATGAGTACTTTGCATCTGTCTTCACCAAGGAAGAAGATGCTGCCAAAGTCATTGTGAAAGAGGAGGTATTGGAGATACTGGATGAGATAAAAATTGATAAAGAGGTATGAGAAAGGCTGTACGTACTTAAATTACCCAGACCGGATGGGATGCATCCTAGGATGCTGAGGGAAGTTAAGGAGGAAGTCGTGGAGATGCTGGTCATAATCTTCCAATCCTCTTTAGATACGGGGGTGGTGCCAGAGGACTGAAGAATTGCAAATGTTACACCCTTGTCCAAAAAGGGTGTGAGGATAAACCCAGCAACTACAGGTCAGTCAGTTTAACCTCGGTAGTGGGGAACCTATTAGAAACAATAATCAGGGACAAAATTAAGAGTCACTTGGACAGGTGTGGATTAATTAAGATAAGCAGCACGGACTTATTAAAGGCAAATAGTGTTTAACTAACTTGATTGAGTTTTTTGATGAGGTAACAGAGAAGGTTGATGAGGGCAATGCGGTACATAGACTTCCAAAAGACCTTTGATAAAGTGTCATATAGTAGGCTTACCAGCAAAGTTGAAGCCCATGGAATAAAAGAGACATGGGCTGCATGGATACAAAATTGGCTAAGTGACAGGAATTAGTGGTGAATGGTTGTTTTTTGGATTTGAGGAAGGTATACAGTGGTGTTCCCCAGGGGTCAGAACTAGGACCACTGCTTGTCTTGATATTCATAAATGACTTATACTTGGGAGTAAAGAGCACAATTTCAAAATTTGCTGATGACACAAACATTGGAAATATAGTGAACAGTGAGGAGGTTAGTGACAGACTTCAAGAAGACATAGACAGGCTGGTGAAATGGGCAGACACATGGCAGATGAAATTTAACACAGAAAAGTGTGAAGTGATACATTTTGATAGAAAGAACTGTTGATTCCTGGATTCTTTTACCTCAATCTGGTTCAGCAAAATTACTGAAACGAATACCGTTTGTGCTTTAAACAAAGCAAGCTTTTATTTAAAAAGCAAATCCCGATCGGGGACTTTATCAGACAGAATGAATGCAAGTCTGTTTGAACGCACTCACTTCCTACGGACAAAGTGACGTTACATTGTAAAGGGACGATGGTTATACATTTTCGGCAAAAGATAACAAGATAGGGCCAGAGTGACATCCCAGCTCAGCCTATCTCTTTTGATCCCTCCTTCCCTTTGTCCACTCATAAGCCGACCCAAGCATGGTCTGATTTTAAACAAAGACCTTCTGTCAATGTTTCAGGTTAATAACATGATTTAATAAGACCTTGAGGTTTTTCTGCAAGCTGTGGGTTTTGTTTCAATATGTGTTAGTGTTGTAACATTTCGCAGTTTCGAGTCTGAGATGTCATGGCTATTCCTCCATGAATTGTTTGTTAGCTTATACTGTCCCTATACAATTCCCATGTTCTCAACTTCAATGTCTCTATACATTTTTAAACATTCACATTCCCCCCTTTTATCATTCCATGATAACACTTAGGATCATTCTAGGAGTAAAATGTATAGGGAATGTGAACACACCCAACATCTCGAAAAGTTCCCATTTTGCGCATAAACATAAGACATGTAGCTCTCGTCTCTGTCTCCCCTCCTATGCGCCGAAACTGTCATATATCAACACTATTATACAGACTGTGGCATACAGACAGTTTCATCTTATGGCTCAGGATTCAGATAAATAGTCCAATTATTTTGCTGATTAAAAGAGTTCAGTTTTCCCGTCTCTCTTCTCAGGTCACCGTCGGTGTAGCTGGCTGTCTATCACTACGGGTAAAAGTTCAAACTGGTCCACGTTCCAATTAGGATGCCAACGGCCTTGTTCAGCTATGGGGAAGAGGAAGTCTGGAACAGAAACAGGAGTTAGAATAACCAGTAAAATAGGTTCGTTAGAGGGTGGTGAGCTTGCAGTGGTGCAGGTGAACCCAGGCATTTTTCCCCTCAACCTTGGCTGCAGTGGGGGTAGTGAGTAACACCTGAAAAGGCCCCTCCCATTGTGGCTCTAATCCCTTCCGAATCCATACTTCCCTGGTGCCACGAGGGACAATTCGGGTAAAACTGGGAGGTCGAGGTGAGCATCTTGAACCTGGTTGTGAGCTAGTCGCAGAGCCTGAGTCAGAGAGAGAACATAGGTGGTCATCAGTCGAGCTGAGATCTAGGAACAATTTCCCTCATTAACACCTTAACAACAGTTTGAGCCTTATTGTCCAGGTTAGGGTAGGCTTCAATTCATCTGCTAAACACATCTACTATTACTAACACATATTTGTAACACTGAACTTTTTGCAACTCAATGTAGTCCAACTGAAATGTCTCAAAGGGACCTTCAGGTAGGGGCGTTTTACCCCAATCACAGGGGACTCTCTTCCCTGGATTATGTTGCTGGCAAACCAGGCAACGACTACTGATGTTCTGGGCGAGCGCCTGGAGTCTAGGGTGCCACCAAGTAGCCAAAAGTGTATAACTCGTGGTTCTTGCTCCACAATGAGTAGCAAAATGCATACAATCAATAACCCATAGAGCCAACTCGTCAGACATGCAAGTCTGTTCCGCGGGAGTGGTCCAGAGTTTAGAAACATTGTCATAAGTACATCCATAATATTTCCACAACAGTTTATCTTTTTCAGGAGCGTCCTCCTGTGCTTTTATAACATCTTGGATGGTTGGCATTGGTTTTTCCGAGGCTAACTTATCCATCGCAGGATTTTTAGTCTGACTCATCATTTTGGGCACTACCATCTGTTGGTCACGAGAGGCCTGTTTGGCCTCTTGGTCAGGACAGTGGTTCCCTATATCAACCGGGGATTTTCCGGTAGTGTGGGCGGTACATTTGACAATGGCAACGCGTTTGGGGAACATGAGGGCTTGCAACAAATCAGATACTAGCTGTTTATGGGATATCTCATTCCCCTGTGAGGTTAGGAATCCCCTATTTTTCCATAATTGTCCGAAATCATGGGCCACCCCAAAGGCATACCAAGAGTCGGTATAGATATTGACTTTGAGATCTTTGGCCAAGATACAGGCTCGGGTGAGGGCGAATAGTTCAGCTTGTTGAGCAGAATAGGCAGTTTCAAAAGCGGCAGATTCCAAGACCTGATTCTCCTGGTTTACTATGGCGTATCCTGAGATTCGTGTACCTTCTGGATTAATTCCGTCAACATACATAATACAGTCTGGATCTTCAATTGGTACATCAACAACATCTTCCCTGACTGATGTGGCCTCTTAAATTAAAGATAAACAATCATGACTGGGTTCTTCCTCATCTTGGGGTGGCTCAGTAAGAAAACAGGCCGGATTAATTGCAGTACAGTGCCGAAAGGTCAGCTTAGGATTGTTTAGTAAGTAGATCTCATATCTGCTTTGCTGGCCATGGTAAGGTGTTGAGTCTGCAGTTGGCCCAGGAGGGCAGCTACGGAGTGAGATGTGTTAAGACAACGGTAGCACAGTCTTTCAGAATTGTACAATACAGTTGAAAGGGCCGGTCATAGAGGGGCCGGCCCAAAGCCGAAGCTTGCAGCAGGGCTGTCTTTAGTTCCTTAAAGGCTTGGACGTCTACGGTTTCTATTTGTATACGGGGTGAGGTGCTTAGTCATCAGGGCAACATTAGGGATCCAGGATCTGCAGTAATTGATCATCCCCAAACACTGTTGCATTTGTTTAGCCGTGCTAGGGACTGGAAACTGGCAAATTGATTCGACTCGGCTAGCCTCCAAAGCTCGGTGGATACTCGGTATTGCCTGTGATAACCCACTTGGGAGGGGTCCTCTGCCCACACATGAGGATCCACATAGTCAGGTATGTCAGAGCCAGTATGATGCTGCAGAGTCGTTAAGACCTTCTCGGGGTCCCCGTGGAATTGGACTGTTCGGCCATGTTTTACAATTTGCACATCCCGGCTGGTAGGGTCAGCCTCGTCTATAGCCTGGCGCACCATAACTTCCAAATCTTTAGCGTGGTGGGGAGGTAATACTTCACGAGTAATATGTGGTGCCACCGTTGGGGGCTGTCCATTTCCACAAAATCTGCCTTCTCTTCCGGTCCTGTCACTCTAGCCCTTAATAGAATTTCCTTCACTTCCCCTTCGTGATCCTGATAAAAGTTCTGCAGGTCCTGATTTTTTCCACTGGGATCGTATGCTAGGGTCACGTGATAGGGTGCCTGCGGCAGGTCCAGAGACCACCACTGAGGGGTTCTAGTGGTATAATACTGCCGCTTAAGGGTTCCCTGTTTTACAATAATCCCATCATCCCCACACTCCAAATGCAACTGGAATTTGCAGAGGAGGTCTCTAGCCATCAAGTTACAGTCCAGATTGGTTCTGATAACAACTCGATGTTCCACCGATTCTTCCTGGTAACCCATTTTGACACTGGGAATGTCGAGATTTGTCCCAGGAATCCTGAAAGTTCCTGTATTTCAGTAGAGGCAGGGAGTTTAAGCTTTGATTGTACAGAAGACATGAAGACTCCCGTATCTATCAAAAAGGGTTGCCACTCATTCAGAATTTTTAACAATATCATTGGTTCGTCGTCCGGGGAGGATCTCTGCACAATCAAGCTGCGTAGTCAATCGGGGGACAATTGACCAAAGGGGTTGTTCTGGGAGAAGTTAGTGTAAGATCCTCCTCTCCCCCCTTGCCCCCCTCCTCTTCCTTTTCCATGCTGACGGTAGGGGCAATTTTTATTCCAATGTCCTTCCTGCCCACAATTAAAACAGTCAATTCCTCTAACCCAGTCCCGGCCTCTTCCCATACCATGCTGGGGACAATAGGGAGGTTTATTAGCAGGGCTCGGGCCGTTTGGTTGTTTAGTATAACCGTATCCTTGCTTATCCATCCAATCCTGTATGCAACACTGCGGTTCTATTGATCCTTCCTCCCGAGATGGCTCTTCCTTTCTAGTCACGTATTCAGTCTTGACCCAGGTTGGGGGCGCACCTCCCCCCTCCCCTTTCTTTTCCTGCCAATAATATCTAACTGCCCTTTCCATTTGTCCGGATAGCGTGAGCAATCAAATAGTTGTTCAAAGATCACATAGGCATCTATAGTGGGGTGGTCTGCAGCCTGTTGTGCATCAGGGTTTGGCATTGGTCTGACAGGGAATTGGTGTCGGGACTTTGGGATTTTGGAAATCATTTCTAGGTCGGAGGATGTTTCGGAGCTGTCTGACTGCTTGACAGTTCTGCGTCTCGATCGGCGGGGGTGTTTGCTGTGTCTTTCACAACTTGGACTGGTAGATTGACTAGAAGATTTACGGGACTGTCTGTGATATCGAGATATAGTTCTGCCCTTTCGAGTGTGAGATCTGGTCCTTTCAGCTATATTGCTTGTGAACTGGGGATCCGAATCGCTATCAGAGGATGAGGAGTCAGTTTGGGTTTGTTGCTTTGGTGGTATGGGGTTATTTTTAACTCCTCTCGCCGGAGTGTAAAGTGGAGGGTGTTGGGAAGAGGACTGGAGCAAGGGGCCAGAGGGTGCGGGAGGCGCCGTTGGGCGCTGAGTCAGTGACCACTCATCAATTTCATCATCAGCCTCGGTTAACACAAAGCCAGCCATTTTACTACGTAGTCGGTCAATACCTTTCTCAGAGGTCCCTGAGGATCTCTTAGTAAGTTTCTCGTGCGCACATTCTTTTTTTAAGACATCTACAGTTTTAACATGTGTTCCCTCTGTCAATGAAAGTCCTAATTTAATAGCATTTATTTGCCAACTTGACAGAAGTGATGCATCTTTTAATTTTTTTTTTGACAATCCCTGTGCTTTTTTTTAACTACCTCTACGCTTCTAGTGCTACCTAGAGGCCACTGGTCATCTCCTAATAATTTGTTCAGGGCTCCTGATAATTTTCTAAAGTCTTCAGCTCTTTCAGGGAATTCCTCACATAACTTTTGTAGCGGACTGTCCGCATCCGTTGTTTTATCCAACTGATTACCCATTTTCACGCTGTCCATCATATTACCGTGTCGTTACGTGTTCACGTAGTCGTGCGATTTAAACAAACTTAAAACAAACAGACTTTACTAAAACTAACACAAAGCCGCGTCGCCCCGCGGCTCGCGTCGCCGCGCGATTCCAACTTGAAACAGACTTAACAAACTTACTAAACTAACACAAAGCCGCGTCGCCCTGCGGCTCGCGTCGCCGCGCGATTCCAACTGAAAGTAAACAGACTTAACAAACTTACTAAACAACACAAAGCCGCGTCACCCCGCGGCTCGCGTCGCTGCGCGATTCCAACTTAAAGTAAACAGACTTAACAAACTTACAATAAACGGACTTATAAAAATCAGCACTGACTTGATATTTCGTGGTTCGCGTTGCTGCGCGTTCGCGTCGGCCCACGTTCACTCGGGCGCGCGCTCGCGCCGCCGCACGTCTCGCGTCACCACGCGTTAGCTCCGCTGCGCGTCTGCGTCACCACGCATTAGCGTCGCTGCGCGTCTGCGTCAGCCCTCCACTCGGCCGCACGCTCGCGCCGCTGCACGTCTCGCGTTGCTGCGCGTCTGCATCACCACGCGTTAGCGTCACTGCGCGTCTGCGTCAGCCCTCCACTCGGCCGCACGCTCGCGCCGCTGCACGTCTCGCGTTGCTGCGCGTTCGCATCGGCCCTACCTTCCGAGTTGCTGCGTGATTTAAATTCAATCAGTGCCTAGACGGGCCAAGTGATATACAAGATCGACGTCACACCTGATTTGAACACCTATCCTCTATTTAATTCCCTGTGAGCCTAATTTTCTAAATTTGATTTCTTATGAGCCTTATTTAATTTCTTTTAGTCTCCAAATTTCCCTATCCTTTTGCGCCACTGCGCAGTTTAAATCCAATCAGTCAATGAAAGCCCTAATTTAATGGAGTTTTTCTGCCTACTGGACAGGAGTGATTTTTTTCTTTTAGACTGCAGTGGAATTTTTCTCATAATTTAAAATCTCAGAAAACATTTTTTTCAGCACCTATTTAGTACGTTACTTTTTTTTGTCTTTTCCATAACTAGAGAGAAGTCTGGCACGTAGGCTGTGGACTGCTTTTCGTTATCTCAATTGTTCCAGCCTCAAGATCGTGTTATTTAATATATATTTTTTTTGAATCCTTTTGAATCCATCTCAGTTGTTTTGCTGTGCCTTCTCTGAATGTTTTCTTTCAACAAGTTTTTCTTTTTTTTTTCAACAAACCTATCCTTTGTGCATTTCCTGGCTCCGTAACTTATCATCCGAATATACGTAATTCAATAAGGTTCACACTCTTAAACTTCCCACATACAGGACAACACTACGAAGGGTTAAAGAAACTTTCATTCTGTTTGAAAAAGTGGAGCTAAAACAAACCACAACTCCCCGGCTTTTTTTTTACAGTAAAAATCACAGAAGCATTTCTCATTTAAACAGACGTTCACAAGAGTCTCTTTTCTTTCCTATTAATTTTTGGATCCACGATTGATCATCTAGCTCTAACTATAACCTATCTTTCCAAGTCGCCGCTTGGTTTGCGTCATCGCGCAATTTCCCTATTCTAAGTTTGAAAGGTATTCACCAGATTGTCCTGGATCTCGTTCAGACACTACCTGAGAACCAGCGAGTGGCTAAACTTTCCTCAGACTTTTGAAACCGGGGGAAACCGGAGCAGTATTGAAATCATACTCACTCCAGTGGCCACTTTCCCCTCGTCTCGTCCAAGGCTAGTCTGGCTCTTAATTCGCAAGTTTTCGGCAGTCGTCCGTTGAGATCCCACTTCTGACACCAAATGTAAATGTAGATTCTTTTCTCTCAATCTGGTTCAATAAAATTACTGAGTCGAATACCTCTTGTGCTTTGAAAAAAGCAGTCTTTATTTTACCGGCCGGCAAGACTTATCAGACAGAAGATATACTTTCTCGATCGAGCGTACACACTCCCTACGGATAAGTGAGATTACGTTGTCAAGGCACGATGGTTATACATTTTCGGCAAAAGATAACAAGATAGGGCTAGAGTGACATCCCAGCTCAGCCCATCTCTTTTGATCCCTCCTTCCCTTTGTCCACTCATAAGCCGACCCAAGCATGGTCCGATTTTAAACAAAGATCTTCTGTCAATGTTTCAGGTTAATAACATGATTTAATAAGACCTTGAGGTTTTTCTGCAAGCTGTGGGTTTTGTTTCAATATGTGTTAGTGTTGTAACATTTCGCAGTCTTGAGTCGGAGATGTCATGGCTATTCCTCCATGAATTGTTTGTTAGCTTATACTGTCCCTATACAATTCCCACGTTCTCAACTTCAATGTCTCTATACATTTTTAAACATTCACATTCCCCCCTTTTATCATTCCATGATAACACTTAGGATCATTCTAAGAGTATTGCATTCATCCGTTCACACTCTATTTCCTGAATCATATTGTTGTTAGTCTCGAGTAGTTCTTTAGTTCGTTGGATCATAACTCGGGAGCCCTTGACCACAAGAGGGTTTACTAACCTTGCCATCATTACTTTACAACAAAGGTTAAGGCAACCAACAATTAGATAGGATCTCCAAGATCCATCTGATAGCCAATCAAAGCAGCTAGATCCTTCTGCTGGTGTGGATAACTTCTTCACCTTCCTTCTTATGTGATCAACGAGATTGGTTATGTTTTCTGAACTATCAGGAATGTAAGTGCAACATTCAGATCCTATCAGGGCACACGTTCCCCCTTTCTCAGCTAACAGGTAATTGAGGGCCATTCGGTTTTGTAATGCTACGGTCCTTATTGCTACCATTTCAGCTGTGATGCCCTCCAGAGCTTCGGCAGTATTGTATTGGCACCCCTCCTCTCGTGATAGTTTGGCTCTGAATCCATCTGACAGTCTCAGTTAGGGTTAGTGGAACGGGGCGCAAAGGAATTCCCCCTTTGGAATGTATAGGGAATGTATAGGGAATGTGAACACACCCAACATCTCGAAAAGTTCCCATTTTGCGCATAAACATAAGACATGTACAAAAAGGTATTTACATGGAGCTCTCGTCTCTGTCTCCCCTCCCATGCGCCGAAACTGTCATATATCAACACTATTATACAGACTGTGGCATACAGACAGTTTCATCTTATGGCTCAGGATTCAGATAAATAGTCCAATTATTTTGCTGATTAAAAGAGTTCAGTTTTCCCGTCTCTCTTCTCAGGTCACCGTCGGTGTAGCTGGCTGTCTATCACTACGGGTAAAAGTTCAAACTGGTCCACGTTCCAATTAGGATGCCAACGGCCTTGTTCAGCTATGGAGAAGAGGAAGTCTGGAACAGAAACAGGAGTTAGAATAACCAGTAAAATAGGTTCATTAGAGGGTGGTGAGCTTGCAGTGGTGCAGGTGAACCCAGGCACTTTTCCCCTCAACCTTGGCTGCAGTGGGGGTAGTGAGTAACACCTGAAAAGGCCCCTCCCATTATGGCTCTAATCCCTTCCGAATCCATACTTCCCTGGTGCCACGAGGGACAATTCGGGTAAAACTGGGCGGTCGAGGTGAGCATCTTGAACCTGGTTGTGAGCTAGTCGCAGAGCCTGAGTCAGAGAGAGAACATAGGTGGTCATCAGTCGAGCTGAGATCTAGGAACAATTTCCCTCATTAACACCTTAACAACAGTTTGAGCCTTATTGTCCAGGTTAGGGTAGGCTTCAATTCATCTGCTAAACACATCTACTATTACTAACACATATTTGTAACACTGAACTTTTTGCAACTCAATGTAGTCCAACTGAAATGTCTCAAAGGGACCTTCAGGTAGGGGCGTTTTACCCCAATCACAGGGGACTCTCTTCCCTGGATTATGTTGCAGACAAACCAGGCAATGACTACTGATGTTCTGGGCGAGTGCCTGGAGTCTAGGGTGCCACCAAGTAGCCAAAAGTGTATAACTCGTGGTTCTTGCTCCACAATGAGTAGCAAAATGCATACAATCAATAACCCATAGAGCCAACTCGTCAGACATGCAAGTCTGTTCCGCGGGAGTGGTCCAGAGTTTAGAAACATTGTCATAAGTACATCCATAATATTTCCACAACAGTTTATCTTTTTCAGGAGCGTCCTCCTGTGCTTTTATAACATCTTGGATGGTTGGCATTGGTTTTTCCGAGGCTAACTTATCCATCGCAGGATTTTTAGTCTGACTCATCATTTTGGGCACTACCATCTGTTGGTCACGAGAGGTCTGTTTAGCCTCTTGGTCAGCAAAACGATTCCCTATATCAACCAGAGTATTTCCGGTAGTGTGGGCGGTACATTTGACAATGGCAATGCGTTTGGGGAACATGAGGGCTTGCAACAAATCAGATACTAGCTGTTTATGGGGTATCTCATTCCCCTGTGAGGTTAGGAATCCCCTATTTTTCCATAATTGTCCGAAATCATGGGCCACCCCAAAGGCATACCTAGAGTCGGTATAGATATTGACTTTGAGATCTTTGGCCAAGATACAGGCTCGGGTGAGGGCGAATAGTTCAGCTTGTTGAGCAGAATAGGCAGTTTCAAAAGCGGCAGATTCCAAGACCTGATTCTCCTGGTTTACTATGGCGTATCCTGAGATTCGTGTACCTTCTGGATTAATTCCGTCAACATACATAATACAGTCTGGATCTTCAATTGGTACATCAACAAAATCTTCCCTGACTGATGTGGCCTCTTAAATTAAAGATAAACAATCATGACTGGGTTCTTCCTCATCTTGGGGTGGCTCAGTAAGAAAACAGGCTGGATTAATTGCAGTACAGTGCCGAAAGGTCAGCTTAGGATTATTTAGTAAGTAGATCTCATATCTGCTTTGCTGGCCATGGTAAGGTGTTGAGTCTGCAGTTGGCCCAGGAGGGCAGCTACGGAGTGAGATGTGTTAAGACAACGGTAGCACAGTCTTTCAGAATTGTACAATACAGTTGAAAGGGCCGGTCATAGAGGGGCCGGCCCAAAGCCGGAGCTTGCAGCAGGGCTGTCTTTAGTTCCTTAAAGGCTTGGACGTCTACGGTTTCTATTTGTATACGGGGTGAGGTGCTTAGTCATCAGGGCAACATTAGGGATCCAGGATCTGCAGTAATTGATCATCCCCAAACACTGTTGCATTTGTTTAGCCGTGCTAGGGACTGGAAACTGGCAAATTGATTTGACTCGGCTAGCCTCCAAAGCTCGGTGGATACTCGGTATTGCCTGTGATAACCCACTTGGGAGGGGTCCTCTGCCCACACATGAGGATCCACATAGTCAGGTATGTCAGAGCCAGTATGATGCTGCAGAGTCGTTAAGACCTTCTCGGGGTCCCCGTGGAATTGGACTGTTCGGCCATGTTTTACAATTTGCACATCCCGGCTGGTAGGGTCAGCCTCGTCTATAGCCTGGCGCACCATAACTTCCAAATCTTTAGCGTGGTGGGGAGGTAATACTTCACGAGTAATATGTGGTGCCACCGTTGGGGGCTGTCCATTTCCACAAAATCTGCCTTCCCTTCCGGTCCAGTCACTCTCGCCCTTAATAGAATTTCCTTCACTTCCCCTTCGTGATCCTGATTCTTTCCACTGGGATCGTATGCGAGGGTCACGTGATAGGGTGCCTGCGGCAGGTCCAGAGACCACCACTGAGGGGTTCTAGTGGTATAATACTGCCGCTTAAGGGTTCCCTGTTTTACAATAATCCCATCATCTCCACACTCCAAATGCAACTGGAATTTGCAGAGGAGGTCTCTAGCCATCAAGTTACAGTCCAGATTGGTTGTGATAACAAATCGATGTTCCACCGATTCTTCCTGGTAACCCATTTTAACCGGTTCTGACACCGGGAATGTCGAGATTTGTCCCAGGAATCCTGAAAGTTCCTGTGTTTCAGTAGAGGCAGGGAGTTTAAGCTTTGATTGTACAGAAGACATGAAGGCTCCCGTATCTATCAAGAAGGGTTGCCACTCATTCCGAATTTTTAACAATATCATCGGTTTGTCATCCGGGGAGGGTCCCTGCGTAGTCAATACGAATCGGGGGACGGTTGGCCAAAGGGGTTGTTCTGGGAGAAGTTAGTGTAAGATCCTCCTCTCCCCCCTTGCCCCCCTCCTCTTCCTCCTCTTCCTTTTCCACGCTGACGGTAGGGGCAATTTTTATTCCAATGTCCTTCCTGCCCACAATTAAAACATCCATCTCGTCTTTCCCAGCCCCGACCTCTTCCCATACCATGCCGGGGACAATAGGGAGGTTTATTAGCAGGGCTCAGGCCGTTTGGTTGTTTAGTATAACCGTATCCTTGCTTATCCATCCAATCCTGTATGCAACACTGCGGTTCTATTGATCCTTCCTCCCGAGATGACTCTTCCTTTCTAGTCACGTATTCAGTCTTGACCCGGGTTGGGGGCGCACCTCCTCCCTCCCCTTTCTTTTCTTGCCAATAATATCTAACCGCCCTTTCCATCTGGGCTTTACTGTTATCTGCCCAATTCATATTATTTGTCCGGATAGCGTGAGCAATCGAATAGGGCAGGCACTGAAGTAGGATAGCGCAGAATTGAGGAGAATCCTCTCCTGCCCTGAAGGCATTATCTCCTGATTGACTCCCATATATTTCAATCGGCAGTTTCTTCACGCTTGGGTTTAGTTTCTAATACTGTGGCCATACTGATGGGCTTCTGAAGGGTCGTGGTGAGAGAATTGAAGATAGCGTTTAGGCGATCCTGGATATCGTTAGGGTGAGCAACCAACAATGCATCATGAGTAGCACGTCCTAGGTGAATTAGAAATCGGGTGTGTTCAGTTGGGCTCAAGGTTTGCTTTACCAAGGCCCACAGGTCCCTTGATTCTGCATTATAAACTGAAATAGTTGTTCGAAGATCACATCGACATCTATAGTGGGGTGGACTGCAGCTTGTTGTGCATCAGGGTTTGGCATTGGTCTGACAGGGAATCGGTGTCGGGACTTTGGGATCTTGGAAATCATTTCTAGGTCGGAGGATGTTTCGGAGCTGTCTGACTGCTTGACAGTTCTGCGTCTCGATCGGCGGGGGTGTTTGCTATGTCTTTCACAACTTGGACTGGTAGATTGACTAGAAGATTTACGGGACTGTCTGTGATAGCGAGATATAGTTCTGCCCTTTCGAGTGTGAGATCTGGTCCTTTCGGCTATATTGCTTGTGAACTGGGGATCCGAATCACTATCAGAGGATGAGGAGTCAGTTTGGGTTTGTTGCTTTGGTGGTATGGGGTTATTTTTAACTCCTCTCGCCGGAGTGTAAGGTGGAGGGTGTTGGAAAGAGGACTGGAGCAAGGGGCCAGGGGGTGCGGGAGGCGCCGTTGGGTGCTGAGTCAGTGACCACTCATCAATTTCATCATCAGCCTCGGTTAACACAAAGCCAGCCATTTGACTACATAGTCGGTCAATACCTTTCTCAGAGGTCCCAGAGGATCTCTTTAGTAAGTTTCTCGTGCGCACATTCTTTTTTTAAGACGTCTACAGTTTTAACAGGTGTTCCCTCTTTCAATGAGAGTCCCAATTTAATAGCATTTATTTGCCAACTTGACAGAAGTGATGCATCTTTTAATTTTTGACAATCCCTGTGCTTTTTTTTTGCTACCTCTACGCTTCTAGTGCTACCTAGAGGCCACTGGTCATCTCCTAATAATTTGTTCAGGGCTCCTGATAATTTTCTAAAGTCTTCAGCTCTTTCAGGGAATTCCTCATATAACTTTTGTAGCGGACTATCCGCATCCGTTGTTTTATCCAACTGATTACCCATTTTCACGCTGTCCCTCGTATTACCGTGTCGTTACGCGTTCGCGTCGTCGTGCGATTTGAACAAACTTAAAATAAGCACAGACTTTACTAAAGCTAACACTGACTTCCGCGTCGCCCCGCGGTTCGCGTCGCCGCGTGATTTAAAACACTTAAAATAAACAAAGACTTTACTAAATCTAACACTGATCCGCGTCGCCGCGCGATTTAAAACACTTAAAATAAACAAAGACCTTACTAAATCTAACACTGATTTCCGCGTCGCCCCACAGTTCGCGTCGCCGCGCGATTTAAAACACTTAAGACTCCCGCGTCGCCCGCGGTTCGCGTCGCCGCGCGATTTAAAACACTTTAAAACACTTAAAATAAACAGAGACTTACTGAAACCAGCACTGAGTTTGATATCACCCCGTCCCGCGCTGCTGCGCGTCTGCATCAGACCTCCTTCACTCGGCCGCACGCTCGCACGTCTCGCGTCGCTACGCGTTTTACGCTGCTGCACATCTGCGTCAGCCCTCATTCACTCGGCCGCACGCTCGCGCCGCCACACATCTCGCGTCGCTATGTGTTCCACGCTGCTGCGCGTCTGCGTCAGCCCTCCTTCACTCGGCCGCACGCTCGCACCGCCGCACGTCTCGTGTCGCTACGCGTTTTACGCTGCTACGCGTCTGCGTCAGCCCTCCTTCACTCGGCCGCACGCTCGCGCCGCCGCACGTCTCGCATCGCTACGCGTTCCACGCTGCTGCGCGTCTGCGTCAGCCCTCCTTCACTCGGCCGCACGTCTCGCGTCGCTGCGCGCTTCTCTCACCCTACCTTTCAAGTTGCTGCGTGATTTATATTCAATCAGTGCCTAGACGGGCCAAGTGATATACGAGGTCGACGTCACACCTGACTTGAACACCTATCCTCTATTTAATTCCCCATAAGCTTTACTTAATTCCCTGTGAGCCTAATTTTCTAAATTTGATTTATTATGAGCCTTATTTAATTTCTTTTAGTCTCCAAATTTCCCTATCCTTTCGCGTCACTGCGCAGTTTAAATCCAATCAGTCAATGAAAGCCCTAATTTAATGGAGTTTTTCTGCCAACTGGACAGGAGTGATTTTTTTTTAGACTGCAGTGGAATTTTTCTCATAATTTAAAATCTCAGAACATTTTTTTTTTAGCACCTATTTAGTACGTGACTTTTTTTTTTGTCTTTTCCATAACTAGAGAGAAGTCTGGCACGTAGGCTGTGGACTGCTTTTCGTTATCTCAATTGTTCCAGCCTCAAGATCGTGTTATTTAATATAATTTTTTTTTTTGAATCCTTTTGAATCCATCTCAGTTGTTTTGCTGTGCCTTCTCTGAATGTTTTCTTTCGACAAGTAAGTGAGCATGTTAAATCCTTTTTTTTTAACCACCGGGACCATGTATTTTTTCTTTTTTTTTACTCAACAACCCTATCCTTTGTGCATTTCCTGGGTCCGTAACTTATCATCCGAATATATGTAATTCAATAAGGTTCACACTCTTAAACTTCCCACATACAGGACAACACTACGAAGGATTAAAAAAAACTTTCATTCTGTTTGAAAAAGTAGGTGGAGCTAAAACAAACCACAACTCCCCGGCTTTTTTTTTACAGTAAAAATCACAGAAACATTTCTCATTTAAACAGACGTTCACAAGAGTCTCTTTTCTTTCCTATTAATTTTTGGATCCATGATTGATCATCTATCCCTATCTAGCTCTAACTATAACCTATCTTTCCAAGTCGCCGCTTGGTTTGTGTCACCGCGCAATTTCCCTATCTCTATCCCTATTCTAAGTTTGAAAGGTATTCACCAGATTGTCCTGGATCTCGTTCAGACACTACCTGAGAACCAGCGAGTGGCTAAACTTTCCTCAGACTTTAGAAACTGGGGGAAACTGGAGCAGTATTGAAATCATACTCACTCCAGTGGCCACTTTCCCCTCGTCTCGTCCAAGGCTAATCTGGCTCTTAATTCGCAAGTTTTCGGCAGTCGTCCGTTGAGATCCCACTTCTGAAACCAAATGTTGATTCCTGGATTCTTTTACCTCAATCTGGTTCAGCAAAATTACTGAAACGAATACCGTTTGTGCTTTAAACAAAGCAAGCTTTTATTTAAAAAGCAAATCCCGATCGGGGACTTTATCAGACAGAAGGAATGCAAGTCTGTTCGAACACACCCACTTCCTACAGACAAAGTGACGTTACATTGTAAAGGGACGATGGTTATACATTTTCGGCAAAAGATAACAAGATAGGGCCAGAGTGACATCCCAGCTCAGCCCATCTCTTTTGATCCCTCCTTCCCTTTGTCCACTCATAAGCCGACCCAAGCATGGTCCGATTTTAAACAAAGACCTTCTGTCAATGTTTCAGGTTAATAACATGATTTAATAAGACCTTGAGGTTTTTCTGCAAGCTGTGGGTTTTGTTTCAATATGTGTTAGTGTTGTAACATTTCGCAGTCTCGAGTCTGAGATGTCATGGCTATTCCTCCATGAATTCTTTGTTAGCTTATACTGTCCCTATACAATTCCCACGTTCTCAACTTCAATGTCTCTATACATTTTTAAACATTCATATGGAGAGGCAATATAAACTAAAGGGTACAATCCTAACGGGGGTGCATGAACAAAGAGACCTGGGGCTATATGTGAAAATCATTGAAGGTGGCAGGGGAGCTTGAGAAAGCGGTTAAAAAAGCTTACGGGATCCTGGGCTTCATAAATAGAACATAATATAAGAACATAAGAAATAGGTGGATTAGGCCATTTGGCCCCTCGAGCCTGCTCCGCCATTCAATAAGACCATGGCTGATCTGATCCTGGCCTCAACTCCACTTCCTTGCCTGCTCCCCATAACCCTTGAATTCCTTTATATTCAAAAATCTGTCTATCTCCACCTTAAATATATTCAAAGACCCAGCCTCCACAACTCCCTGGGGTAGAGAATTCCAAAGATTCACGACCCTCTTGAGAGAAGAAATTCCTCCTCTTTTCTGTCTTAAATGGGCGACTCCTTATTCTTAAACTATGCCCCCTAGTTCTAGATTCCCTCAGGAGGGCATCCTCTCTGCATCTATCCTGTCGAGCCCCTTCAGTATCTTATAAGTTTCAATAAGATCACCTCTCATTCTTCTAAACTCCAATCTTTCTTCATGTGACAATCTCTTCATCTCAAGAATCAACCTCGTGAACCTTCTCTGAACTGCCTCCAATGCAAGTATATCCTTCCTCAAATAAGGAGACCAAGACTGTACATAGTACTCCAGGTGTGGTCTCACCAACACCCTGTACAATTGTAGCAGGACTTCTCTACTTTTATACTCCTTCCCCCTTGCAATAAAGGTCAACATTCCATTTGCCTTCTTGATTAATTGCTGTACCTGCATACTAACTGTTATGTATTTAACCCCTTTTAACCTGCATCACACTTGTCCACCAGAGGGACTACCTGTTGGAGTCCCAAGGGATCCCAGCATCCCTTGGGAGCACAGTATATAAGCAGGCTGCCACGAGGTACCTGCACTCTGGAACTACAATAAAGGAGCTAAGGTCACACTTGCTCATTTCACACAGTATTCGGTCTGACCATTTATTATAAGTATAACAATTGGCGACAAGGTAACGAACAACCGCGCGAAAATGCAAAGAACAGTCGGCATCCTGAAGAAGTTCTGAGGGGGACAATTGGGAGGCCTTCGTGGAGAGACTCAACGAATACTTCGTAGCCAATGAGCTGGAAGGGGACGAGAACACAACCAAACGAAGGACGATCCTCCTAAATGTCTGTGGAGCAACAACCTATGGCCTCATGAAGAATCTCCTGGCCCCGGCTAAACCAACAGAGAAATCCTATGAAGAATTGTGTACGCTGGTCCGGGAGCACCTAAATCCTAAGGAAAGCGTTTTGATGGTGAGATATCGGTTCTACACGTGTCAACGATCGGAGGGCCAGGAAGTGGCGAGCTACGTCGCCGAACTAAGGCGCCTTGCAGGACATTGTGAGTTTGAGGGATTCCTAGAACAAATGCTCAGAGACTTTTTTGTACTGGGCATCAGACATGAGACAACCCTTCACAAACTGTTGACTGTAGAAACTCCGAATCTGAGTAAAGCCATAACAATAGCCCATGCATTTATGTCCACCAGTGACAACATCAAGCAGATTTTGCAGAACAAAGACATTTCGTCCAGTACTGTGCATAAAGTAACATCAGTTTTGAGCAGACATGAAGAGGCAGAATGTACACGCCAGTTGCTGTGGCTTGACCTCAATTGATCCAGAGTCCGCCATGTCATCTGTTAATGCGAGGCAGTTAACACCCTGTTGGCGCTGCGGGGGTGATCATCGGCCCCATCAATGCTGCTTTAAGCACTATACATGCAATGGCTGCAGAACAATGGGACACTTCCAACGAATGTGCAGGCGAGCTACAAGCCCTGCAAACCCTGCAAACCAGCACATTGCAGAGGAAGATCGATCCTCAGTGGATCAGACGGAATTGGAAACTCGTACGGAGGAGGCAGAGGTGTACACGTTCACGACAAAATGCCCACCAATAATGTTAAAAGTTGAACACGGGGGCTAGTCACTCCATAATGAGTAAAACGGCCTTCGACAGGATGTGGGGAAAGAAGGCACACAGGCCCAAGCTCAGCTCCATTCACACCAAACTAAGGACTTACACAAAGGAACTAATCCCTGTAATTGGCAGTGCTGAAGTCAAAGTTTCTTATGATGGAGCAATACACGAACTCCCGCTGTGGACTGTGCCAGGGGATGGCCCCATGTTGTTTGGCAGAAGCTGGCTGGGGAAAATCCGCTGGAACTGGGACGACATCCGAGTGCTCTTGTCCGTCGACGATACCGCATGTACCCAGGTGCTAAGCAAATTCCCTTTGTTATTTGAGCCAGGCATTGGAAGCTTCTTGGGGGCGAAAGTGCAGGTCCATTTGGTTCCCGGTACATGACCCATCCACCACAAGGCTCGGGCGGTACCGTACATGATGCATGAAAAAGTGGAAATCGAGCTGGACAGGTTGCAACGTGAAGGCATCATCGTGTCGGTAGAATTCAACGACTGGGCCAGTCCGATTGTTATGGTACTCAAGGAGGATCGTACGGTTAGAATTTGTGGGGACTATAAAATAACGATTAATCGTTTTTCGCTACAGGACCACTACCCGTTACCCAAAGCAGACGACCTATTCGCAACCCTGGCTGGAGGGAAGACGTTCACCAAGCTGGACCTGACCTCGGCCTACATGACGCAGAAGCTGGAGGAGTCTTCGAAAGGCCTCACCTGCATCAACAAGCACAAAGGTCTGTTTATCTACAACCGGTGCCAGTTCAGGATTCGGTCGACTGCAGCGATCTTCGAGCAGAACATGGAGAGTCTGCTAAAGTCGGTTCCTTGCACAATGGTCTTCCAGGACAACATATTGGTTACAGGTCGGGCCACCATGGAGCACCTGAAGAATCTGGAGGAGGTTCTTAGTCGGTTGGATCGCGTGGGGCTCAGGTTGAAATGCTCGAAGTGTGTTTTCCTGGCATAGGATGTCGAATTCTTAGGAAGGAGAATCACAGCAGACGGCATCAGGCCCACCGACGTCAAGACGGAGGCCATCAAGAACGCACTGCGACCACAGAAGGTGACGGAGCTGCGGTCGTTCCTGGGACTCCTTAACTACTTCGGTAATTTCCTACCTGGGTTAAGCACCCTGCTAAAACCCCTGCATGCACTACTGCGCAAGGGAGACGACTGGGTATGGGGAAATTCACAAGAGGCTGCCTTTAAGAAAGCCAGAAATTGACAGTGTTCTAACAAACTGCTTGTCCTGTATAACCCATGTAAACGATTGGTGTTAGCTTGTGATGCATCGTCATATGGGGTCGGGTGTGTGTTACAACAGGTTAATGAATCGGGAATTTTGCAACCAATTGCGTATGCATCCAGGAGTTTGTCCAAGGCCGAAAGGGCCTACAGCATGGTTGAAAAAGAGGCTCTGGCATGCATTTACGGGGTAAAAAAAATGCACCAGTACTTGTTTGGCCTCAAGTTCGAGCTTGAAACTGACCACAAGCTGCTCATATCACTATTTTCGGAGAGCAAAGGGATTAATACCAATGCATCCAAAGATGGGCGCACACGCTGTCGGCATACAACTATGTAATCCGCCACAGACCTGGCACAGAGAGCTGCGCAGATGCTCTCAGTCGGCTACCATTTGCCCACAACTGGGGTGGAAATGGCACAGCCAGCAAACTTGCTCATGGTCATGGAGGCATTTGAGAATGAGAAATCCCCCGTTATGGCCCGCCAGCCAGGATCCTTTATTGTCCCTGGTAAAAAACTGTGTCCTCCATGGGAGCTGGTCCAGTGTCCCAGTGGAGATGCAGGAAGCGATTTAGCCATTCCACAGACGCAAAGATGAGCTGTCTCTGCAGGCAGACTGTCTTTTGTGGGGCAATCGTGTAGTCTTGCCCAAGAAAGGCGGAGAAACATTCATTTGCGAACTGCACAGCACCCACCCAGGCATTGTAATGATGAAAGCCATAGCCAGATCTCACGTGTGGTGGCCGGGCATCGACTCAGATTTAGAGTCATGTGTGCGCCAGTGCAACACTTGCTCTCAGTTGAACAATGCACCCAGAAAGGCACTGCCTAGTTTGTGGTCCTGGCAATCCAAACCGTGGTCGAGGATCCATGTAGACTATGTGGGCCCATTCCTAGGCAAAATGTTTTTGGTTGTCTTGGATGCTTACTCAAAGTGGTTTGAATGTGCAATAATGTTGGTAAGCACGTCCACGGCCACCATTAAAAGTCTACGAGCTATGTTTGCCACGCACGGCCTGCCTGATGTCCTCGTCAGCGACAATGGGCCGTGCTTCACTAGTGCCGAATTCAAAGAATTTATGACCCACAACGGGATCAAGCACATCACAGCTGTGCCGTTCAAGCCCACATCCAACAGCCAGGCAGAACGGGCAGTTCGGACCATCAAGCAAAGCTTGAAATGCGTGTCGGAAGGCTCCCTGCAGACCCGGTTGTCCCGAGTACTGCTCAGCTACCGCACCAGACCCACACTCACTCACCGGGATTCCCCCAGTCGAGCTGCTCATGAAAAGGACGCTTAAAACAGGGCTCTCTCTGGTCCACCCTGATCTACATGATCACGTGAAGGACAAGCGGCATCAACAAAGTGGGTACCATGACCGTCCAAACTTGTCATGCGATATTGAGATCAATGATCCTGTGTTTGTGTTCAATTATGGACATGATCCCAAATGGCTTGCTGGCACGGTCACAGCCAAAGAGGGGAGTAGGGTATTTCTGGTCAAACTGACCAATGGACAAATGCACAGAAAACATTTGGACCAAATTAAACTGCGGTTCACCAACAGCTACGTACAACCTGAGGAGGACACCACCAACTTTGACCTTCCAACACACACATAAGTGGCAACTGACATCACAGTTGACCACAAAACAGAACTCATCATCCCCAGCAGCCTGGCAAGGCTGGCTACCCAACAGCCCAATGAAGAACTGACCAACCCAACCACACCAACATTTGTACCGAGACGATCAACAAGGGAACGCAAAGACCCAGGTCATCTCACCTTGTAAATAAGTGTATTGTTGACTTCATGGGGGAGTGATGTTATGTATTTAACCCCTTGCAATTGTAACCTGCATCACACCTGTCCACCAGAGGGCCTACCTGTTTGAGTGTTAAGTTATTATGAGTATAACACTAACGTTTTGTGTTTCATGTACAAGAACTGCCAGGTCCCTCTGTACTGCAGCATTTTGTAATGTCCCTCCATTTAAATAGTAATTTGCTTTTTTATTTTTCCTACCAAAGTGGATAATCTCTCATTTTCCCACATTATACTCCATCTGCCAAATTTTTGCCCACTCACTGAGTCTATCTATATCCCTTTGTAGATTCTTTGCGTCCCCCTCACTTGCTTTCACAACTTTGTATCATCAGCAAATTTGGCTACATTACACTCAGTCTCTTCATCCAAGTCATTAGTATAAATTATAAATAGTTGAGGTCCCAGCACTGATCCCTGTGGCACCCCACTAGTTACAGTTTGCCAACCTGAAAATTACCCATTTATCCTGACTCTGTTTTCTGTTAGTTAGCAAATCCTCTATCCATGCTAATATATTACTCCCAACCCTGTGAGCTCTTATCTAGTGCAGTAACCTATTATGTGGCACCTTGTCGAATGTTTTCTGGAAATCCAAATACACGACATCTACTGGTTCCCCCTTATCCATCCTGCTCGTTACATCCTCAAACAACTCCAGCAAATTTGTCAAACATGATTTCCCTTTCATAAAACCATACTGACTCTGCTTGACTGCATTATGATTTTTCAAATGTCCTGCTGCTACTTCCTTAATGATGGACTCCAGCATTTTCCTAATGATAGATGTTAGGCTAACTGGTCTATAGTTTCCTGCTTTCTGTCTCCCTCCTTTCTTAAATAGGGGCATTACATTTGCTGTTTTCCAGTCCGCTGGGACCTCTCCAGAATCCAAGAAATGTTGGTAGATTACAACCAATGCATCCACTATCTCTGCAGCCACTTCTTTTAAGACCCGAGGATGCAGGTCATCAGGTCCAGGGGACTTGTCAACCTTTAATCCCATTAGTTTGTTTAGTGATAGTGATTGTTTTAAGTTATCCCCCATCCCCCCAGATAGCTCCATGATTATCAATTATTGGGATGTTTTTAGTGTCTTCTACCATGAAGACTGATACAAAATATTTGTTCAAAGTCTCTGCCATTTCCCTGTTACCCATTATTAATTCCCCAGTCTCATCCTCTAAGGGACCAACGTTTACGTTAGCAACTTGCTTCCTTTTTATATACCTGTAGAAGTTCTTACTGTCTATTTTTATATTTCTTGCTAGTTTACTCTCATATGCTATCTTCTCTGTCTTTATCATTTTTTTAGTTGTCGTTTCTGATTTCTAAATATTTCCCAATCCTCTGGCCTTCCACTGTCCTTCGCAACATTGTATGCCTTTGTTTTCAATTTGATACCATCCTTTACTTCCTTAGTTAGTCAGGGATGGTTCATCCTTCTCTTCCAGTCTTTGTTTCACACTGGAATATATCTTTGTTGAGAGTTATGAAATATCTCCTTAAATGTTTGTCATTGTTTTTCTACAGTCCTACGTCATCGTCCGAGCGAGGGACCGCAAAGACGTGCGAATCATCTGCGCCATGACAGGAGCTGATGACTGCTTGATGGACCATTGCCTAATTCATTCTGTCATCACCATTAGCAATGCCCCAAAACAGCGACGACAACAGAAACAATGCCGCAGGAAAATCAATGCCAGTGCACTCAAAGATCCTGCTAAGAAAGCCCTATTCAGCCAGCGCCTCGCTACCAACCTTTTGACTCCCAGTGACCCAGAGTGTCCACAGTGCCTGGCCAACCCTCAAGGCTTCCATAATCAGTACCTGCAAAGAGACGCTCGGTCACTCGACCAGGAAACACCAAGATTTGTTCGACGAGAACGACTAGGAGATCTAGGAGCTAATATGCTGCAAGCACAAGGCATTTTTGGACTGGAAGCAGCAACACAACTCGAGGGCAAGAACGCAGCTCTACAGACGTCTGAAGGCCGAGGTTCAACAGAAAACCTGCGACCTAAAGAACAGATGGTGGGTGGAGAGAGCTCAAGAAATCCAGCATCTAGCCAAAAACCATGACGTACGAGGATTTTTCAGTGCAATCAAGACGACCTATGGCCCAAGCACCCAAGGCTCTACCCCATTTCTGGCCAAGAATGGGGAGGTGCTCATCAAAGACAGAGAGGAAGTCAGTGCCCACTGGAAGGAGCACTTCGAGGATCTCCTTCAGCGAGACTCTGTCTTCGATGCGAGTGTCCTCGACTCCATCCCACAGCATGCCACCCGCTACCATCTCAGCACAACCCCAGCCCAGCACGAGGTTGAAAAGGCCATCCGACAACTGAAGAACAAGTCATCAGGAGCAGATGGAATCTCCACCGATGCACTAAAACATGGAGAAGCACTACTGGTGCGGATCCATGACCTCATCTCTCTTATCTGGAAGGAAGGGATCATGCCAGGCGATCTCAGAGATGCTGTAATTGTGACCATCTTCCAGAATGGTGACAAGTACGACTGCGGTAACTACAGAGGAATCTCCCTGCTGTTGACCACTGGGAGAGTCATCGCAAGAATCCTCCTGAATTGCCTTCTCCCTGTGGCTGAAGTACTCCTCCCAGAGTCGCTCTGCAGATTCCGCCTACTAAGGTCACAATGGACATGATCTTCACCGCGCGGCAGATACAAGACAAATGCAGGGAACAGGACCAACCCCTGTACATGGCCTTCTTCGACCTCACAAAAGCCTTCGACACTGTCAACCATGAGGGATTATGGAGCGTCCTCCTCAGATTCGGCTGCCCTCAAAGGTTTGTAACCATTCTCCACCTGCTCCACAATGATATGCAAGCGTGATCCTGACCAACTGGAATCTGTTCAACCTCTGCCGCTTCCAGGCCAGATCCAACGTCGTCCCATCCTCCGTCATCGAACTACAGTACGCAGATGATGCCTGCGTCTGCACACACTCGGAGGCCGAACTCCAAACCATCGTCAACACCTTCACCGAGGCGTATGAGAGCATGGGCCTTAGATTAAACATCTGTAAGACAAAGGTCCTCTACCAACCTGCCCCCGCCACACAGCACTGCCCCCCCGGTCATCAAAATCCACGATGAGGCCTTGGACAACTTGGGCCATTTTCCATACCTCGGGAGCCTATTGTCAACGAGGGCAGACATTGACGACAAGGTCCAACTCTGCCTTCAGTGTGCCAGTGCAGCCTTCGGTCACCTGAGGAAGAGAGTGTTTGAAGACCAGGACCTCAAACCCGGCACCAAGCTCATGGTCTACAGAGCAGTAATGATACCCGCCCTCCTATATGGCTCAGAGACATGGACTATGTACAGCAGGCACCTCAAAACACTGGAGAAGTACCACCAACGCTGCCTCCGCAAGATCCTGCAAATCCATTGGCAGGATAGGCGCACCAATGTCAGTGTCCTCGCTCAGTCCAATATCCCCAGCATCGAAGCACTGACCTCACTGGATCAGCTCCACTGGACGGGCCACATCGTCCGCATGCCTGACACGAGACTCCCAAAACATGCACTCTACTCGGAGCTCTGACACGGCAAGCGAGCCCCAGGTGGGCAGAGGAAATGCTTCGAGGACACCCTCAAAGCCTCCTTGAAAAAATGTAACATCCCCACTGACACCTGGGAGTCCCTAGCCCAAGACCGCCCAAAGTGGAGGAAAAGCATCCAAGAAGGCGCTGAACGAGTCTCTTCGCCGAGAGCAAGCTGAAGCCAAGGGTCGACCGCGGAAGGAGCGCATGGCAACCCAGGCACCCCACCCACCTGTTCCTTCAACCACTGTTTGCCCCACCTGTGACAGAGACTGTAGATCCCGCATTGGACTCTTCAGTCATCTGAGAACTCATTTCCAGTGTGGAAGCAAGTCATCCTCAACTCCAAGGGACTGCCTATGATGATGATGACAGTCTTACCCTTTAAGATATTTTCCCAGTCCACTTTAACCAACTCTGCCTTCATACCTTTGTAATTACCTTTATGTAAGTTCAGGACACTAGTTTGAGACCTTGCTTTCTGACCCTCAAACTGAATTTGAAATTCTACCATGCTATGATTACTCTTCCCAAGAGGTTCCTTCACTATGAGATCATTAATTAATCCAGACCCGTTACACAATACCAGCTGTAAGATAGCCTGCTGCGTAGTTGGTTCCACAATGTATTGTTCCAAGAAACCATCCCGCATACACTCTATGAAGTCTTCAGCAAGGCTACCTTTGCCAATTTGATTTGTCCAATCAATATGAAGATTAAAATCGCCCATGATTATTGCCATACCTTTCTTACAAGCCTCCATTATTTCTTGATTTATACTCTGTCATAGTGTGGATACTGTTAGGAGGCCTGTAGTCCACTCCTACCAGAGAATTATTTCCCTTATTATTTCTTATCTCCATATCTTCTGACCCAATATCATTTCTCAGTACTGCACTGATCTCATCCTTTATTTAACAGAGCTACCCCACTCCTTTTCCTTTTTGCCTATCCTTAAGAAATGGCAAATATCCCTGAATATTCAGTTCCCAGCCTTGGTCACTTTGCAACCACGTCTCTGTAATGGCAATCAGATCATACCCATTTATATCTATTTGTGCCGCCAACTCATCCATCTTGTTACAAATGCTTTGTGTGTTCAGATATAGAGCTTTTAATTTTGTCTAGTGTATATGCTCTATTCCTTCCTGTCGCACTCTGGTTATCATTGCCCCTATCGCTACCCTGCACTTTTGCCTGGTCCTTTCCCTTTGACTTTTTAAATTTCCGCTCACCGGATCCCTCCCCCGCCCACTATTTAGTTTAAAGCCCTTTCTACAGCCCTAGTTAGAAACATAGAAAATAGGTGCAGGAGTAGGCCATTTGGCCCTTCGAGCCTGCACCGCCATTCAATGAGTTCATGGCTGAACATGCAACCTCAGTACCCCATTCCTGCTTTCTCGCCATACCCCTTGATCCCCCTAGTAGTAAGGACTACATCTAACTCCTTTTTGAATATATTTAGTGAATTGGCCTCAACAACTTTCTGTGGTAGAGAATTCCACAGGTTCATCACTCTCTGGGTGAAGAAGTTTCTCCTCATCTCGGTCCTAAATGGCTTACCCTTTATCCTTAGACTGTGACCCCTGGTTCTGGACTTCCCCAACATTGGGAACATTCTTTCTGCATCGAACCTGTCTAAACCCGTCAGAATTTTAAACGTTTCTATTAGATCCCCTCTCATTCTTCTGAACTCCAGTGAATACAAGCCCAGTTGATCCAGTCTTTCTTGATATGTCAGTCCCGCCATCCCGGGAATCAGTCTGGTGAACCTTCGCTGCACTCCCTCAATAGCAAGAATGTCCTTCCTCAAGTTAGGAGACCAAAACTGTACGCAATACTCCAGGTGTGGCCTCACAAGGCCCTGTACAACTGTAGCAACACCTCCCTGCCCCTGTACTCAAATCCCCTCGCTATGAAGGCCAACATGCCATTTGCTTTCTTAACCGCTTGCTGTACCTGCATGCCAACCTTCAATGACTGATGTACCATGACACCCAGGTCTCGTTGCACCTCCCCTTTTCCTAATCTGTCACCATTCAGATAATAGTCTGTCTCTCTGTTTTTACCACCAAAGTGGATAACCTCACATTTATCCACAATATACTTCATCTGCCATGCATTTGCCCACTCACCTAACCTATCCAAGTCACTCTGCAGCCTCATAGCATCCTCCTTGCAGCTCACACCGCCACCCAACTTAGTGTCATCCGCAAATTTGGAGATACTACATTTAATCCCCTCGTCCAAATCATTAATGTACAATGTAAACAGCTGGGGCCCCAGCACAGAACCTTGCGGTACCGCACTAGTCACTGCCTGCCATTCTGAAAAGTACCCATTTACTCCTACTCTTTGCTTCCTGTCTGACAACCAGTTCTCAATCCATGTCAGCACACTACCCCCAATCCCATGTGCTTTAACTTTGCACATTAATCTCTTGTGTGGGACCTTGTCGAAAGCCTTCTGAAAGTCCAAATATACCACATCAACTGGTTCTCCCTTGTCCCCTCTACTGGAAACATCCTCAAAAAATTCCAGAAGATTTGTCAAGCATGATTTCCCTTTCACAAATCCATGCTGACTTGGACCTATCATGTCACCTCTTTCTAAATGCGCTACTATGACATCCTTAATAATTGATTCCATCATTTTACCCACTACTGATGTCAGGCTGACCGGTCTATAATTCCCTGTTTTCTCTATCCCTCCTTTTTTAAAAAGTGGGGTTACATTGGCTACCCTCCACTCCATAGGAACTGATCCAGAGTCTATGGAATGTTGGAAAATGACTGTCAATGCATCCGCTATTTCCAAGGCCACCTCCCTAAGTACTCTGGGATGCAATCAATCTGGCCCTGGGGATTTATCGGCCTTCAATCCCATCAATTTCCCCAACACAATTTCTCGACTAATAAGGATTTCCCTCAGTTCCTCCTTCTTACTAGACCCTCTGACCCCTTTTATATCCGGAAGTTTGTGTCCTCCTTAGTGAATACCGAACCAAAGTACTTGTTCAATTGGTCTGCCATTTCTTTGTTCCCCATTATGACTTCCCCTGATTCTGACTGCAGGGGATCTACG